>NC_041227.1:60112672-60289227 GCF_002837175.3 Physeter macrocephalus
GTGTGTGTGTGTGTGTGTGTGTGTGTGTGTGTGTGTGTATGTGTGTGTGTGAAGGAGAGACTGATTTATTATAAGAAATTGGCCCATAAGGTTACGAACACTGAGAAGTCCCAAGATCTGCAGTTGGCAAGCTAGACACCCAGGAGAGTCTGTGGAGTAAGTTCCAGTCTGAGTCTAAGGCCAAAGGCATGAGAAGACTAATGTCCCAGCTTGAAGGGAGTCAGGAGGAGTCCCCTTACTCACAGGAAGGTCAGTCCTCTTGTACTCTCAGGGCTTCAACTGATTAGATGAGGCCCACACTCTTCAGGGAGAGCAATCTGCTTAACTCAGTTTATGGATTCAAATGTTAATCTCATGCAAACTATTACATATAGAATGGATAAACAACAAGGTGCTACTGTATAGCACAGGGAACTATATTCAATATCTTGAGATGGAAAAGAATATGGTTTATATGTATATAACTGAATCACTTTGCTGTACAGCAGAAATTAACACAACATTATAAATCAACTATACTTCAACAAAAAAAAATGTTAATCTCATCTGGAAACACCCTCACAGACACCCCAGAATAATGTTTGGCCAAGTGTCTGGGCAGCTGGTGACCCAGTCAAGTTGACACATAAAATGAACTACAGTAAGTCTAAACTGTACTTAGCACACCACTGGTGCTCAATAAATATTTGTGGAATGAATGACTGAAAAATAAATGCTAGAAACATCCAAATGGGGCCAGGAGGGAGGGGGAGAAACAGCCCGGGGATCTAAAGTGCCCATCATGGGTGCCACGCCTGGTTTCCCGAGCACAAGGGGGGAGAAGGTGCCGGACCTCTGTTGGCTTCTATGCACACAGTGTGCTTTTGACAGATGCCCAGGAAGCCGCAGGGACTGCTTAAGGCTATGTCTGTCAACTAACAGGTTTCCTAAATTGTGGCAGAGGAGCTGAGCTGGGCAGGCAAACTTTGCACAAAGCTGACAGCCGACATCACCGGGCAAACGGAAGACCCTCAAAGGAGATCCGGGCATTCAGGGCAGATTCCAGAGGCTTCAGGACTCCTGGGACCACACGACAGGGATGTGGGTTACGCCGGGAGGCTTGAACAAACTCTCGCTGCTCTGCATGCCCCCCTACCACACACACACAGGCCTGCCTCACAAAGTCTCCAGGGTGCCTGGGGACACTGAGGATGGTTCTCAGGCAGATGAGTTATTGAGTCACATGCCTCTTTGAATGTCAAATCCTTTTGAATTATGGCCTCATCCACCCACAGCTTAACCGCTGCTCCTGACACATCAGAGGGGTTGCTGTGAATGACCTGGATTCCAAACCCCAAGGGGCGCCACCGATGAAACCCACCTTCAAAGGACTAGAGGAGAGTAAGGAGAATTTGAAGACTGGAGATCATTATTTCCAGCTGCAGGGGGGGCAGGAGGAGCCCTGTTGAAATCTCCCAGGAAGTATCACCAAAGCAACGGCTGCAAGATAACCAGAGGGCAGGTCGGCATGAGGCAGAAAACCCCAAAGTGCTCATCAGTCAATGAATGAGTGGCTTCCCTTTTTGGGGGACCCTACTATCTGTGAGACTGCTTTCTTGAAGGTCTCACTTTTCACACACACACACACACACACACACACACACACACACACACACACACACACACACACACATAAACACTCAAAACTATTAGCAATAAACACCACTCTGGAGATTTATGCAGCAGCTAGAGTACAGCAGGGGCTGTCCGCCATCCAAGATTGAGAAGGCTAGAAGAGCACAGGCTGACTGGCCATCCCTGGATTATCTCCTCCCAGTTAGCAGTTGCCATAGCAAAACTTAGTTGGCAAAGTGATAAAGAGAGACAGACACGGGTATAGATCGGCTCTTTTCTATAGCAGCGCGTCGCAGCCGAGACGAAGAAGAGCAAAATGTGGATGGTGCCACAACCAAGGCAGCAGGAAATCTATTTCAGTCCGGGACTCTTAGTCTGGTGAAAAACTTCAGCGGGAATTTTCACAGCCTTTGGGTTTCCTGGCAGTTTGTTCATACTCACTATATAAATAAGCCATGGGGGCACTGCTATGGCCTGAATTGCATCCCGCCCCAGTTCTTATGTTGAAGTTCTAATCCCCAGGGCATCAGAATGTCTTTGGAAACAGGGTCTTTGAACAGGTGATTAAGGTGAAATGAAATCATTAGGGTGAGCCCTAATCCAATATGACTGGTATCCTCATAAGAAGAGGAGATAAGGATACAGAGGGAACACCACGTGAGGACACAGGGAGAAGGCACCATCTACAAGCCAAGGACAGAGGTCTCAGGAGAAACCAACCCTGCTGACACCTTGATTTTGGACTTCCATCCTCCAGAATGTAAAATAATATATTTCCATTGTTTAAGCCACTCAGTCTGTGCTACCTTGTTATGGAAGTCTTAGAAAAGTCACAGGCTCCCCACGTCAAAAAGCACGAATACATCGTCCAATCAGTAGAACTGCGCATTCAAAGGTATCCCAGGCCAGATGGCTGCCCACTCTTACCTGGGAGTCTCCAGCCAATTATGTAATTTCTAAATTTTAGTGTTGGGGGTAAAGCCCCAATTCCCCACCCTAGTTTCAACTTGGAAACCAAATGGAATCTAAATAATGCTTGTCTTTCTTGACATCTGCATGCCCTTCCTGAATGCCTTGTCCATATGCAACCCTCAGGGATGCGTCACGTGCTGGGGATTGAAGGTCTGGAAGAAATGAAAAGAGATGGGCCAGAAGCAGCCCTTTGTGCTGATCTACGCTGAGCTGGAAAGGCTCTGACCACGTGACATTTACATTCTCTCAGAAATCCTGGGAGACACTGAGAGACAGCTGCGGTGGTTCCCATTCCACAAATGAGAAAACTAAGGCAGTGAACAGTGGAATAGCTTAAGACATTCTTTTCCAGCCCTTGATGGTGGGCATTCTCTGGTGCTTGCAAGTAAAGCTGTGTGTATGTGTGTGCATGTTCATATGCTAAAATAGCTACCTAATCAGTGTCCTCGTTTGCAGCCTTCGTCCCTCCAATCTCTCATCTGAGCTGTATTCAGAGGAGGTTCTACACTTTATGTCTGATCTTATCACCCCATATTAAAACCTTCCATGACCCCCCATTGCTCTTAGGGTAAGTCTGAAATGCCCAAAATGACTGAGAAGACCCTGAAATATTTGACCCCATCCCAGCCCTCTGGTCTCATCTCCCTCCACTCACCCACCACCCCACTCCCCTCCAGCAGTGCTGAGCTGCCCTCTCTCCTCACCTTTCCTCTGGAAACATTCTTCTTTCTCCACATCACCTGGCCAGCTCCTTCCCATATGTCAGACCCAGCCTAGGCAAAACTTCTTCCTGGAAGCCCTCCGCAATCGCACAGCTGGCTTCAAGGTCCCTCTGTGGATCCCCTGCAGCTCTGCTTCCCTGCTTCTCACCCTGTATTATACCATTGGCTTGGCAGTCTCCCCACTAGAGCGTTAGCTTGGTGAGAATAACGTCTGTGTTGTGTTCTTCACTCTTCCCGCAGGCTGAGCACAGCGCATGGCACATAGTAGATGCCCACTGAATATTAGTTCAGATGAATTTTTAATAGAAGTCAGATATATGGACATGGGGGCAGGAGAACAAGATACCATCCTTCTCTCACGTTCGGACATTTCCATGGGTAGGTCCCAGGAAGAGAAATGTTTAAAAAAATACACCTTGACTTTAAGTCAAGTAGAGGCTGACCTTAAATCAACCATCAGTGAAATTTAGCAAAGGACAGTTGTTTGGGTGAAAAAAAAAAAAAAAAGCTCAAGTTTAACTGAGTCCCTTCTAGGAAACTGTTTTTGCAAACCGTAATGCTCTGCTCAAAAGCAAAAACTCAGTGTTGCCACTCATATCCCCTGGTCCAAAACTCAGACATGTGGCCACATATTGCTTCAAGGAAGAGTGGGAAATGTAGTCTATATTCTAGGCGACCATGTGCTCCATGAAAAATCATTTTACTCTGGAAGAAAGGGAGATTGGATATAGAGGGACAACTGGTAGGCCTTTGCTCAGCATCCTCAGGTATCCATAGCAACCCCTCCTACCTACACAGCCTGCATTCTTTGTCAGAGTTCACAGAATCCCCTGGCATGGGTGACAGCAGCAAGAAGTAACCACGCTTCATCCTAAGACTTCTAGGACCCACTGAGGCATGACGTGAGCCATCACATGGGAAATTGGGAAACTGTAAACCTTTCTTCAAAGCCCCAGTGTCCCTTTGCATCATCTCCCCCTCCGTTTTCTTGTACCACATTATTTGCAAATTGAGAGGCATCAGGTCTAATGAAGAGATCACTAACCCTGGTCCAGAAGACCTGGGTTTGAACCTTGTATAAGCCCCTTATCAGCTGTATGGCTTTAAAGCATTTAACTCATCTGTGCCTCATTTTCTCATCTGTAAAATGGGGATTAAAAGACCTCATGGGATTGCATTAAGGAATAAGCAGCTCCTGTAAGGGCTCAGTAAATGGCAGTGACTGTCATCACAATGCTTCTTTTGGCCACCGAGGTCACTGCAGCTGCCTTCTGCATAATCACCCAATAAGTGGAGTTTATTAAAAGAGCCTCCATTCCAGGGCTAAGTCACAGGATTTTCAGAGAATCAATAAGTTAAGCCACCCAGTACAAGGAGACAGGCTATAAATAAAATAGGATTCAAGGACTGTCCCAGATGGACAGACCTCTGTACACCCTGGTTTATCATTTTCCTATTTGTTACTGTTATCACTATTGCTAATCACAACAGCATTTGTCTGATGCCTCCTCTGTGCCAGGCACCATGCTTTTCAATCTGCACAATATTCGCACACGGCAAGTTTTCTCATTCTTCTTTCACAGGCCAGGAGTCTGTGTTCGGAGGGGAAAAGTGATTTGCCCCAAGTCACCCAGAGCCAGCCTAGTATTCAGATCCAATTTTAACACAGTACTTTTGTTTGTTTGTTTGTTTTGCGGTACGCGGGCCTCTCACTGTTGTGGCCTCTCCCGTTGCGGAGCACAGGCTCCAGACGCGCAGGCCCAGCGGCCATGGCTCACGGGCCCAGCCGCTCCGCGGCATGTAACATAGTACTTTTAATTTATTCATTTGCTCCTTTTATATTTTATATTTCTTTATGTGAAAAATCTCCTCAAAGCTGTAAGAGTAAAAATCACCCATTATCCCACCACTTTCTTCTTTTGAAGTCTGTAATGAAAGAATAAGTAAAAGCCATCCCTCCCCCAGAAATAACCACTTCATGCTTATGCAGTTTAATATTCTATAAATTGTCATTCTCACTCGCTTTCAAACAAATCATTTCAAACAGAAGAAGCAAAAACTGCTGTACTAAAACCTGCTGGGAGAAATGGCTTCCACGCTGTATACGCCGGCTTCTGCAGGTATCTTTCTTTGGTTCATTTGTTCATTCATTCATTCATTCATCCAGTAAATATGAACCAAGCACCTCATACTTGCCAAGAACTAGTTTGATACTTAGAATACAAAAATAAATAAGACTCAGGCTCTGTCTTGGAAGAGTCACCAGCGCAGAGAGAATACCCATCACCCATTATAACATGAAATGGAAAGAGGTATAATATATACCAAGATGAAGGTCAAAACCGAGGAGAAGGCCCATGGTAAGAGATGCTTTCATTCAGGATGAGATGATGCCTTGACTACAGAGACCAGGGCCAAGTCATCCCAAGCAGAGGCCAATAGGAGGGAACCTGGAGGACTTTTGTGTGTGGTTAGAACATCAAGGAGAGGGATGGAAAAGTCACCTGGGCCTTAAAGAACATTGTTCAATTTGTAGAAATGTTAACGAAAAAGAGAGACGCCAACATTTAAAAATTCATCATTAAGAATATAACTTGGAAATAAAGGGAAATAAACTACTGATACAGGCTCCAACATGGATGAACCTTGAAAACATGATGCCAGGTGAACGCAGCTAATCAGAAAAGACGATATAGTGCTTGATTGCGTTTATATGAAATGCCCAGAATAGGAAAATCTATAGAGACAGAAAGTAGATCAATGGTTGCCTGTGGGTAGTAGGGTATTGGAAGGAAATGGGGAGTGACTACTAATGGGCATGGGCTTTTGGGTGTGGAGGTGAAGAAAATGTTTCAAAATTGATTGTGGTAATGGTTGCACAACTCTGTGAAAATACTAAAAAACACTGCATTGTACACTTTAAATGGATGAACTGTATGGTATGTGAATTATGGCTCAATAAAACTCTTTTTGAAAAAAAAAGTGCTTAACAGAAAGGAAGAAAAACAAATAACTCTATCATTAGAAAAGAAGATGCTTCCGGGAAACGTCCAGAAATAAGTATGTGTTCAGGACCAGCTTTTGTTGTCATTGTTGTTTTCCCATGATCTCACTTGGGACAAAGGGAAAATCTACTTTTGAACTGGGTTACCCTGAGAGCCGACCGGTCAGTCAACAACCCAGGCCTAATTTTTTGTCTCCCTTGTTTAGAGGTTACCTAGAGAACAGTGAGTCTCAAAGCCTGGTCCTCGAACCACCTCCATCAGAATCACCTGGGGTCTGAGTTATAAGTGCAGGTTCCTGGCACGACCCAGGCCCGGTGAGTCAAAATCTTGAGACAAGAATCCCAGGAATTCGGATTTTAATTCGGATACGCACCAAAATTTGAAGACCTCTGCTCTAGACTATGATTCCTCCATTGCATGATGGTGGCCCCCAACTGTTTTCTGTGTCTGAGCTGATTCTAAATAGTTACCCAGACTACTGAGGCCATGGAACCGTATCAAGACATACTTGGTGTGGAAGAATCTTTGCAAAGAGATATGAAAAGACATGTAAACTGTGAGCATGACTGTAACAGATGAGGTGTGAGAGGGTGACTGAGTCTGAATGGACCAGTGGAAGGCCTCACAGGACATGCTCAGGACAGGAAGACATGCATGGCCAGGAAATGTAGGATTTCAGATTTGGGATTGGCCAGATTTAGGATTCCAGCCCCAAATCTGATTAGCTGGATGACCTCAAATTTAACTCCTGTAATCTCAGTGGTGGGCTGCATCACCCAAGAACATGGCAGCCTGCCCTTTTCCTACCATCTGGATTTCTCCTATCTACAGTGTATCCTTCTGACCTCCATGACTTGCCCTCAACACTTCTCCTCCCTAAGATGCAACCTCTTCATAAGTGAAATGATGGCTTTGATCCTAACTGTCTAGAGGTTCTCTCCTGGCTCTGACGTTATGTCATAACAAGATCAGAGGACTTTAGGGGAAGATTAGGAAGGCCTCTACCATGATTTTGACCCAGAATTAAAACAAGAAAGGATATGACCAGCATTTTTTGAGACCCATTTGAATGAGGTCTAATTTACATATGATCAAATGCCCCCCATTTTAAGTGTACATTTTGGTGAGTTTTAACAAACACAACCTCTGTCCTCACCACAATAATCAAATATGGAGTATTTCTGTCTCTCCAAAAAGTTCCCTGTACTCCTCACCCGAAAGTCCCTCCTCAGTGTTTTCTATCACTATAGATTACTTTGGTCTTTTCTAGAATTTCAAGTACTGGAATCATCCAACATGAACTCCTTTGTGTGTAAAACCTGGAGATTCATCCATGTTGTGTCATGCATGGGTAATGCCTTTCTTCTCTTGCCAGCTTTGTTGTCATGGTTCTGATAGAGGGCAAACATCACTTCCTAGGAAGTACCTCCCCGGACCCAGCCAAGCCTATGATTTGCTCCCACACACCATGTACCCCCACCACTGTAGCCCTCGCCACTAACAATGGTCTTCTCAAAGGCTTCCCAAGGGTGCCCCTAGGAAACCCCAAGTTTGTGGGTATTCCCACTACTCAGGATGTCACTGCATTATTTCTAATGTCCTGGCCCCTGATTTTAATCTGATGGTTAGTGTATCAATATGTCCTAGTGGCTCCTTGCAGAGGGACTCGTGGTTGCTACGTTCCAAGGCCCTGTTTAGTCTGCTAAATGGAGGGCCCCTTTCTCATGCCTATCCTCCAGCCAGAAGGTTCCATGCAGATGGTCGCTCCTAAGTAAATGAACTTCTAGTTCCTCTTGTCCTATACTTTATCAATAAGGAGATGTTGAAGCTTATGGGGCAGAAATACATGGGCAGACCACAGCTAGAGATTGGTCTTTATGACCTTAGAAGTCCTATGACCCTAGGAATTCAGTTCAAGACGTTAGCTTGAGTATTCAGAAGGGCTCCCATTCCAATAATCTCCATTGTCATCTTACATGTATTTGTGTGGCTGGTTGGTTACTGTCTCTTTCCGCCACGGCACAGCAGCCTTCAGAGGGTGGGAACTAGTCTGTTCTGGCTCCCCACCCCATCCTCCATGCTTCCCATACTGAACAGAAGGTACGTCACAGGGAAGTGTTGACCGAGCCACTGAAGGGGAAGAAAGAAGTATAAAAGTAAAGGAAGGGAGGGAAGGAGGGAGGGAGAAAGGAAGACCAGACCACATCATTGGGGCTCCTCCCGTAACACTTGTAAGAAAGGGAAATCTGATGAAAGAGAACATCAAACACTCCTTTACTCACGACGTGGTATTTTGTACTGTGGTCCCCTTCCTGTGAAAGACATGCTCAAGCCCTAAACCCTGGTACCTGTGAATATGACCTTATTGGGAAATAGGGTCTTTGCAAGTAAATATGAGGTTATCCTGCAGTATGTTGTACTCTGAATCCTGTATGACTGGTGTGCCAAGAAGAAGAGAAGAGACACAGGCACACTCAGGGAGAGGCCATGTGGTGACAGAGGCAGAGATTGGAGTGATGCATCTACAAACCAAGCAACGCCAGGGCTTGCCAGCAACACCAGAAGCTAGGTTTAGGCCAGGAAGGACCCTCTAGAGCCTTCAAAGAGAGCACGAAGGCTGACACCTTGGTTTTGGGCTTCTTGCTTCCAGAACTGCGCAAGAATAAATTTCTGTTGTTTTAAGGCACCCAAGTTTGTGATCATGTGTTACAGCAGCCCCAGGAAGCTGATACATACACCCATCATATGGGATCATAATAGCCCGCTTGCTGGTCTGTCTTCCCTGCAGAATGTAGAGCCGTGACTCGTGCATCTCAGCAGCCACAGGACAGAGACAGTGCGGTGCCCGGCAGAGCTGTTGCTTGGTCTCCACTTCCTGACTGGACAGAAGGGACGGGCTGGTGGCGGCTCCGAGGGACCCCCTCAGCCTCTCTAGCGGCAGTGTTTGCATCTTCTTCCTGGGAAACCAGCTCAACTGCACCACTCCTGCCCACGACCAGGTGGGATTCCTCCTTTGCAGAAAATGAACCGGAGGAGTGACCCTAAGTAATTGCATCCCAGCCAGGACTGAGTTTGAAAAACAAACACACTTCCTTTCAGCTACTTCCCCTCTTCCCCTACCCGCCCCAGAGACCTCTTAGCGACAGAAAGCCTCACCACCAACCCATTCCTCTGTCCAATAAAATTCTTCACATTGACACAGAGCAGAATAGCTCATCAAGGACAAGGTTGGCAGGTGACTGAGCTGTACTGAGAATCACAGTCCATTGACAGAAAATAAACTCCAATTAACAATCTCAGTTGCTTGTTTCACTTCCTGGCTGCTCATTTTTCACTTGTGCTGCTGCTGCTGACACCACCGCCAGCATCTCTGGGGAGACTTCAAACTTGGAGGCCCTGGGGAAATGTGTGGGTCTTTGTTCTTAACCTATGGAGGGGACTTGCATTCTGGGAGGTGAGGTCTGAACATTGAGGACGTGTGGTTGACACGTTGATTCCCTCTCGTGTGTGCACCAGGCACCAGACCACCCCCTTTACCTATCTGTCACATGTGGGCCATTGGTCCCATTTAACAGATGAGGAAACTGAGGCTCAAAGGGGTTAAGGATTTTCTGTCCCAGAGAATGCTACCCTTTTCCCTCCAGTTGCCCAAGCCTGGGCATCATTCTTAATTCCCAAATCATCAATTACTCTTTTCCTTTGGTCTACAAATTAGGTCTCAAATCCACAAGCTTCTCTCCATCGCCACTGCCCTTGCCCTGGTCTAGGCCACTATCACTCAACAAGCAATTATTGGTTGGCTGGTGTACACCCAGCCCTGTTCCAAGCACTGGGGATACATGAGAAAACAAAAGTGGACAAAGATCCTGAGCTTCGAGGAGCCTTCATTCTCGTGTTCCCTTGCCTAGATCACTGCCAGAGCCTCCAACCTGTTCTCCCTTGTCTCTCCTCCCACACAAACCATTACCCACAGTGCAGCTCACTTTCCCAAAATAAAACTGTGATCAGGTCATTCCCTCTTACAATTGTCTGAAGCGTTCCAATTACTTTGAGGATTAAGGTCTACCCTCCTTACTGTGATTTACAAATCCCTTTCATGACCTGGCCCTCGCCATCTCTCCGGAGAGTCGCACCACACACTCCGTATTCTACTTTCCTTCACATGAACTTTTCTGAGTTTATTTCAGAGTCTAGGTTCCCCTGGCTTCTACACCTTGGGCTTTCTTTGCCTGGCATATGGTTCCCCTACTCTATGTCCCACTCATTCTTCAATTTCAGACTAGACATCGCTTCCACCGATGCTTTCCCTGACCTTCTACCCTGCCCAGACTACACTGGGGCTTCTGCTATGTGATCTCATAGCACTGGTCTTCCCACATCCTAGCACGGGTCACACCTTACGATCTTTGTCACTAGATTGTACCTTCGAAGACAGGTATAGCGTCTGCCCTGCTCATCACTGAATCCACAAACCAAAGCATCCCTCAATATTTGTTTGTGGAATGAATGAATGAATGAATGAATGTTAAAGAAGTGCCAGGTCTCAGTTTCATAGCCAGTAAGTGGCAGGAATGGGATTTGAACTCCAAACCCCCGCTCTTAACCACTGTAACCCACTGTGAGGGATGTGGTCAGAACATACCATCATTATCATAAATCTTCCTGATCAAAAGCAGAGACTTAAGCAAAGGAGACAGGGAAGCGGATGACACACAAGATACGGTGTGAGTGTTTCATCATCTTAGGTCTTGGGAATGATCAAGTTTCTCCCTGGTTATCAAGGGAATGGCAGAAACACGGAATATCCAAATAAGGATGGATCTGAGATATTACCTTGTCTTTTAGGCCTATAAGAATTGAGGTCCAGAGTGGGGAGGATGCCCTTCTCCAACTTATGCATAGTAAGAGGCAAGTTTTGGCCTGGAACTCCGGGTTTCTTGACACCAGATGCCATGCTTATATCATGAGCATAACCAAAGCCGGGGGAGGTCTAAGTGCTTCGTCATCAGGAAGGGGTCAAAATCCAGAAAATCCTAAATTTGCTCCTGTGCATCAGATCTGTGACTGTGGAGGAGCGGTCTTTACTTCTTGATGGAAAGTTCCTTTCTAAGAAGGAAAGGTGAATATTGACACCACTGGGGTTAGCACAGGAACCACTGTGTGTCATTTCAGGAAAACCAAGTGACTTTTACCTTAGTCACCCCCAGCAGGGAAGAGAAGGAGAAACAGAAAAGAAACCTGACCTACTGGTGGGGCTACTTATGTCCACCTCCACTGGGAGGAAATGGGGGCAGGGGTATGTGGGCAGACTGAGTCAGCCCGTCTGTCAGCTGTGTGCCGGGCATGCTAAGCACATGACAAGCCTTGTCCCATTAAATTCTAACTACCCAATGGGACATATGCCCATGGTTGTACAACTAGTAGGTACTGAGTTGGGACTGGAGTCTGATGTCAAGCCTGGGATTCACAAACAATGTGCTATGTTGACTCTCAGACATCAGAGTTGTTGGCCAAGGGTGGCTGGATGACCACTGATCAAATACTGCCTTGTTTAGGGGAGCCCCAGAAAAAATAAGAATGGCTTCCAAGATCCCTCAGATGAAGCCCACAACTTGGAAATGCCTAAGGATCATGAGAACTGGAAAAAGTACTCACTTTACACATTCTAGAAAGTTCTCATCCATTGAGAACAATGAAAACAACTGCTAAGCATCTACTATGTGCCAAGCACTGTGCTTTCCATAGATAACCTCCACTTGTATGAGGCTGACCCTGGGAGATCATTATTATCTCCATTTTTTAATTTTACCTAAAGCACCTTGAAAGAGGTCAGGTAATGTGAACAAAGCCAGAGTAGTGGCTAGGGGTAGGATTCAAGCTTAGATCTGCCCTTCACCACGATGGAATGCCAAGTTGCCGCAGCACGACCACCAACCCAGTGGTAGCACCTGGGGAAAATATAGTGCTTTGAGGTCCAGGGTCCTGATTTCTGTGTCTTGACTTCATCTGTCAGAAAACACCTGCCTCCCATGGGGATCTGAAGATAAAATCAGGCAACGTCAAAACACAGTGGAGGTTTGCACCATATAAATGTAGGCTCTTCTGCTCTGCTTTGAATTATTATTATTCATTGTCCTTGGAGAGAAATGAAGGAGGGAGAAACAATTTGTTGCTAAATCCCCAGCTGGAGAAAGATATAACTTAGAATGGAATTGGCTGGGGAGCGGGTGTTCACTCTCCTTCCTCAGGCTGAGACCTCTTGCTTTAATTTGCATAAATGCAGATTCCTGAGAAGCAAACATGCAGCCACTAACAGCATTTTCTGCCTCTTGCCCTGGAGTGAGCTCACCACCACTCAAGTCTTCCTGCATCCTTCACTCACTCCCAGAATCCCTGGTAGGATTAAAATTGTAGAGACGGTAAAATTCAATAACTGTTTCTGTGACATCTAAAGACCAAATATCAGCTCTTTTTTCCCAGCAGCAGTATCCTGCCCAGAGACTCCAAAGCAAGAGAATGGGCTGGTTAGCGGTCCCTCAACAGCTACAAACCAGGCTCGGGAGCCAGAGAGTTAAACTCTGGCCCTTCAAGTTAACTGATGTAAGCCTCCCTCAGTTTCCTCATCTGTAAAATGGGGACAATAATGGTGGCCTCCTCCTGAGATTGTGATAGGGATTCAAAGAGCTGACTCAGTTTAAAACCTTTACAAGAGGCTGGCATGATGTAAACGTTCTGTAAGTGGCAGTGAGGGGTTGGCATGACCTGCATTTAGATGACTTAGAGGCTAAGGTCCTGGCTCTGGGGGTAGACGGGCCTGGGTTCAAATCCCAGGGGTCCATTTCCTAGTTGCGTGACACTGGGCAAGTTGGTAACCTCTCTGACGTTGTTTCCTCTTCTGTAAAATGTGGGAGGCCTGGGGGAAGGGGAGATGACAGTACCTACCTCAAAGGGTTGTTGTGAGGATAAAGTGAGTGACTAGGCCAGGCACGTGGTAAGTGTGTGCATTAGTCCACTAGGGCAGCCATAACAAAATACCACAGACTGGGCAGCTTAAACAGCAGACTCTTTTCTCAGAGTTCTGGAGGCTAGAAGCCCATGATCAAGTTGCTGGAGAGTTCAGTTCCTGGTGAGACCTCTCTTCCTGGCTTGCAGATGGCTGCCTTCTCCCCTTGTGCTCACATGGCCTTTCCTCTATGCACTTGGAAGGGAGACAGAGAGACAGAGAGAGACAGAGAGCGAGCAGGTGCCTCTTCCTCTTCTTATAGGGCACAAGCCCTCGTGGATTAGGGCCCCAACCTTATGAAGATTTACCTCCCTGAAGATCTTCTCTCCAAGTACAGTCACATGGGGGTTCGAGCTTCCACATATGAATTTTACTGGGACACGATTCAGCCCATAACTGTGTTCAAACAACATTAACTATTTTGAGCAGTCCATAAACTGAGCAGTCCATATTTTAGTTCCATAACTGGAACTAAAATATAAAAGTAGAAAGCTGATTATATGTTTCTCCTGCCCTCTGCATTTCCCCTCCAGCTGCTGAGAAACAGCTGTGGTCATCCCTTCTGGACATGCCATGTCCTCCCCCAGGCATGGATGCTTCTAATACCTCAGACCTTCAGTGTTACTGTCACTACTGATGTGGAATCTGTTTTCTCCTTTCTTGACTCTTTGCTAACCTTCTTTTCTACTTCCCTTGCACCAATGTGAGATAACATCCATCATTCACAGAACTACCTGAAAATCGATTTCTCTGCCCCTAGCAGCTGGTGGCTTTGCTAGGAAGCAAAATATTTTACCAGCAGCAGGTGGGGCAACTGGGGATTCCTGTCTAATACCAGGGAATTTGGGGACCCCAGAGGTCCACGAATTCCATAAGAATCCTCGAGAGAAAAAAAAAAAAAACATTGTGTTAGAGTTCTGCTTCACAGTTTTACTAGTACAGTAACAACTAATATTTGTTGAGTACCTACTAGGTAGTATCTGCTAAGCAGTGTCTGAGAGCTTTACAGGGGTCACTTCATTCAACCTTCTTAATAGTTCCATGGCAGTGAATCTCAGTGGGGGCAGAGGAGAGGGACTGTGCCTCCCAGGAGACTTCTGGCAATGTCTGGAGTCATTTTTGGTTGTCAAAACTGGGGCTGGGGGTGGGGAGACTGCACACTGGCATCTAGTGGGTGGAGGCCAGGGACGCTGCTCAGCATCCTGCAATGCACAGGACGGCCCAAATGTCTGACCCGAAGTGTCAATAGTGCCAAGGTTGAGAACTCTGCTCTGTAAGATACTCTTAGTATCTCTGCTTTACAGGCAAGGACACTGACATTCCTCTGACACTGTCAGAGGAATGAAGCAGTCAGCTCCAAATCACAGAGGAGGCAGGGTCTGAACCCAAGTCTGATGGATTTCAGAGCCTCTCTCTCCACCACAGACCTATGAACAATCACGCTTATGCATCAGACATAATGTTCTGTCTTCATTAGAGACATTGGTGTCTCTGAGACTCTGGGACCATGGGCGGACGCCACGCTTTGTTACAGACAGGCTGCTTGAAACAACTCTGCGGTGTGCTAACACTAGGGACCAGTTCACACTTAATTCCAAAGCATCCTTGAGCTCTCAGAACAGACACCCTTCACAAAAGAAACTCTGATTCATGAATTTGCCAACTGTTTTTCCCCCCAGCTGCAGCTAATATAGGTATTTCCAGCTACAGACTATATTGAATCTTTGGAACTGAAAAAAAGGGAAATCAGCTTCAGGTGCTGAGCTAAAGAAAGAAGGAGTTTTAGAAGAAGGAGGATGATTTGCTCTAACTCTCCATATTCACCCTCACGCTTCAGATCAAAAAGTAATTGCCAATTGTTGTCATGTTAAAAGAAATGTAACTGTGGAGGTCAAACTTCCTGATTTCTTATTCAGGGAAATTTTCCATTCCCCAGCTCTCATCAAAAAGCCCAAACCTAAGAAAGCTGTACTGCCAAAAGGGGCTCAGAAAACACAAATGATTTTCTTTAAAAACTCTTTTGTCCATCAGAAAGCAAGCAACTGGATCAGACTAATTATTTCCCAACAAGGACGTAAGATTTCCTTTTCGCATCTGCTTGCTTTTTGCTATCAAAGGAGCATTTTTTTAAAAAATGTATTCTGGACAAGAAAGATCAAAAGAGAGGCACGAGTCCAGAGCAAATAATATTTTTTCACATTATTTCCAGTTGAATTTGCTTAAATCTGTCATATTTTACTCCTTGTCATTATTTGAAATCTTCACCTTGAGTTACAGCTGGTGGGGGATAGGAAGGCACTCCCGTTAATGATGCTGGGTAGCAGAGGACGAAAAAAGAGAAAGACAGGCCCCGGGGTGGCTGATGAATAAAGGGAAGAAGAAAGAGGTGACTGATTTATCTCAATAATGTTATCGATACCCTCGTCTGTATTAGAGGTGTAGAGAGACGACACATGTGAACTGGATGGGGATTATTCCAAAGGAAAATCAATGTTTGGATTAGAATGTGTTTATGAAGTTATGTCAAGAGAGCGTCTTTTATCTCTTGCCTCAGGATTACGCTAAGAGGCCCGTGCACATGAATGATACCTCGCCTTTCCCCCAGCATACTTGAACACTGCAGGTTAGCCTTGGGAAAGGGAGAAGTGCCCTTTTAAAGACGGTGATGCAAAAATGAAAATAACCATAGTGAAAGCCAATGTTGATTGAGCTATGTGTGCCAGATACTCTTCCAAGCTCTTTGTATGTATTAGTTCATTCTAATAGCCTCAGAGAGTGGGTATTACCACTATCTTCATTTTACAGATGGAGAAATTGAGGCTCAGTTGTAGCTAGAGGTGTCATGGTTAAAAGCTGGGGTCTGTCTATAAGTGCAGGCTGCCTCAGTTCAGATTCTGATTCTGCATTCACTAGCTTTGTGATCTTGACCAAACAGAGGTCAAGTTACCTTCCTGAGTCTCAGTTTCCTCATCAGTAAAATAAAGATGATGATGATGATATCTATCTAATTGTCATGGGATTGTTTTAAGGACGAAATGAGATAATCCAAGTAAAGTACTTAGCATCCTGCCTCTCAAAGAGTACCTGTCAGTACATATGAGCTGTCTTTATGATCATATTTCAGAACTGATGGTTAGTTCATTATTTTCATTCTCAAGGAGATGTAGACTCAGTCTGGCTCCATGGAAAGATCTTTACATTTAAGCATATCTAACTTCTAATGCCTGCTCAGCTCCTGTGTGACCCAGGACAACTCAGTTGACCTCTCTGAACCTCAGGTGTGTGAGGAAGAGTCTAGTCCGGTGGTGGCCATGTGTTAGGTAACGTGTACTCCTTGTTTACAATGAATAAAAGGCATCTTTCTTTTTTAATTGAAGCATAGTTAATTTACAATGTTGTGTCAGTTTTTGGTATACAGCAAAGTCACTCAGTTTTATATATATATTCTTTTTCATATTCTTTTTCATATAGTTTATCACAACATCTTTCTTTTTAATCTCAAGACTCTGCAAGACTCTCCTTCCCTTTCTCTGTCAGTCTCCGTCATCCCTCGGCCTCTCCCAGCCCTGAGCTGACCCTGAACAAGCTCTGGTAGGAGGCCTGGAATTCAACTTGGAGTCCTGTGTCTGTCCTTTGCCACAAGGCCCAGGATGCCTGTTGACTCCCAGGGCAGTCCTTCCAACAAACCCATGCCTGTTTTCCTGTCACTCCATTCTCCCAGGAGGATGAGGGTCTCCCTGTATTGTTGAGTCTATGACCAAGAGCTTGGTCCTAGCAGCTCTCTGACCATGGCCCCTCTTCCATGTCCCCGAGCTGTTACCCAAAGTCCTATATGAAGTCCAGAACCCAAAGTCACCACCCATCAGATGCTTTTGAGTCAAACAGACATGAGTTTAAATCCTGACTATGGCCGATCAAGTCATTTCACCTCTCTAAGCCTCAGTTTCCTTACTTGTGAAATGGAAATAATAAGCCCTATAACTTATGGGGCTGTTGAGAGGATTAAACACAATACTGTATGTAAAGCATTTAGGACAGTATCTGGTTCATGGTAAATTGTCAATAAAAGTTAGTCACTTCCTGTGGACACTTTTCATAACTCAACCCTCACATCCCCACCCAGATCGAGCCCCTTGAACATCATCTGCAGCAGATACAGCTCAAGTTCACCACATCCCTTTCATGCCAGGTTAGTTCCCCAGCTCCAGTCCTTTATACTCCTGACACGTACTCCCTTTCTTTCAACTCCCCTCAGAGAAGAGTTCTTGCATAACCTAGTAAAGCTTCCACATTTTACATCTCACTGTCACCCAGCCACTTGGGGGTTCCTCTAGACTGTGCAATTTAAAGACTGCTTAGAACTTTCCAGGTACCAAACGATTGTCCAATATTATTAGGAAGACAAGCAGGTCTGGGGCAAGAGGCACCCTCAGACCGAGTCAACACCACATCATTCCCCTCTCATTAGCAGAGTATCCTGGCTTCTCACAGTTCTCTGGTGAGACTCTGTACTCCTCAGAACTTTTTGGGTTGCAAGTGACCCAAAGAGAATATCTGGGTTGCAAGAAACCCAACTCATTTTAGCTTAAGCAAAAAGGCTTTCATTAAAGGTCCAGAGGGTAGTTTGGCTTTGAGCAAGACTTGATCCAGAGTCCAGGAGATAGCATCAAGAATCTACCTCCATCTCTCTACTCTTTCTT
The DNA here is from genome assembly GCF_002837175.3 of Physeter macrocephalus. NCBI lineage: Eukaryota > Metazoa > Chordata > Mammalia > Artiodactyla > Physeteridae > Physeter > Physeter macrocephalus. The sequence continues at coordinate 60,130,689 of NC_041227.1, forward strand.
TCTTGTTGGCTTCATTCTCAGACAAGCCCTTCCATTTTCATAGTAAAGATGGCAGCTCCAGGTAACACTCCTACCAGCTTAATATCCCAGTGGAAAGAGAACCCCTTTGCCCAATGGCTCCAACTCAAGTCCCCAAATGCAGTCTCTTTGGCTCTGATTTGGTCGTATTTTTACCCAGCCAAACTTGGGTCCACTCGCCTACATGCAGTAAAGCCAATCTACTGACACTGGGTTATGGTGAAGCAAAGTGTAGCATTTATTACAAGGCCAAGCAAGGAGTACCAGCAGCTAACGCTCAAAAGACCCAAACTCCCCAACAGATTTCAGGAAAAGATTTTTAAAGACAGGGTGCGTGACCAGCTCATAGACATTCTTCTGATTGGTTGGTGGTTAGGTAATCGAGAGTCAACACCATCAACCTTCTTGTTCCAACCGGGCTGGGGTCTACAGGCTTGTGGGCAGCGTGCAGTTAACTTCTTCCACCTGATGGGGATTTCAGTATCCGCAAAACAGCTCAAGGGTATGGCTCAGAATACTATCATCTATAGCTCTTTGATATCTATATCAAAGTCCTTGACTTTGTTTAATAGCTAAACACTTATTACTTTGTCTTGCTTGACTGTTTTCCTTTGTTGCTTCATTTTCTCACTTCTCTGATTAAATGTGCCATTTGAGGAAGACCTAGGAGGCTGAAGTTCCTCGGAGACACCAGTCTGTCCCGGGAAGGCCCCATAGGGTCCTGCTCATTTACAACACGGTCATCCCTTACCCAATCACTGTGGCCAGGGAGATAGTATGTACTGATTGATCAGATCTGCATTGCATGTCCATCCCTGGAGCTGAGGGAGAGTCAGCTTCCCTCAAAACACCTGGGCTGAGAGTGGAAAGGGTGATTCCCCGAGGGTCAACTGGGCATCCGATTAGAAGGAAGAAGATTGAATGCTGAGGATGCTGAGCAAAAACAAAGATGCCCAAACTGGTTGGGAGTTATAACAACCTCATAGGACACTCCAAGCCCAGAGTCAGGATTGGCTCAGCTCTACTCAAGGAATGGTCCCGTGGATCAATCAGAGATGAAGCCTGACTTCAGTCTTCACCTGGCATTATCCTCCTCACCAGCACAGTCCCCTTCTTCTTTCAGCTGTCAAGCTTCCACCTCCCAACACACAACTTGCTGGTGCTAATCTCCCAACCTGCTGTTGACACCTTGTGACTTAATTCCCACAGATGGATGTCTGCGTTTAAGAGCATGCCTTATTGTCATTGAAATCATAGGATGCTAAAACCTTTATAAATTGATATGCCAGACAAGAGGGAGGCAAAAATGAATGCTAAGTTTCCTTGCATAATACTCTGTGGGATGTGTTTTTCCCCCTAAGAATATTTTAGCATTAATTAAGATAAAAAATGATATATGCTGAAATACAATTGAATCTGTTCTTGGTTAAAAATGGCCTCGTTGGGTAAAAATAGTACCCAAATTATAGCATATAAAGATGCAGGGGGAAAAATACTGTAAACCTATAACATGATTAAAATAGAAATGCAAACCGGTAATGATGAGGCCTCAAACAGATCTGGGGGAAGAAGGGAAAGACGAGGAAGAAGCAAGGCGTGTCATCAGGCTTAATTTATTCACCTCCCTCTGGGATCTTCTTTACTGTGCTTCTCATTAGCAATAACCACCATTTATCATGGCATGGTTAACATATGTTTTCAATGAAAGTGGTGTTGTTATTACCGTTTTCTAAGTGAGGACTCTGAGCTTTAGAGAGTTCAAGTCAAGGTCACCCAGGTATAAAATGGCAGAACCAGGCTTTGAACCAGTTTAACTTAACTTCCCAGCTCTCTGTGCTACCTGACTCTCCCCATGGTCCCCTCCCTCTCTGAGGGTCCCCCATATGGGTCCCCCATATCATCTAACCAGCTCATCTCTTCAGGGTAGAGTAAGAATAAAGCTAATAGCTCACACGTCACATTTATGGTGTGCCAGGCACTGTTATAAGCTTTTCACATGTATTGGCTTACTTCATCCTCACAACCATGTTGGGAGATCATTACTTTCATTACCCTCATTTTACAGATGGGGAAAGTCAAAGTTTGCCCATGTCAGTGGTGGGAGCTGGAATTCAAGACAAGTGACTGGCCTCAGAGTCTGCACTTTTTACTGCTGTTCTGTACTGTTCTTCCTTTCCTTTGGGGAGCCATTTGTGACCTCCGACGTCATTTTCCCCAGAGTTTCTGCAGGGATGACTCTACAGCATCTATCTGGGTATATTTTAGGAGGGGATATTTTTATGTATTTGTCTAATAGCTACCCTGTAAGTCTGAAAATTCCTTGAGAGTCAGGAGTTTCTAGAATTCCTCCCATCTCTCCCTTCATGTTTCTGGTTAATGCCTTGCCCATGATAAGGTTTCAGGAGTGTTTGACAAGGAAGGTGATGGAGGCTAGTTAATTTTGTTCCCTTCCATGGCTGCCATCTGCATGCTGAGAGCCAAGAGGTCATTATCCTCAGGTGGATCTTTGTGTGGGCGGAGACTGGGCAAGGATGATGGACGGCTTTTCACAAAGCCACGTGCGCCTGGAGGAATAACTCAAAGCTGTGTCAGGGTTTCTTCCCAGGTACAAATTCATGCCTTCATACATTGTCTCACCTCTTCACTTATTTATTCAATCCTCTCTTCACCGATTCCCTCAGTTATTTGTGCACTCACTCAACAGTTACTGAGCAGCTGCACTGGGCCAGAGGCTCTGTTTGGGCCTTGGGAAAAAAATGGTGCACACAACCTCCTCTCTCCTCACCCAGATGGGCAGAGGAATGATGAAAGAGTGGCTCCCAGCTTAGCCAGGGCGTCAGGAAAGTAGCACTATTAGCTATTAATTTCTGCAGGCTCCAAGTCCCGCAAATTCAAAGCTGTAGCAGGAAATTGAAGGCCCATCTCGTGTCTTTGACTTTGCTCATGGTTGGAAGGTCAGTTCTCAGCACATCCGATGCATGAGGTCCACAGCCCTTGCTGCAAAGTTTCGGCTGTAAGGTGGCAGGCTCAAAATCCCTCTTCACCCCTGCATCATTTTTGGACCCCGTGAACCTCTGCATCTGATTTTCTTTCTAACAGGAGGGTGGTGTGTGAGTTTCTTCTCAGCTACCTTTGGCTTCTCCAAGCGAATGTTCTTTTTGTCTCCACAATGACAACAGCTTGATTGGATTCTGAGAATTATATTACTTTCCTTTCAACTAGTTATCATGCGCCTGCCGCGTGTCGGAAAATCTACATGTGTTATCTTTTAAGATGGGTGCTGATATTGCCTGCTTAGCAGTGGGGAAACCCATGAGCCTTGTACAAAACAATTTAAACAATTTAGGTAAGTATAAGGAAACTCAATAACCAAAAATGTTACTTTTATTTATCTTGAGTTTCCTTATATGTATCTGTTCTGTTTGAGTTGGTGGTAATGTTTTCACAGCTCTCTCTCTCTCATATAATATATATATACACACATTATATATAATTTAACGTAAATGGAATGATCACAAATGCTTTTTTATTGTGCACACTTTTTTAACATGTGTAGATCTGTGTATATACATGCCTCTCTCTGTGTATTATATGTATTGCTTTTTATAATTAGAGGCACAATGTATGCCTTAATGTTTGTAGAGCATTAAGCAATATAGAAATGTGTAAGTAGGACATGAAAGTTCTCCCAAAATCCTTTCCGCCCCTCCGGTTTGGTAAGAGCTCCTGGATTTAGGCAGGCTTTTCCATCATCATTAGGACAAATTAGCCAACCAGAGAGGAATATTTTCGGCAGTTAGAATGAACACTTCTTTTTTTTGTTTACTTTCCTCCCCTTCCATCTTTTTTCTCTCCCCAGGTAAACGATGTCAGGAAGCAAGGTGTTTCTTTTCCTACCTTTGTCCATGTTCATCTAAATACTGATATATGCAAACATTTGTTCTAGCAAAAGAGGTTTTGTGACATACATTTTCTACATCTTGCGTGTGTCATGAACTAGAAAACACAATTCAGTGCTTGCATTCTAATAAATCTATAGATTTACTGCAGCATTCCTTGTTTTTTCCTCCCCTTGACCAGGGATTGAACCCGTGCTCCCTGCAGTGGAAGCACGGAGTCTTAACCACTGGCCCACCAGGGAAGTCCCCAGCATTCATTTTAATGGCTGCATAATGGTCCACAGTTTGGGACATCATCGGGTATTGTCTTTTCCCCAGCCCAGCTTTTTACCACCGGAAAGCATCAGGCACAGAACTTGTGGGTGTCCCCATTCCCCAGGCTATAGCCTGGAGACGGAGAAGACCGGGGAACTCTATTTCTTTTCTATCCCCCTCAAGTCTCTGCTTCCGACATTCAAAAGACTCTCTGTTCTTCTCTTTGCTGTCCTACCCTTTCTCCTGACAAGAGGGCTTGGCTGAGGGAGGTGAAACCAAAGGCAATGAGAGTGGGGAAGCGAATGAGGGAAAAACATGTTTCTGTTTCAAAAATATTCTTCCCCCCCACACAGGTCCAGTACTTCTATGGCATTTTGCAGTCTGCAAAGCCCTTTCTACTTTGTATTTGAAATGCACACTCAGCTGCATGTTCCCTCTTCTCTCATCCTTAAAGACCCAGTCCAGCTGTCACTTGGCCAGAAAGCCTTTGCAGGTCTACACGGCAGGCCCAAGCGCCCTGGCCTCCCCCAGCCCCATCCAAGGAAGTGTCTTGAGAAACATGTGAGTGAAATTGACATGATTTGGGGGATATACCTTTTTTGTTATGAAAAGTTTCAAATTTTTACCAAAAGAGAAACAACAGTATAATAGATGTCCATATACCCATCACTGAGAAACACTCTGATAACTGAACACACTCTAACTTATTTAAAAAAGTAAAAACCTCTTACGAATTCTAGCTAATTTTGGAAACTCACAACATACCGCTTACCGGAACTCACATTTGGGTCTCGTAAAATCCCTGCCTTTGGAGAACCTTGTCAAAGAAGAAGAGCTGGACAGTAGTTAAAGCCGTAAAAATAGATTTCATTCAGGACTATTGCAGTAGGAGAAAAGAGACCTCAGTGTAGAGCTGGGCTCAATTCTGAATTCAGAATGGACAGGTGGGGATTTGTGGCCAAGGAGCAGGGTGGGGGTCAGTGGATGGAAGGTTACTAAGAGGAAACATCAGGGGTGAGGGGGGATTTCTGGCTAAACCGATTTGACAGGATTCTTGCTAAAGGCAGATCAGGGTGATGAGACATCACCTGGAGGACCATGGGGGATGAGGAATTTGATCAGATATCGAGGGTGATCAGATACTGGGGCTGGGGGTTCAGTCTAAACCAACCTAATCAGGATTCTTGCTAAAATAGGGCAATGAAGAGGTGAACACAAAAGGCCAAGGTCAGGGATTAGTTGAGAAGAGGGCTCAGAGGAGCCTGGGAAGTTTGGTCAAGGAGAGAGTCTTCGTCAACCTTCAGGCCACGTTTTGGGAGGTGATGTAGCGTGGGTACCACTGCATCCAGCCACTGCATCCATCCATTGCATCCATCCATCCCTCTTCTTGCAACAGCCCTCACTTTTCATTTCGGATCAACACTCCCCCCACTTTTAGCCCGAGTGATTCAAGTGGGGCTTCTTCTCCTGCAGTGGTGAGGAAACATTTGACTTAGTCCCAAATCAGAAGCATCATGTGACTTTTCCAAAGCCAGTGAAATTCAGGGAGACTTTGGCTGAGAATGCTGGGACAGAGGCTCTACTACACTGAAGCCGAAGCTTTGAGGATATAAGCTGAGCTTCTTTGCAGCTGTTTCGTCATCGGGAGGAGCAAGCCTGCTGAAAATGGAGTGAACACAGAGGAAAGCAGAAACGAGAGATGGCAAGAAACTGAGTCCTGATGAAGCCATTGGAGTCCCCAGATCCAGCAGTGCCTAAAACTAGCTCAGTTACATAAGCCAACAAATACCTTTTTTGCCTGAACAAGTTTGAGCTGAGTTTTCTATCTCTTGCTCCTGATGAGTTCTGATACCCATGAAGCAGGAAGGCAAAGAAACTGTTAACCAGGAACCAGAAGGGGCAGTCTGAACACCCACTGACAACATAGATCCCAAGCCAATGATTGGTGTTTTACCACCAGCACACAGTTGTTTCAGGGGTTGGCTCTGGGGTCCAAGAATAGGATGTGACAGAGCAGTGACCTCCTGACTCCTAGCCCCCTGCTTGTCCTCTCACTCCCCACTTTAAAGCCCTCTTTGCAGGTCCAAGGTGGGAAAGCATTCCTCATGGGAAATGTTCCAAAGCAGTATCATTAGGAATCTCTCTCCATCGTCACAATTACTAAGGTACCTCCTCCAGTCAATAATCCTTTCTCATCTTCTTCAATCTCTATTTATCTGGATTTCCTAGCAAGTCCTGAATCAGGCTCCACCCATACGCCTGCTGAGCCAGGAAAGAATGGATTCTGAGATGCACCCTGCTATTTGCCCTCCGTGCTGTCATCACACGTAGAAATTAAGGTAGAGTTTCCCATGATCGCTGAATTCCAATCACCCTCCACAGTGGCATCTGGGCTGTTCATTATCTGACAAGAGGGAAGTGACTGACTATTTGAGTGTCTGATTATGGCTGCAAACTGCAGGTCATTTTGGCTGGTATGTTATAGCAAAGCATGGAGGATGAAGGGCAAACCTTTCACCCCACTCAGAAATGACAGCCAAAGCCAAGCTCTGATTTCTCTCCACAAAGCAAGGCAGTCGGGTATGTCCATAGGACACAGGACTGTGCCTCTAATGGGACACAGGACTGAAGAACTAAAGTCAGTTTGGGACCTGACTTGGCATTTCTTTTTTTCTTTTTTCTTTTTTTTTTTTAAAGTGGTGGAAGAATAAACTTTATTGGCCCATAGAAGGGATGAGGGAAAAGAAGGCAGGGCTGGGGAAAAAGAATGAAAACAGGTGGGAAAACTAAAACAGAATGATTTATAGCGCGCAAATATACTTTGTAACCTCCGCCATTCAACTTAGAGACAGCTATTACAGTGAAATACAGGTAGATTAAAGTGAATTTCACTTTGTAGTGGATGCTATTTGTACCAGTTCTATCATTAGTAAGCCACCGTTTCTAACTTGGCATTTCTGATGTCCAGAAAAAGCCGCACTGGCCCCAGGCTGTCAACTCCTGTGCCTCTTCATCCTCTTTCTGCTAAATAGGAGCACGACCACACAGGTAAAGGAGTAGCTACCATTTCTCAGATGAGCAAAAGCAAGTCAGTGCAGTGACTGGAACTAAATATAGAACTAGACCTTGACCCTGGCCTAGTCCTTGACCTAGACCTAGATCTTGACCCAGACCTACAACTACACCTAGAACAAGAATTGTGCTGTCTCACCATTGGTAAGACTGGACAGGGACTTCCCTGGTGGGCCAGTGGTATAGAATCCACCTTACAATGCAGGGGACGCAGGTTCGATCCCTGGTCAGGGAACTAAGATCCCACATGCCACGGGGCAACGAAGCCCCAAGCCACCACTACTGAGCTTGCGCACCTCAACTAGCGAAGAGAAAACCCACACGCCACGACTAGAAGGAAGCCCGCGCGACACAACGAAGAGCCCGTCGGCCGCAATGAAAGATCCCGCATGCCTCAACGAAGATCCCATGTGCCGTGACTAAGACCCCACGCAGCCAAAAATTAATTAATTAATTAATCTTAAAAAAAAAAAAAGACTGGACAGAGGGCCATGGGAAAACTGGAACCAAGGTCATCTTAAGCATCATCTTGGTGACTTCATTGTACTTCATGCAATCACTCTGGCTTCACCCTCATGGCATTGCTGAATCTTTACAAGGAAACCCTCTAGAAGGCTTATCCTGTATAGTAGTTAGAAAGTGGTATTAGTCAGGGCTGACCATGGCTTACCATTACTAAGAGTATTCTGCTCTAATATGTCTTTTCTATATAACATAAAACAGAACATTTTATTTAAAAGTTAAATATAATCCACAATGAGTTTCCTTAACTACAGAACATATGCAATTGAAGGCGTGATGCAAAGAAATACACTCTATTACTATTCGGTAACTTTCTGACTGGTCCTTAAATCTTATCAACCCCTCTTATTCCAACCCAGCTCATATTAGCTGCTTGTCAAAACTACATCTTAATGTTTAATATATAATAACACTTATAAACACTAATGCATCATACCAATGTAAAATTGAAATAGCCTCCTGACCCCCTCTCAGTCCTGCTGCAAGTGGAGTTTCACACTTCCAGGAGTGGGCTCCTCAAATCTTTGCATCTCTAATCACATGGAAGCTGGGCTCCTTGCTCGATGCCTTTAAATCCCCACTCAGCTAGATACACAAAAGTGAGATCACACTTAAAAGTGCAGAACCACAAAATCCATACTTCTCAGAATGTAACTACTGAAAACCACACTGAAACCAGCATCATAAGGTTTTATAATAGACACAAGGAAGTTTCTCCATCGAGCTCTAATCAAAGGAGGACCCGGATGGGGATCATGAAAGATGGGAATGGATCACTTCAGCTAGCTGAGTTCTATAGGGTCAGAGGAAGAGAGACCCAGGTTATGTACATGATGGAACGTTATTACAATGGCCATGGGATGTGGGATAAGAAGCTGCACGTGAGTGGTGTTCTCAGTGTGGGTCCCTGTCCTCCCAACAAAGCGATGTGTGCAGAGTTTCCTCTATAAAGGGTAGGATTGTCCAGCAATGCTCAGTGGAGTGGCCTGCCCCTCTGTCTTACCAGTATGTGTGGTGAGACATTACCATTGAAATCACCACCTGTGCTATCCCTTCCACGTGGTCCGGTTACACATCTTTTTCCCCCACTCTAGTGGCAACTAGATTTTATGACATTTATTTATTTAAGGAATAAAAGCAGAGAGAAGACTTTAAACTTCAAAAGGCTCATATTGTGAATCTCAAAACTTGGGCTTTTGAGCTTTAGAAGTGTACCTCTAAAGAAAATCAGGGTAGAAAAATTGTGATGGGGCAGAAGAAAGTCCTATCTCCCTGACTGGAAGCATTTCTTGAGTCTGGGGAGAGGAAAAGCTTAAAAAGCCAAGGGCAGTGAAAGGGAGGAAAGTCGGTTGGGTCTGAGATGAAGGGACCACACACACCTGCAGAGAATCCCCCGCCAAGAGGTATAGAGACCCCTCAGCCCCCCTCAAATGTCTCCTGGAACAGGGACTCTCGTTACCAATCCCAGGACCTGCCTGGGAGCCCAGCTGGACCCCTGATCTTTGAGTCTCTGCTGTCCTTTTTAATGAGTTAAGTTAGCACCTAGGATGCTCGGGGACAAGAAAACAAGTTGGGGATGCTTTCCTACAAAGGGATGGTACTCAAACTTTACCATGCATCAGAAGACCTGTTCAAGCACAGATTGTTGGGTGCCACCCCCAGAATTTTTGACTCAGTATGTCTGGAGTCTGGCCCAAGGATTGCATTTCTAGCAAGTTCCCAAGGAATGCTGATGCTGTTTCTCCCAGGGACTCCACTTGGAGAACCACTCCTTCAAATAGATTGTTAAAAAACACATCTGTGAAGCCACCCTGCCGAGTGGGTTCCTGCCCCTCCCCACAACGGCAGACATTTCTATCTCCAGCTTCCACGAGAGAAAAATTGGAGCTCAGAGACATGAAGTAACTTGATCAAGGTCATACAGCACAAAAGGGGTGGAGGCAGGACTGAAACCCAGGTCTTCTGGGGGTCCATCCAGTTCTCCCTCCCTTCCGTAGCGGGGCTGGGGTTGGACCTCAGATCTCTGCTGCCAGACAGGTTGGTCTGCAGGCACCCGGTCCCAGCAGAAGCCCTGCTCCAGCCAGCTGGAACGTCAGTTCTGCGAGTAGCGGCCAGCCCCGAGCACACGAGCAATTATGGATGCCCGGCAGAGGCTCTCCTCCACAGGAATGCGACCTGCTCTTCCAGCGGATTGAAGACCCCTGCTGTTCCCGTTATTTGAGTTATGCGTTAGAGCTCCCAGGGGACAGATTTATCTTGGTTTTACTCATTTCTGGAGCACCAGTTTTGCCCACTTAGTGCTTTTAGCTTTATATATCATTATCACACGCTCCGTCTTCCTGTTGCAGACGGTTTAGTCCTTTTTTGCTTCAATTCCTCTCTTGGTATTCCTACCAGGAGACAAAGGGAGAAGAAAATGCTCCCTGGAAGAGAGAGAAAGGAGACTGGATCTCAGCCTTGGTGGAGAGAGCACGGAGAGCCAACTCCCAGCGTGGGTGGGAGGCTTTCCCCCTCTTTTCATCTTTCTGGCAGGAGGGGGTGAGGTGAGAGGAGAAGAGCAAAGGCTTCTCGGCCAATCCTGCTATCTATCAACTTGCAAGCTGACACGGTAATATTGACAGTGCTAAGCGCTAATCCTTATTTAACACTCTGCCAGGCCCCTCCTTATTATGTTCAAATCTACTTCCTACTCTAGGAACTGAGGGGAGTAGAACCTGGGACTGTTCCTCTTTAACTTCTCAGACTCTTAAGTTCTCCCTGGAGCCTATGCTCATCTCTGGTGAAAACGCTGCATTGCCTTTGGTTCACTGTCTCAGGAACTTGGTCCAGCACCTGCCGTCTCCACGGCACCTTCGTCACATTTATCTTCTATGCTCAACACCGAAGAAGGCCAGCCCCCAATATGCTCACAGAGACTTGTACTCACAGCTCGGTTAGCAGCCCCACAATCTTCTCAGAGGGGTCCCCAGACTCCGGATGGGGCCATAGAGATGTCTCTGTAGCCACAGTGGTGCCGAGGGGAAGCCAAGTGTGTGCCCAAGCCTGCCCCCTCCTCCTCCTCCTCCTCCTCCTGCCTCCAACACATGCAACTGCCCCCATGAGGAGGGCTCTACATTTACCTGTTGGATTCAAGAAGATTAAAAGAAAAGTTGGAAATCACTGCCCTCCTAATTTACAGATGGGAAATAGGGAACTCACCCATCTCTACTGCTGGGACAGAAGACCTTGGGCTGACTTATGGACAGCAGAACTTGATGTCTGGTCAAGAGAATCTTGGGAGGTTCTGCTAATACGTGGTATCTGCTGTGGCATAAGTGGCAGAGAATGCCCTGGTCCAAATCTGACTCAAAGAGTGAGGTCTTCACAGAATGAGACCAACTCCCTTCTCACTCCCTATCGACTTCCAACACATCACCCTGAATTCTGACATCCACACGGCAAGGCGAGAGTGACCGGGGAAGGTTACAACAGTACTGCTAAGTTTGATTTTTAATTTTCTGACTAAGCTTTTTCATTTTCCAGCTAGGCTGTGATGAGATGTCCTGAATGGCCAGACATTATGCCAAAAATCCTATGCATACTCTCTTCCCCTCTCCCAGTTTGTACCAATGTGGATGGAGGGGCAGGGGAAGGGAAGGACTAAGGTGGAAGGCATCTTTTGCTCCTGTCTGATGCCCCTTTCCCTCTCGGTGCGGGGTTGGCTGAGCTGCCAATCAAATGATCTCACCTCTGTCGACAGGGCAGGGGCACAAGAAAGTGCATCAGAGTCTCCCGTCCTGGTCCTCAGACTGGATGGAGGTGGTCAGGACACAGTGGTCACCCTTGACACATTGCAGAAGGGGAAATCACAGATCCCTGCTGCCAAGATCCCTTGAGGGGCTCTGACTCCTCATGCTTGAGGATTGTTCATTCATCAGCTTTCCTGAGTCCTTCTCATAAATAACCTTCGCCTATTGTTTATGTCGGAGTTGATTTCATGATACAAGTGGATAAAACTGACCTTAAGCAAACCTATCTCCAGATAGAGCTTGCTCAGCTCCATTAACTGGGTGTCAAAGATGCAGCTGTATGCATCTTGGACCATGGAAAGCTATCCAACTTAAGAAAATATCAGATATTAGGAAAGAAAGCAAATCTTGAGAAGTTCCTCCACGGCCCTCAGAGTTCACCATTAACTGCATCTGACATTCAAGCCCATGTGTGTCAGTTATCTCTTGCTGCATAACAAACCACCCTGCAGCTCACTGGGTTAAAACAGTAAGAATCTCTTACTGCCTGTGAGACAGCAGGTCAGCTGGCTGGTTCTTCTTGTCTCAGCCGTGGTCCCTGGTCTGGTCAGCTGTGGGTCAGGTAGGTGGTTTTGCTGTAGGCTGGGTTCCCTCTCACATTTGGGGGATTAGCTGGCCCTAAGATAGAGCACCTTGGTTGCTCTCCAAGAGGCCCCTCATCCTCCAGCAAACTAGCCCAGGCTTGTCCACACGGCAGACCCGGACTCCCAAGGAACTAGCAGAACTGTGCAAAGCCTCTGAGGCCTAGGCTTCAAGCTATCACAAGGCAGTTCCCAAGGCCAGTCCCGATCCAAGGGCTACAGACACAGACTCCAGGTCTTGATAGCAGGAGCTGAGATGCCGTGCTGCAACGGGCAGGGCAGGGAGGCTGGAGAATCGCGGCATTTTTGCCAGCCATCTTTCACACCGTCTAAAACTAGGAACATAGCTTAACAAAATAGTAACCCAGAGAGGTTCAGTTACCTGTCCAAAGTCACAAACTGTTTTAAAACAGGGTTCCTCATCCTCAGCACTACTGACGTTGGAGACAGGACCATTCTCTATTGAGGAGGCTGCCCTGTGCATGTCGGATGTCTGCCAGCACCCCGCCTCTACTCACCAGATGCGAGTGTCACACCCACCCCACTCATGTCACCTCCAGACATTGTCCAGTGTCCCCCGGGCGGCACATCCCCATCTCCCAGTAGAGAAGCGTGGCTCTAAAGCCAACACTAGGAATTCCTCACTCCCCTCTGCCCAGTACTACACTCTGATGCCAAAATAATTCTCAACAGACTTCAAGCCGAGCAGGGGCTATGATGATCACTGCAGTTTGGGAGTGACCAAAGGAGCCCCCTTCTCTCTCCCCTTGCTCCGCCTATATTTGTTCTGTCTTGGTTCTCTAAGGATCTGGACCCCAGCAGGCAGAGAGGCTTCAGACGTGGAACCACTAGGCCACCCTCCCCTCCATCCCCACCATTCACACTGCCAATTGGACCCGGTTCCCTGTAACAGGAAACATTGGCCCTACAAGATGCGAGCAGGCCCATTTTCAATCTCAGTTAACTTTTACAGCAGTTTCTCCCATTTGCCAGCCACTCTGGCTGGATGAGAAAGCATTTGCTGTTTCCTTTGCTGGGTATATTTCATCCTGTGTCAATTAGCACGATGAAGGGAATCTAATAATGATGTATGGGGTAGCTGGCGCTGACAGCTCTGCAAGGAGGGTGGATGGAGAGTGGAGCTCAGGCCAGGCCAGGCTCTGGACACTGCTGGACCTGATTCTCAGGGCTCCTGACAGCGCCCAGAGTGATTCACTTCTAGGTGCAGTTTGACCCAAGGGAAAAAAAAAACTAGAGAGATCTTTGTATCCAAACATGTCAGGGCTGAAGAGGACCTAGGGATCGTTCTGTCCAACCCCTCCTCATACACATAAGCCAACTTGACCCCCACAGAGGTCAATTGGCTTGTCCAAGGTCAGCCATCCGGTCAATACCAAATCCAAGCCGAAAAGTCAAATTTTCTGACGCCAGTCTGATATTCTTTTTATGCTTCTTTCTTTTTGCTTTGAAACACATACTTTTTTTTTCTTTCTAACCTCTGTTTTCCAAACCACCTTATTCTTCACTGAAACTTAAACTCAACAGGTATTGAATGTCTTTTACGCACAAAGCTCTGCGTTAGGGGACTCAGTCTCTTCCTGCAGGGATCACACAATCTGATTAGGGACAGGAGGTTGGGAGAGGAGGAGAGGACAGGCACCAACAAACTAACCCTCAGAACTGGTTCAGTCCAAGCGAGTTGCCAAGGTGTGGTGAGGGGCACAGGCGAGAGATTTGCTCCGTCAGAATGCGGGTATGGCTTTTGCCCTCCACAGGTGTCGTTAAAGACAAAAATCAATCCATCTTCAACACTGGCCCAGAGTGATGTGAAGGACCAGGGCCGGGGACCTGCGACTTTGACCATTTATTTCCCGAAGCCAGCGCCTGGGATGGGCAATTCTGATAAATTCGGAACCAGCGCCATCTGGTGGTCATATTGGAGAGAGCCAGGGAGCATCTCTCCATGAAATTTTCCAAGAGCTTCTGAGGATGGCTTCTATCTCAAAAGTGGGTTGCCAGTATAAAATGACTCCATGTAAGTAAAATTTTAAAGTTTGATAGAGGTGCAGATAAATATATAATGATACATCCAGAAGGAGGCTCACCAAAAAGAGTGATAAACTAAAAGTAGTGTCTCTGAGTGATTTGTATTTTGTTCTATGTACTTCTTTTTAGCACATGATTTTTTAAAACAATGAACATAGATCTTTTTAACCAATGAAAATGATAAAATTATATTCATTTTGGAGGGAAAAAAATAAGTGCAGAGATTGAAGGTGTCTCGACCCAGAATAAATCATTGGGTTAGTCCTGTGCGCTGGCTAACTTTTTAACAGGAATAAAACTGGGTCAAATGGAAACTAAAGAGTAGCCTTGAAGTGGGAAAGCAGAGAAGAGATGTCACACAGGGCAAGAATAACAGCCGGACCAGTAAATAAACCCTTTATACTTCTGTAACTCCAAGTAATCTACAAAGTACTTTAATGATCCTTTAACATGCAAAATGCTCACCTGGCTTTATGGCTTTAAGTGGCTCCACGAAGCTCTGTTTTTATCTCTGTTTGAGCCTTGCCCAAGCTACATTATAATTTATCTATTGTGATCATAGTAAATAACACTAAAACTGATTGGACATTATGTTGTCAGGCATGGCGCCAAGCATCCTACATGCATTACTACATTTAATCCTCACAAGAACCCCATGAGGTGAACAATGGGATATGCTCCTCAGTGAATAGATGACGTAACTGAAGCTCAGGGAATTGACCTGTCACCTGCTAACTCATGAGACCCATGACACCAAACGCTATATTTACTTGGCTTTACATGCCCAGTGCCTATGTGGTGGTGCCTGGGTGGGTGGATGGCTGAATCTACGCACGGCGTGTCGTGAGAAGTACAGAACTAGGAAGAAAAAAAACTTCCATTGAAATGAACCTTTATTGAGCACCTACAACGTACTAGGCAGGCTGGTAAGTGCTGAGAGTAAAGAGATGCGTAAGACCAAATCCCCTGGTGCTCCATTCAGTCCCTAGAAGAAGGTCACTTTTGTGCAGAAGGATCCGAGTTCTATTTTTATCATTATCATCATCATTATTATTCGTTAGAATCTCAACAGAAAACAGAGGGAACACTCAATCTGGCATACTTGGAAGAGTTTGTTACTAATCACAAAAGTGCGGAAAGGTGACTCTCAAACTTCAGCACGCATCAGAATCGTGCTCTTTCAGAGGACTAGTTAAAATGCAGCTTGTAGAAAATGTAGAAATACATCTTATTTCTAGTTCATAAGGATGGGGATGTGGCCTCCAAATTTGCATTTTGAGTAAACTCCCAGGTGATGCTGACACAGCTGGTGCAGGGGAGCCACCGTGGGGGGAGAGCATTCACCTGAGGCAGGCAGCAGTGGAGGGGCCCCGACCTGCAGGGACAGGGAGAAGGAAGGCTGCCAGAGCTTGGAAAGAGGGAGTCTTGTAGAGAAGGCTACCTTGAAAGGGGCTGAGGCTCCTTTCAGGAAAGGGGCTTGGAAGAAACACCGCAGCCTCCCTCCTCCCTAATCATAGATCTAACCCAGCCAGAGCTGATGAGGTTCAAATGGCTCCATCTCCCAGAGACAACGGATCTGGGGGGGCAGATGGAAGATATGTGGACACATATGTTGAGTTTCAAGTGTCAGAGACATCCAAGAGGAGATGCTGAGCAGGAAACCAAGTGAAGACTGGAGCTCAGAGAGGAAATCCCAAAGACCAGGAAGGCAGCCTGTCACATCTGCACTGCTGGGGGTCCAACTAAGCTGCCCAGAGATTCAGGGGTGGATCCAAGGAGAGGAGAGACCCTAAGTCAGGCTCACAGAACTCAAGGAGACTAGCCAAAGAAGCCCTCGGGAGGTCAGGGCAAGCAGAGAGAGGACTGGAGATGAGGATGAGGCCAGGAGAGAAAACTCAAGTGCAAAACAGGGCAGGGTGGGGATGGGGATGGGGAGGAAGATAAAGTGATACAGCTCCTGAAGCGCCGATGTCAAGAGGAAGCAAGAAACTGCTACATCAAAAAACAAATGTGGTTCAACACAGCCCCAGCTCCCAGGGAAGCTCCATCCACACGGCCAGGGAAGCTCTATCCACACGGCCAGGCAGCCTGACTCACTAGACAGACAGCTCCCTCTGGACCTGACGCCCCCTCTTTTCATGCCTTTGATTTCACAAGTCCCCTTCCCACTCCAATTCTGCAGAGCTTCATCACGAAATCTCTGTTTGCCAACCACTAACTATCAATTGTTCTATGACGTGATGTTTTTAAATCTGGGAAACTTTGGAGAACATTATAAGAACCCCTGAGAAAATTGGGATCATCAGAGGGAAGACCCCTCCCCTGCAATATTAGTTTTTCATAAGCTTTCTGATGCCTCAGATTTTACCATTAAAGATTCATTCCTTTGGCTTAAGGCTTTAATCCTCTATTAAATGTAAATCTTACTTGCAAGCCAGTGGTGTTTGGGGAATGAGGTCATACATTAAGTCTTATCTATCACTGACACCTCAATGAGAGTGAGTTGACAGTCATTTGAAGAGTCAGGTTTAATAGGGAAGAAGGGAGATAAATGTAAAGGGACTGGGGAATTTAGCAGCAGAGGGAGAGACATTCAAGGAGATAGCATCGGAAACTAACATTTATTGAGGCATCATGCTAATAAGAAAAAGAAAAATAGCTACCTTTTACTGGCTGCTTAAATGTGTCAGGTTCCATGCTGTGCTTTTTACATATGGGGGATAATTTACTGTGATATCTGTTTGTGTTTTGTTCTTGTCTCAGAAGGATGCCAGCTCGGTGCTTTGTGACCACCTAGAGGGGTGGGGTAGGGAGGGTGGGAGGGAGACGCAAGAGGGAGGAGATATGGGGTATATGTATACATATAGCTGATTCACTTTGTTATACAGTAGAAACTAACACACCATTGTAAAGCAACTATACTCCAATAAAGATGTTAAAAAAAAAAAAAATCAAGGGGGAGTTTCCTTGCTTCATCTTAAGAACAAGTTATCAAGCCTTGGTGTTCTGGGACTGTGCTCCTTCATGTCGCATCAGTTAGGGTGACTTTATATAGTAAAATATCCAAATAAAAGTGGCTTAAACAATGGGCAAAAGATCTCATTTCACATAGCAAAAAGTCTGGAGGTAGAAGGGTCCAGGGGAGTGATGTCATCATGGACCCAGCTTTCTTCTTCCTTCAGTTTTGTCATGCTCAGTGGTTGCCTTGATCCTTGAGCTTGCCCCTTGATGGTCACAAGATGGAAGCTGTCATTTCAATCATCTTGACATGAAGCCAAAGAAGAGGGGGGTTCCTCCTCTGCGCATCTTTTATAATTGAAGTCTAAGTCCCCTCCCAACTCACTGCTCTAACATCTTTTAAGATATGACCATCATGCTCTTGGTTCAAGATGGCACCACCTACATTCCAGGCAGCAGGATGGGAAAAGGGAAAAAGAAGAAGGAACAAATGGCAAGTATGAACTGCCTCTTAAAGAAGGCTCTCAGAAGTTTCTACCCACCCTTTCTTCCTAGATCCTTCTGACCAGAACTTAGTTGTACAGCTGCCCCCAGTTGCAAGGCAGGCTGGTAAATGTTGGCCTTACTCTGACATCTACTTGTACAGCTAAAAATTCCTTCGGCATGAAAGAAGGAGAAAGTCTATAGTGGAGACAATTATCATCTCAGCCAAAGGGCCAAAAACATAAATTATGAGACATCCAGAAGGCAACCCTCACCCTAGTTTTGTTTAGGAGGTGGAAGCTCATTGACAGCATAGAAAAATAGGCTGATAGGGTGGGGATTGGTGGTGAGGAGGTAGATTAAGCATTGCCTTCTCCATAGGGTTATGGAGGTTTGAGGTTTCCACAAGTGATAGAACTAGTATCCTGTTTGAATACAGATCCCTGTGGGATACCAGGGAGGTTGGACAAGGTGCTGAGACTTTGAAAGCACAGGCAAAAAACTCTGGTCAAACCTCTGGCTAGGGGCTTCCCTGGTGGCACAGTGGTTGAGAGTCCGCCTGCCGATGCAGGGGATGCGGGTTCGTGCCCCGGTCTGGGAAGACCCCACGTGCCGCGGAGCGGCTGGGCCCGTGAGCCATGGCCGCTGAGCCTGTGCGTCTGGAGCCTGTGCTCCGCAACAGGAGAGGCCACAACAGTGATAAAACCTCTGGCTAGAAGAAAATATAGCAGTGACGTGGTCCTTGGAGAAGACAAAGGCTGAGGGACAAAGTGGTATAAGAGCATGGAACAGAAAGAGCATCAGTAACTCTAGTGGCACCTAAGGATTGAGGTAAAGGCCCCGCCCTCATTTTAAGTCACAACATATTCCCTATACTTTGTATATCCGTGGGGATTGGCAGGGAATGCCCCTAAACTTGCCTATGATTAAATGTCTCAACACTCTAGCTTGGATCCTGCCTAGAGACAATCAAGCATAGAGGGTAGAGAGATTGTCTTAGGCAAGACTTGTAGCTGGAAGTGATGGAAATAAAACTGGAGTAAGCAAAATAACAATGGTAACGATGAATTTGTTGGTTTAAAACTCTACGGGGTCCACATGTCATTGGACTTCATTTATGGCTTGGTGCAGGCTGTCTTTTCCCAAATCTCAGGTCTCATCTCCTCTGTGTTGGTTCTATCCTTAGGTGGGCCATCTCCATGTGACGACAAGATGGCAGCCAGCAAGTCCAGGCTTATATTGTACTAGATCAGTAGCCCCAGAAGCAATGAGCACATCTTTTCTCCAGTAGTTCCATCAAAAGTGCCAATATTGCTCTCTGTGGCCTGAATGAAGTCACGTGTCCATCCCTGAACCAGTCACAGAAGGCAGGAAGGTGGAAGACGATGATCTGAGTCACGTCACCACCTCTGGACTGAAAGTAGGAGAAGGTGACTCTCCAAGAGGAAATCAGGGTGATTTCACTGGAGAAGGGGGAATGTATGTGGGCAGACAGCAGCAACAGATATTCACGGCAGGGAACAGAGCAAGTCAAGCCCAACACACACATGCATATGTGCACACATGTGCACGAACACACACACACACACTCACTCATGAGCTGCAAAGATCAGCAAATCGGGCTTCAACCAGTTCTGGACCCAGTGAGGTAGAGTAATATGAGTGCCAAGAGCCAGTCTATACAACTCACTCTCAAAAGCCCCTCTCCTGTCCCTTCTGCAGTAGAGAAAGGGACCAACAGGCAGCAGGAATGTAAACCTGTTGAACACCCTGCTCACTTTCGCCTTAACAGTTGGCAGAAGACAGATTCTCTAGAAAACAGAACACAGCGACAGCCATTCCCTTTCCCAGCCCAAGAGCTTTCAAACTGGTGGTTTGGGCATATTCTAAACGTACGATCATCAAGGGATAATAGAAATGTGCCTGGATGGTGATGCATTCACGCTCGATTGTGTGGCAGGAGAGGTCCCCTTAGCTCTGAATCATCTGCCACCTTGGAAATGACAGTAACAAGACTTAAGCTGCCAGATTGCTTATATAACCTGCATATTCACGTAGCAGAAAGAGTGATGCTTCGCAAATCAGTCAAGTGGCATCGTGGAAGGCATGTGACATATCCATGTCATATTTCCCAAATAAACAGATTTTACACGGTTACATCAAACTACAGACACTCTGTCTTCACAGCCTCTGAACTCAGGGCCCAGATGCCACTGTGCCGTAGGACTATTCTGGGGATACCTTGTGGTTTTTGACCCTCTCTCTATGGACTCTCCAAAGATTCAATCTATGCTTCTCCCCATATTCCTGGCGCCTCTGATACCAGAACCCAAAAGCCAGATTTTCACACCAAGGTAGAATTTTCAGACTCCAGGTTCTTGGAAGAGGTGGACATTGACCAAACCGACAAGTTTGAATAATATCATTCTTTAGGCTAAAGCAAAACAAACAGTCCATCTCTGGCAAGTGTTTAGAACCTTTGGGTGAAGACCTGTATACTAACCTCGCTCTTGGATTCATCTTGTCTCTCCTACTTTCACCTGGTCCTGATTCACTCTCCTTATCTGCTTGTCTTCATGATGGCATGGTCAGTATTTGTGCAAGCCAACTTTAGCTCTTTCTGGAATGAGGCAGCATGCAAATAAACAAGTAAATTCTCCTAGAGTCCTTTTCCATTGATGATGTCACCATATACTTGATACCCAAGATAGAAATATAGAAATAAACCAGTCATCCATCTCTCCTCCCTCTTTTCACTCCCCATCCTATTAGCCAATACTGCTATTCTCATGCCTAAATATTTGTCAAACCCGTCCAGAACTCTCCACCCCTGCTGCTACTGCATGGGAAAGCTTGTTAATCGCTCTCCATTTCCCATCTTGCCCTCTTTCAATCTATCTTCAATATTGATGCTGGTGTGACCGACCCCAAATTCAGATCCATCCTGCTCTTCTCTGCTTTGAATTCTCCCATGGCCCCTATCACACACAATGCTTTCACACTCCTCTGATGAGCCGTGAGGGGCGTCAAAGTAAGTTCTGACCAAAAGCAACTAATGTGCCAATGTTTGTGAGTGGTTTCCCTTTTCGTATAAAGATTTGAACAGTTTGGAGAGGAATGGGACAGACATAGTTAATGTGACAGGCCCCTTCTACAATGCATTAGTTTCTTAAGGCTGTCATAAAAAAGTCCCACGGACTGGGTGGCTTAAACAACAGAAATTTATTTTCTCATGGTTTTAGAGGCTAGAAGTCTGAGATCAAGGTGTCAGTAGGGTTGGTTTCTTCTGCGGCCTCTCACTCTTTGGCTTGTAGACGGCTGTCTTCTTTCTGCGTCTTTCATATAGGCTTCCCTCAGTGTGTGTCTGTTTCCAAAAGTCCTCTTCTTATTAAAAAACACCAGTTTTATTAGATTAGGGCCATAATGACCTCATTTTAACTTAATTACCTCTTTAAAGTCACATATATGCTGGGTTTTGTATGTGGCCAACCCTACCAGCCTTCCTTCCAGCGATGGCTGTGTCATTCACTGGTTCTTTGGTGAGTTCTTTATCTTGTGTTTAGTGTCCTGATTTATGAGAGTTAAATGGGAAACTGAGCCTGATCATGGGACATGAATGTCAGTCCTCTC
The DNA here is from genome assembly GCF_002837175.3 of Physeter macrocephalus. Lineage (NCBI taxonomy): Eukaryota > Metazoa > Chordata > Mammalia > Artiodactyla > Physeteridae > Physeter > Physeter macrocephalus. Next base: position 60,151,941 of record NC_041227.1, read on the forward strand.
CTCTCGTGCCCTTTTGTGCCAGGGAATGGAGGACGGAGTTGCTGGACCATTTGCATTGTGCTCACAAATTCCCTTGCATGTCTCCATCTCTCTCTTTCTTGTGTTCTTTGCTGAGCATGAAGAGTTGAATTAGACTAAGTCAAAATGCACAGATGATTCAACTCCACAGCAAAGGGTTTGAGCTATTCAGACGTTATATCTGTTGCTGGACTATATTTCTTTGACCTCACTCCTCTTCAAGCTCCAAGCCTGATGGGTCCAAGCTTTATAAGGACTGTAAAAACTTCATCTTTTCACACACTTGTTGGATAGAGAAAAGGGTGCAGATGTAACCATTGAGCTGGTAACTGTGGATAAACCTAGGCACACCCAAGAGAATCCATCCAGTGGAATGCCATCTGCGTGTCTGGCCATGGGGAAAACACAACACTGTGGAATAAATCATAAGTCTTCCAGAGAGCAAACAGGCCTCACCACGCTCTATCTACCTCTTCAATCACTGCCCATGACATACTTTCTGCTCCAGAAACACCAAACCACTTTCTACATATCCACACATCTTTTTATTTCTCTTCATTTATTTTATCACACAGTCTTATCTCCCTAAAAGCAATTCACACTAATATTAGGACCAAGGTGCACCTCCTCCAGGATCCTTTGGGTTAAATTGGAAAAAGCTTTTTTTAATCATGGAACTTACCATGCTATATCACAAATATCTGCTTATGGATTGAACTACTCTGATGTTTGAGCTATCTGAGCCCAAAGGCTGCATCTTGGTAATTCACTTCTGCATCCCTAACACAGAACGTGGTGCATGAAAAATGCTGGAACTTGGCTAATTGTCCAAACTTTCCTCCTTCTAGGATTTTAGCTAGCTGGTACTATTACCCCTAAACTGGATTTGCCTCTTGGGTGTGGAGCCAAAATACACAACCAAGCCAAAGAGCAGGAGAAGGAAGGCTTATTACTTGCAGCAAGTAAAGAGAACACCAGAAATATTTCCCAAAGCAGCATCTCCCCGAACAACAAAATTGGGGAAGTTTTAATCCAAGAGTGCATGCATAGCTATGAAGGGGCTTGAGCAGACGACAATTCTGCATAGAACTGGGGCAAAGGTTGACAGAGTCCGAGCTCTAGTTGATTGAAGTCACGAGGGTCAGCAAAGGTCAGCATTATCTTTCCTTAAGTTCTGGTGAATCTGGTGGTCGAGTGCTCTAGGGGGATGGGGTCCTGCAAAACAGCTCAAGAATGTGCTTCAGGCTAATCCTTACCTTTGAAACAGGACTGGGAGGCTTTACAACTGATATATTGTCCCCATATGGTTATGTTATCTCCCTGGCCAGGTAATAGCTGTTTGTTCTTACATTCTTTTGTTCCCTTAAAATCCTATTGAGGCCTATCCTTCTGCAAGGGCAAGCACTAGGCCCAGGCTCAGACACAAAATGGCTTAGGCTTAACATGGCTTCTCTTATGTCAAGAAAGCCAGGCCTGGTTCTCTTTCTCCAGGGACCCCCTACTCTATCTGTACCAGACACTAAGGCCAGTACCAGACACTAAGTATCAAACACTAAGGCCACATGACAATCTAAGTAGAGTATCTTCTTTATCCTTGGCTGAGCAGGGCGCTATTGACCTCAAATTCTGATTAACTGTGTTGGTGAGTGTGGCCTTAGGCTTACAGCCAAACCTGGCTTTCCTTCCATCTCTATATGTAAACCTTGAAAAGCAAGGATGAGGAGTTGCTGAGAAAAAAAGAGATGTATCACCATCATCACCAGTAAAAAAACTGATGCCAATAAATGATGAAACTGGTCAATGTTTGACTTTTTCTAGAAAGACTGTAAGCTGGTTTTCTTGTTTTTAATGACAAAACCCATAGAACCCTCTTACACTGTTAATGGGAATGTAAGTTGGTGCAGCCACTGTGGAAATCAGTATGGAGGGTCCTCAGAAACTAAAAACAGAACTACCTTATGATCTAGTAATTCTGCTTCTGGGCATATATCTGAACAAAACTATAATTCATAAAGATACATGCCGCTATGTTCATAGCAGCACTATTCACAACAGCCAAGATATGGAAACAACCTAAATGTCCATCAACAGGTGAATGGATGAAGAAGATGTTGTACCTATATACAGTGGAATACTACCCAGCCATAAAAAAGAACAAAATAATGCTATTTGCAGCAACATGGATGCAACTAGAGATTATCATAGTAAGTGAAGTAAGTCAGAAAGAGAAAGACAAATACCATATGGTATCACTTACATGTGGAATCTAAAATATGACACAAATGAACCTATTTATGAAACAGAAATAGAATCACGGACATAGAGAACAGATTGGTGGTAGCCAGGGGGAGAGGGTTGGGGGAGGGATGGAGTGGGAAGTTGGGGTCAGCAGATGTAAGCTTTTATGTATAGAATGGATAAACAACAAATTTATCCTGCTGTATAGCACAGAATATTCAATATTCTATGATAAACCATAATGGAAAAGAACACACACAAAAAAGAATGTATATATATATATGTATAACTGAAAAAAAAAAGACAAAACCCATAATGATAACAAAATGTACTATGAAGAAACAGGCTTCATCAAAAATGGAGTGCTCCTGTGTTCCAGAACAGGAGAGGCCACAACAGTGGGAGGCCCGCGTACCGCAAAAAAAAAAAAAAAAAAAAAAATGGAGTGCAGTCGTTTCCTGAGTCTGGTGGACAAGACTGAATGGGAGGGTCAGAGAGAGGCTTTGGTGCTTTATATCATCTCCCCAGTGTTGTCCTCGCAAATACAAACCAGTTCATGGCTGGGGGAGGAAATACCATATGGTATCACTTACATGTGGAATCTAAAATATGACACAAATGAACCTATTTATGAAACAGAAATAGAATCACGGACATAGAGAACAGATTGGTGGTAGCCAGGGGGAGAGGGTTGGGGGAGGGATGGAGTGGGAAGTTGGGGTCAGCAGATGTAAGCTTTTATGTATAGAATGGATAAACAACAAATTTATCCTGCTGTATAGCACAGAATATTCAATATTCTATGATAAACCATAATGGAAAAGAACACACACAAAAAAGAATGTATATATATGTATAACTGAAAAAAAAAAGACAAAACCCATAATGATAACAAAATGTACTATGAAGAAACAGGCTTCATCAAAAATGGAGTGCTCCTGTGTTCCAGAACAGGAGAGGCCACAACAGTGGGAGGCCCGCGTACCGCAAAAAAAAAAAAAAAAAAAAAAAATGGAGTGCAGTCGTTTCCTGAGTCTGGTGGACAAGACTGAATGGGAGGGTCAGAGAGAGGCTTTGGTGCTTTATATCATCTCCCCAGTGTTGTCCTCGCAAATACAAACCAGTTCATGGCTGGGGGAGGTCACTCTGGCAGCTGTCCTGCTCCAGTCCACCCAAAGGCAAAGCTTCATATAAAGGGGTGGATTGCTAGGCTGAGGATGTCCCCATCTGCCTTAGGGTTTATAGGCAACATCAGAAACTGGTATAAAGAGGAGGACAGAGCAATGCCATTTGGTGGATCCATCAGACAAATTCAACAATATCTGGCGGATCCATCAGACAAATTCAACAATATCTGTTAAAAATGATCTAAGTGCATCTCCTTCCAAAAGTCTACAAGGAGACATTTCTGAGAAAAAGAAATACAAAGGACTCTTACATATAAGAAAAGTGCTGACTTTCTCAGCAAGGAGAAATGTCACTTAAAACTACAATGAGATGCTATTTTCACTTTATCAGGGTGGCAAGAATTATAAAGTTTGATCATACATTGTGTGAGGGAAAAAGCTCTTTCATATATTATTGATGGAAGAATAAATTGGTATAATCTCTATGATGAGAATTGTCAATATCTATCAAAATTACAAAAGCCCATAGCCTTTACCCAGTAAATTTGCCTCTAGAAATTTACATACAGCTGCATAGGAGAAAAATGTTGTATGTACATGGCTATTCATTGCAGCATTGTTAATAAAGACAAAAGAATGGAAGGGACATGCATTTATATCAAAAGGGGTCTATTTAAATAATTTATGGTGTATCTATACAGTGCACTATTATATAGCAGGGGAAAAAAATTAAGTTTAATTCTATGTACTGATATGGAAGCTTTTCAGTATATATTACAGTGGTTGGGGAAAAAAAGGAAATTGAAGAAGAAAAACTACATTATGATACCACTATGTAAAAATGTATGTGTGTATTTATGCAAATACAGAGGAAAAGGTCTGGTTACCAAGAGTGTGATGGTATTTCTTGAAGGCAAGTTATTCAAATGAATATGATTCTGACACGGGTGTTCCCTCTGGGTATTGATGTTAGAAAATTGCCCTTGGTAAATATTCCTATAGTCACAGACATTTTTGAAGCTGGAAGAGTTCTTAGAAATTATCAAGCCCAACCCTCTTACTCTACAGATGAGTGAACTGAGGCCCAGGTTGCTGACTGCAAACGCTGGATAGGAACCCAGGTCTTTCCCAACATGAAAAAGGCACCCACCAAAAAGGCTCCAGTCTTCATTTAAAACTTACCTTTATTACAATTGCTACATTTTCTTGGAAGCCTTCCCACCTACTCCAACCCCACCTCAGCCCCAGGGAAACACTTCCCTGTGCTAAACAGAGGTGAGAAAAGGAAGTTCATCTCACAAAAGGGAAGGCTGCTTGGGAAATCAAGTGTGGTCTTTCTGATAGCAGAGGGTGATGCACCATCAGTTTAATTCCTATTCATTTGTGGTGCTTATTAGAGTGTCTGAAAATATAAGCTGAGTAATTGGAGCATTAGAATTGATTAATTGAAGTAGGCTTTTGGTGTAAATACACCTGGAGAGATTTTTCCAGGTGGGATTCTCTACTAAAGATTTGGAGAAATTCAGACCTCTGAACATGGAAATAAGAATGGTGTGGTGGTTTTAAAACATGGCTGCAAATTTTTTTATGTTCCTCCCACAAGCGTTGGGGTCTGTGTCCCCTCCCCTTGAATCTGCATGAGCTCATGACTGCCTCAACTTATAAAGTATGGCAGAAGGGCTCCCATGTGACTTCCAAGACCAGGTCATCCAAAGCCAAGCATCTTCCACCTGGCAGCTTCTACTTGCTCTTGGAGCCATGAGCCACTGTGAAAGAAGTCTGACCACCCTGAGGCCGCCATGTTGAAAGGAAACCCAAGCCACTGGGAAAGACCACTTACAGGTACCTCAGTCAACAGTCCCAGCCAAGCCCAAATAGTAGACCTGTGAGTGAAGAAGCCTCCAGATGATTTCAGGTCACACCCATTCGAGCCATCACCAGCTCTTCAAACCTTTGCAACTGAGGCCCCAGGCAAGGTAGCCCCAATATTTCCTGCCCAAAGTCCTGACCCTCAGAATCTGTCAATGTAATAAAATTATTGTTTTAAGCCACTAAATTTGGGGTGGTTTGTTATCAATATAGATATAGCAATAGGTAACCAGAGCAGATAGATGCCACGACAGTAAAATTGCCCAATTCCCATGGCCCTAAGAAACAAGCTGCTCCAGACACTAGTTTTGATCCCCATGCGGAGATGATTTCTAACTGAGCCACACCTTACTTTGCTTGTACCTTTACTTTAGGAACAATAACCCACTGTTGTTCCTATTAGCCTGTCTGTTTCCACCTTGAGACTAGGAGATCCTCAGTCACAAAGCTCTCTCTTCTTCATCTTTAGTAACCCAGTACAGCACCTGGACCCCAAGAGGAGCTCATGACCTGTTCGTTGGATGGATTTCTGCCTTCACACAGCAAGGACTCTCTTCTGTGGGGCCCGGAAGACAGGGCAAACTAATCATCAGAGCTGAAAATAATGGCAGAGATGATCTAACTCACCCCTTTCACTTTATCAGGCCCAGAGAGGAGGAGTGACTGTCCCAGGGAAACACAGCTGGTTAGTGAACTATGCCCAGTGCCCCCTGCGTCCTTCCCCAAACCACCACTGAGGTGAGTCCTCAGAGGAGGCAGGGAGCAGGATGGTTAAAAGCATGGGCTCCAGACACGCAGTCCTTGTCCAAGATCCTGGCTAGCCACCCTCACTGCTATGTAGTGGTAGCTTCTCCAGAAGGAAAGAAAGGGACTTGACTTTTCACATCCACCCAGCCCCACCCTCCACTGAAAAATAAACAGGCTCTTCTTGGTCTCCAAGGTCTGAATCCTTCCTTTTAGATCTAAATCCCTGTTGGAGGAGGAAAGCTGTAGCATAAGCTTTTTTTGCATTGAATGACTTTAAACAACGTCAGGGTTTGGAGATATGGAGAGAGAACAATAGTGAAAGGAGAAAAGGAATCTGAATCCAGACGACTGGCCTTAGAGAGGCCGACAGACTAGGGCAGTTGTTCTCAGCAGGGGGCCTGTGCCCCCCCCCCAGGGGACATTTGACCAAGTCCCGAAACATTTTTGGTTGTCACATCCAGGGGCTGCAACTGGCACCTCGGAGGCAGAGGCCAGGGATGCTGCCAAACACCCTACAATGCACAGGACAGCACCCCACAATAAAGAAATATCCCGTCCAAAATGTCAGTAATGCCAAGGTTGGGAAGCCCTGGGCTAGGGAAAGGACAGCTGTGAGGGGCCCCCCTTGAGTTCCCAGGAGCAGAGGCCAGGGCCCGGGATGGCTCACAGGGAAGCCTACTCAAGCTTGTGGTGGGCCTTCACTCTGCTGGCGCTTCAAGACCTTCTCCACCAGTTGGCTGGTCCCCAAGTGAGGGTGTTCCCCAGCAATGCCCCCAGGGCACCAACAAGCTCCAGGAGACAGGAGTCGGGACAGGAATGGGGACAGACCAGGACATATCAGTGCACTCTGACCTGGGAACACGGACCTCTCTCTTACGTTTGAGCAGAGTTCTCTGAGCAAGGTCTGTGGCGAGAGAGGTGGTAGAAGATAGTGTAACCGGCTGGGACTAAGCCCATGTCTCCAAAAGCATTAAAGCAGAAGTGACTCAGACCACCCGCTAATGATTGTGATTATTTGGCTGCCTGTGAGACAGTTTAAGAAATGATTTGTGAATTTAATTTTTAACTAAGGCAGAAGCCCTTGGGGGTCCCTGGAGTTCAAGCATGAAAAAGGAAAATCTACTGCTGGAAGGAGAGGGCTCGGAGGGCCCTGGAGGAGGTAACTTCCTACCCGTCCGGTGGCCCAGCAGCCGGCAAGGGAGCCCAAGTATGAGGTCACTAATCCACACTGGGATCAGGGGTCAGGGTTGGACAACTCAACAAAACTGTGCACTTTGGTGTTCTAGAAATCTCTTTAGATAAAATAGTAAAAATAAGGAAAGCGTCCAAGTTTTCTACCTCTTTCTTACGTTCTAATCTTAAAAATGAGCTACACTGCCCACTTCATTAACACCGAACCCAGCACTCGAATTCCTGGGATCTAGCCTCCTCTCCGCCACTGATGTCCAAGTGATCTTGAATTCTCAGTTAATCTTGTTGAGTTTGGATTCTCTATGTGGGACTAATAGTGCCACCCTTGGTTAGCTCGCAGGGCCATTTGCAGCCTCCATCCCAGGGGAGGTGAAAGCATTTTGCAATAGGTACTCTCTGGCAGGTCCACCCCTCTCATCTGGTTCTCCCTGAGGGCTGGCAAAAGCACCCTTTTACTTCTCAAGGGCACTAGGGAAAAAAAAAAAAAATGCCCAACCTGAGACAAAGTCACAACCCTGGCCAAAAAAAGAAATGCAGAAAACATTCTCCCTCAGGGTGAACCCCACTGAGATTCCATAGGCATGGGTTCAAGTCCTAAGTCCACCACAGACAGTTTTTTTTTAAAATTATTCTGGCAAAAAAATAACATTAAATTTACCATTTTAACCATTTTTAAGTGTCCAGTTGAATAGTGTTAAGTATAGTCATTTTGTTGTACAATAGATTGCTAGAACTTTTACATCTTTTTAAATTAAATTAAATTTATTTATTTACTTGGCTGCGTTGGGTCTTAGTTGTAGCACGCGGGATCCTCATTGTGGCACGCAGGATCTTTTGTTGCAGCGTGCGGGCTCTTCACTGCGGCGCACAGCCTCTCTAGTTGTGGTGCGCGGGCTCAGTAGTTGCACCGTGCCGGCTTAGTTGCCCCGCAGCACGTGGGATCTTAGTTCCCCAACCAGGGATCAAACCCACGTCCCCTGCATTGGAAGGTGGATTCTTAACCCCTGGACCACCAGGGAAGTCCCTAGAACTTTTACAACTTACAAAGCTGAAACTCTGTACCCACTAAACACTAATTCCTCCTTCCCCTGCTCTTGGCACCTACCTCTCCATTTCCTGTTCCTATGAGTCTGACTACTTTAGATACTTCATGTGAGTGGAATCATATAGTCTTTGTCCTTTTGTGGTTGGCTTATTTCACTGAGCATAATGTCCTCCAGCTTAGTCCATGTTACAGCAAGTATCAGAATTTCCTTCTTTTTTTAAGGCTGAATATTCTTTTGCATGTATGTACCACGTTTTCTTTATCTATTCATTTATTGATGGAACATCTGAGTTGGTTCCACTTCTTTGCTATTGCCACTCTTGCTGCAATGAATATGGGTATGCAAATATCCCTTCAAGATCCTGTGCTGTTTTTCATTTTGGTGTTTTATTTATGTTAAGTTTGTTTTTCATGCTATGTTATTCTTTTCATTTTTTCCAGCTTTATTGAGGTGTAATTAACAAATAAAATTGTATATATTTAGGGTGTACGTGATGATTTAATATACATATACATTGTGAAATGATAACCACAATCAAGTTAATTAACACATCCATCACCTCACATAGTTGCCATTTTTTTGTGAACACTTAAGATCTACTCTCTTAGCAAATTTAAAGTACGCAATACAGCATGATTAACTATAGCCACCATGCTGTACATCATTCATCTTCCAGCTGGACGTTTGTACCCTTTGACCAACATTTCCTCATTTCCCCCACATCCAGTCCCTGGAAACCACCATCCCCTCTCTGGTTCTATGAGTTTGACTTTTTTAGATTCCAAGAAAATGTGCTAAATATATACAATGGAATCAAAAAGAAGGAAATCTTGCCATTTGTAACAACACGGATGAACCTGGAGGACATTATGTTACGTGAAATAACCCAGACACCGAGAAGCAAATACAGTATGATCTTGCTTATACATGGAAGCTAAAAAAGTCAAGATCCTGCTTTGAATTTTGGGTAGTATGTATCCAGAAGTGGGATTGCTGGATCATGTGGTAATCCTTTTTTTAAATTTTTGGAGGCAACTCCATACTGTTTTCTATAGTGGCTGCACTATTTTACATTCCCACCAACAGTGCACAAAGTTTCCAATTTCTCTGTGTCCTTGACCATACTTGTTATTTTCTCTTCTTTTGAAAGTGGCCCTCCTATTGTGTGTAAGGCCGCTACAGACAGTTTTGAGAGATTCAGTGTCCCTCTCTGCGTCAGGACAAGGCAAACCAGCTGAATTGGTTTAGAAGACCTTTCATATTGCTCTCAGCTCTGAAAATCTCAGTTAACAGTCTTGGGGTGGGGATCAAATAACATCATGGACATGAAAAAAATCACCTTTGTCAGTTGAGAAGGGCTATATAGCTCTCAAAGAGCAGATCATGTAAAAGCTAAGAGAGCAGACTTGACAGTCAGACTATCCTAGGTTCCATACTGAGATATGCTGACCACAAGCCTTGTGACATTGTCAGTTTCTCTACCAGTAAGATGCAGGTGATAATCCCGCCATACTGCCCGTCAGAGGGTTGATGAGGAGACCAGACCAAATCACAGGAGATAACAGACTTGAGTAATCCGAAGGATGCTGTTCCTGGCTAAGAATGAGAACTGAAACTATTTGTTCCATTAACAAATGAGGCACATAGACTTGTACACTTTAAATGGGTTGATTATACAGCCTGGGACTTATATCTCAATAAACTATTTTTTTAATGAGGAACATAGAGGCCCTCAAATAAGGTGCTGATACTTACCATGAAGGTAGACACAGAATCACAGAAATGACACAAGCTTTGGGGTCAGACAAACCTAGACACATTTGACTCTCAACTCAGCCTCCTGGTTACTATGAGATTTTAACTCTCTCTGAGCTTTGGTTTATTCAGCTAGAACACAAAGATTTATTAAAAATTACTTTTCAAGATTGTTCTGTAACATATAATGTTGCTACCTGCCATGTAACAGGTGCTCAACAAATGATAACTATTATTTCTGTGTTGCTATCCCTTCCTAAGAAACCTGGCCCTCCTGAAGGTACTAGTATAGCCCACGGGCCTCCGAACACAGGAGGAAAAGGTGTGAAAAAAGGGGAGAAGACAGGGTTTTGTATTCACAAATACTCCTTTCCCAGAAACAAGCCATTTATCAAAGTACCAGCTTCTCGTTTACTGTCAAAACACAAAGGCTAATTACATTTGAAGAACAATGGACTACAAGAGCAAAAGAGACAGGGCCTGTTCAATTAATGGGGAGAGGAGGGGGGGTCTCTAGCACACAATATTTTGGACATCGGATTGCAATGGTTTAATTAGCTATTGCTATGGACTTTGGATCATCTGTTGTTCTAGAAGCCATTAGTCATCTGTAGCTTTTAAGCATATCATTTAGATTCCCTCATTCAACAAACGTTTTTTGAGCACCCGATACACGCCAAGCACTGGGGTCAACACTGAGGATACGGCACAGTCTAGTGGAAGATAGACGGCTTAGCCCACTAATGGGCGTCTCAAACTAGTTCTAACAGAACTCCAGTTTTATCCAACCCCATGCCCCTCCCTCATCATCCACCTTTCCATAAAAGGCCTCTGCATCTTTCCAGTTGTTCATGTCAACAACCATGGAGTCATCTGTGAGTCTCTCTTCCTATGAGACCTTACATCCATGATATCAACAAGTTCTGTTGGTTCTCTTGCCAAAAGCGCTCTTGATTCCATCCACTCCTCTGCCGACACACGGCCATTACCGCCAGTCCAAGCCTCAGCAAAGGTCTCCCTTAAAAAATTGGGATTTTTTTTTCTGTTCTCTACCTGCTCCCCTTTGCAGTCCACACAACATCCAGGGTGATCTTTTAAAATGGTGAATCACGTTATGCCAATTGCTCTGCTTACAACACTTCCCAGTCTGCCCACTGCTCTTAGATTGGAATCCAGAATTCCTGAGATGACCTATAGGTTTCCACATGCTCTGTCCCCACCCACCCCTGTAACCTCAATCCCAACTTCGCTCTGGATTGCTGACTAAGCTCTAGACCCATCAAGCCCTTTCTTGCCTCTGAGTCTTTGCCCTGATGTTCCCTTTGCTCTGCTCTTTCCGTCTATGCACAAGCCTAGTCTCTTCCCAACTTTCAGTTGAAATAGTATTTCCTCAGAGAGGTTTTTCCTGACTTTGCTGTCTAACTGACTTCTTCCAGTTATTCTAGCTCATCACCTTATCTGTTTCTTGCACAGCATTCGCTCTGTGATAACCATCTGGTGCATTTGTTGGTTCACTGGACATCTTTTTCCCACTCGCTAGTCAATGGGTACTCTGATGGAAGGGGCTTTTGTCTATCTTGTTCACAGATAGACCTGTTGTTGTTTGTTTGTTTGGTTTTTTTTTTTGCATTACTTGGGCCTCTCACTGCTGTGGGCTCTCCCGTTGCGGAGCACAGGCTCCGGACGCGCAGGCCCAGCGGCCATGGCTCACGGGCCCAGCCGCTCCGCGGCGTGTGGGATCCTCCCGGACCAGGGCACGAACCCGTGTCCCCTGCATCGGCAGGCGGACTCTCAACTCACTGTGCCACCAGGGAAGCCCGATAGACCTGTCTGGCCCAGTGGAAGGGAAGCAGATGTGACACACACCATATCCAGGCCGGAGCTACAAGGACACTCCTGTGGTTTGGTTCTGCCCCTCTTGAGCTTCCATCACTCAGCATGAGAGCAGCACGCCCCTGATGATGGTTGTTCCTCGAGAAGCCATGTGGAACAGGGCCAGCCCAGCTCAGCGCAGGAGAGCCATGGGCCACCTGCAGCTCGGAGGGAATATAAGCTAGAAACTTATACCTCTGGGATTGGGGGTTGTTTGTTGCTGCAGGAAAAGCTATCACATTTCCAAAGTCTCAATGACCTCCAGCAAGAGACGTACTCTCTCTGGTTCCTAATTTCCTCATTGGTGAAGTTGCACTAGATAATTCCATACTCCTTCCTACTTAAAAACTGTGAATGGACTTGAGGACACAGGGAGTGGGAAGGGTAAGCTGGGACGAAGTGAAAGAGTGGCATGGACATTGATACACTACCAAATGTAAGATAGATAGCTAGTGGGAAGCAGCCGCATAGCACAGGGAGATCAGCTCGGTGCTTTGTGACCACCTAGAGGGGTGGGATAGGGAGGGTGGGAGGGAGGGAGACGCAAGAGGGAGGGGATATGGGGATATATGTATACGTATAGCTGATTCACTTTGTTATAAAGCAGAAACTAACACACCACTGTAAAGCAATTATACTCCAATAAAGATGTTAAAAATAAAAGAATAAAGCTACTACAAACATTCAAAAAAAAACTGTGGGGTTTTTGGTTAAGATTTTGTCACTTCTCTAAATTATAGTATTGTTTGGGGGTTCAATCATTTTTTTTCCTTTCCAACTGTACAAGTAAATTAGGCAACTTGAACTTACAAAACTCCAGACAGGCAGTTAATGATGCCAAACTAGCTAGCACAAAACCACAGTGCAAAGGCCTGTGATGGTTTAAGCTGCTACAGCAGAACTTCTATTCTAAAGACCCTGAGATTAAAAAAAAAAAAAAATCTATAGAGCACAAACCTGCCACATTCAGCTGCCCCAGTTATTTATACGAGCATTTCCCAATTCAAATTGCATGCTCAAATCAAATTTCCCTAGTTTATGACTTCTTCAGCAATTACTTAAAGGCAGTTTACCTCTCTCTGTTGGCACATAGCAGAAAGGCCTATAGACAAAATCTCGTTGACTCAGGGAGAGAGAAACGAACTCCAGGCCTGGTGCTGCAGAAGTCACTTGGCCCATGGAAGTGAACACCGTTGGGCCTCCTGGCTGCTTTTCAGCCTCGCTGATGAGAAAAAAATTCTCTAAGGAGGAGGGGGAGGCCCACGGAAACTGAAGGAGAGGGTTTAAGCCTGCGGGGTGGGGAGGAAGGGACCACCTTCTCTTCACAGAGTTCCTTTTGTGTGGGTAAACAGGTTAACAGCTAAAGCTGTTCCCACTTCAATGTGATTGAGAGAAGTCAAAGTGGGACAGGGAGACCATGATCATTTCTGCACCTGAAAGTTTCTAGGTTCTTGAAAATTCACCCGAAACAAGATGAGCCCTACCAAAAAACTATGCAATGGACAAAATTTATCTTCATTGTACTGTCAACTTGTCCTTAATTCACTTTTCACCATATGGAAGGATTCTCTCGTCCTTCACCAAAGAAGCATCATTTGTTCCTTCATTTACTCCACGGAGGGCTCTCACTGGTTAGACCTGGGCCACGTGTCCTCAAGCCAATTAGTATGGCCCAGACAATGCAGTGTTCTGATTGGTCAGGTCATGCTTCCATTAATTTATTTCCCTAGTCACTAATTCTATCTTACATTTCCTCCTTCATTCAGTTGTTCAACTTGGTGGATCTTATCTTGGTTTGCCTGCCTGACACCTGACACCTTTTTTTTTAGTAACAGCACTCTGGATTTATTTAGGGGGATACTTCCCCACTGTTCCCATCATATAGGATAGGGCATGAATGCTCTACTCACACCCTCTACTCCATTTCCTCTATGCTAGAGTTAGACACATGACACAGACCTGACCAGTCAGAATATTGCAACGTCTGGGCAGACAGCAATTGGTTTGAGGATGAACATGTGGCCCAGGTTCAAGCAATGAGAATACTCCCTGGAACTTTTGCTGGAATTATCAGGAGAAATGAAGAGAAATTCTAATAACTTACTGTGAATTAATGAATCAAGACAGGAAGCATCTCACTTTGCTGTGTAGCAGAAACTAACACAACATTGTAAATCAACTATATTCCAATAAAAATTAATTTTAAAAAATCAAAACCATCAGCAGGCAGCATCAACATAGATAAAATATCTCTAATTACAAAAAATATAGTGGAGAGAAGAGTCAGAGCTGTGATGTTAATCTGGAATCTGCCACTTACCAGCTTGGAAAACCTTGGGCAAGTCACCTCCATAAATGTCTCCTTATCTGAAAAATGGAAATGACAATGAGTATTCTCCTGCCTAATAGTCTATGAATATGCCACACCCCCTCTCCCATCCAGGTGGCTGGAAGTAAAGAACTTGCAATGGTGGCATTGCAAGATGGAAGCGTTCCAGACCCCTGAGTCACTGTTCAAGGAAAAAAGCCAAGGAGAGCCACCAGAACCACATCCAACTGTGATGGGAAAGAGAAACACATCCTTGTCGTATTAAACCAGAAATGTGGGGTTTATTTTACTGCAGCATAGCAGAGCCTAGCCTGACTAATATAATAATCAAGGGCTCAGTTATTCACAGATACCTGGCAAGTCCATGATATGAAGCCATTTTGCCAAGATGTGACTTTGAATGATGTGTTCTGATGCAGTCATATGGCAACAAAGGAAAGAGATGCTCTTTTTGCTGCCCAGCATCTATTTCCAGGCCATCTCAGTGGTTTGTGAGAAAGAGAACATTTGAAATTGGGACTGTTCCTATAGTCCACCCTAAGTGTGTGGGGATTATGAAATAATCTCAGTGTATCACCAGGAAAAGATAAGGACCAAGAATCCAACCATTGAAAGGGACAAATCTGGACAAGCCAGTATGTAACTGACTTACTGAAAAGGAGGCAGGCAGAGGTGAGGCAAATTATGAATCTACAAGATTCTTAATATCTTAATCGGTAATATCCTCTGCAGTGGAGGAAATATAGGCACAGTGATTGAAATCATGAGCTTTGGAATTAGTTTAATGTAACAAGGATTAAATGCAAAGAGTTAATGGAACAGCGTTTGAATTCCATTTCTGGCCCTTGACTAGTTGAGCAAGTTGCTTTATCTCTCAGCCTGAATTTTCTCATCTGAAATATGAAGATTTAAGAGAGTCCCTACCTCATAGTGTGTTGTAAGGATGAAATTAAATGATCCATATAAAGTGCTTAGTACACAGTAAGAGCTCAATAAATTATCATAATGATATTACTAGCATTGTAAAATAAAGAGTGGACAAAGAGGGATATCTGGAGGAGATGAAGGAATTAAAGGAGAAGGATGATGATATGGTAGTTGGGGAGGGAGCCAAGGGCTACTAGCAATAAAAAGAAGGGGCAGAAAGGAAACGGCAGGTAGAAGATGACCCTTACACAAGAAGAGGCAGGAAGCCCTCTATGAGGAGGTGAGACTCTGTCTGAAATCCACAGAGGAGGAGAGGAAGTGAGGATGAGAACCTAGAGAGAATGTAACAGAGGGAAAAAAAAAAAAAAGAAAATGAAAATGGGCTCTATGCCAGTGAGCCCCAGAAAGAGAAGAGAAATCCAAGAAGGGGTAAAGAATAGAGACGGAGATGAGGGGGAGAAGTAAAACACAGGACTTCAAGGGAGGAGAGCTAAGCATTCAAAGGAAGTCGTGAAAGATTAAATAAAAACACAAAAACGTAGGAGAAGCACAGCTTAAAGTAGAAATGGGTAATAGAAATATGTTATAAACACAGAACGGGAGAAATTACAATGGTTGCACAGGTCCCTAAATCCCAAAAATGCTCAGGAAGCCAAATATATTTTCATTAACCTCGGCACAAATTCATTTGGCAGCAAAACTGGACTTGAGCGGACATGAGGTTATTTATACCCTTTATCCCACATCCCATTTAGCATGAACATTCGTGTATTTCACTGCAGTCATGAGCTGACCATGAAGTGCTACCACAGGCCCCGCTGGGGGCGGGACATTGTGGAATGCATGGTATATGCACCACATTATCTTTCTAGTTTCCAGAGCATTCTGAATTCCAAAACACATATGGCATCAAGGGTTCCAGGTCAGGGTTTGTGGGCTTGTATTGGGAGACAGAGACTGGATATGAGAAACTTGTTTCTAATAATGAAGCTAATGAAAACTCATTTCTTGAGTGTTTACAACACCCTGAACACTGTCTATTCATTATCTCATTTAATCCCACAATATATCAGGTCCCATCTTACCCTGTATTTGTAGGCATGGCACAGGAGGCTTGCAGAAGTGAAGTAATTTGCCACCAGTTTATGCAGAGCTGGCAAGAGGCAGAATTTAGGATTGGAACCCAGCTGTGTCACTTCCGAGCTTGCACACTTAACCACTGGGCTATGCTGCTTCTCTCATTAACTGTAGGGAAAGAATGGAATTAAGTGTTTCTTGGGCCTTCACCATAAGAACCATTCCCAGGCATGATCTTGTGTAAGTTTTATAATAATTCAATAAAGTCATATCATCATTCCCCATCTAAGGAGCTAAGCAACTTGTTCAAAGTCTCACAGTTAACTGATCAGATACCGAATCCATTATTCTCTCCACTGATTGCAACAATATGGAAAACAAGCTTGTGAGAGTCTTGTTCAACAGAACAGACAGAAGAAAGGTGGGGAACCACTGCTTCAGAATAAATATTCTCCAGGATGATAGTAGTCATGGTGACAGGGGAAGGTCTGGGGGAAGGCTTTGTTCCCCCATATCACACATCAGCATCCCTCGATATACACAACTGAAATTTTCTCATTCTTAAGTACTACAGAAATGTACCTCTAGCCCAAACCTCCCTTCCAACTCAACTCCTAAATCCGTCCTTTATAGAAATTCTGAAACTAAATAAAAGAAATACAAACACTAAAAAGTAGATTCTAAAACTGGGAGAAAGGGCTTCCCTGGTGGCGCAGCGATTGCGCGTCCGCCTGCCAATGCAGGGGAACTAGGTTCGCGCCCCGGTCTGGGAGGATCCCACATGCCGCGGAGCAGCTGGGCCCGTGAGCCATGGCCACTGAGCCTGCGCGTCCGGAGCCTGTCCTCCGCAACGGGAGAGGCCGCAGCAGAGGGAGGCCCGCATACCACCAAAAAAAAAAAAAAAAAAAAAACTGGGAGAAAAATATCACAGGAGGGTAAAATAGATAATCAAATGAATGAGGGGATAAGACAGATGATGGTAAAATAATGAAAATTCAGCAAGGAATTGATATGCAAACTCTGTGAAAATTCTATCAACTGTGATGATAGGAGAGAATCTTTCACACTCTTCATGGTTTAACAAAACTTTGTAAGGCTCAAAATAACAACATGTGATAAAAAGTCCAAAGATCTGGCCCTTTGTGTGGCCTCTATCATGTCATAGTTGGATCTTGAACAATTAATCCAACATCTCTGAATTTGATCAAATGCTCTCTGTTCCTTACAACCAAACAACTGGTGCACGTGGGCACAGGGCATGCAACATACACAGGGAAACACTGTCAACTTGTATACTTTGTTAATGTTTCCAATCAGGTGATAGGTGGAGCATTTTGAACATGATTTTGAGCATATTTGTCTGAACATTCCAAAACAGTACCTTTGCTTCATGCTCTAAATATAGCAACATCTACTTCCTTCTGGACATGTTTGCCAAGCCAAAATATTTAGTGTGTAAAGATACGCCAGTTCCAATGTTTTGATTTTTTTTTTTTTTTTTTTTTTTGGTTTTAACAGTTTGGTAGCAGTGTCTTCAGATAGCTGGATGTGGGTATCAGTCAGGATAAGCTAGCTGAGGCTGTGGTAACAAATATGCCCAAATCTCACTCACTTAAAACAACAAAAGTTTGTTTCTTGCTCAAAGTTCATCCCACAGTTTGCTAGGGGAGGCTCTGCTTATCTTAATTAATTAAGGGCAAGCTGACAGAGCAGCTACCATCTCAAAAATTGCCAGCTGCCATGTCAGTGAGGAGGAAAGGTTGCCAGATGCTCCTTGGCCTAAAGGTTGGCCTAAAGGCTCCTTGCCAGAATCAGCGAACGTTATGTCCACTCACTGGTCATTGGTCAGAATGCCTTAGCAGGTCTCACCCAACCACAAGAGGCCAGAAAAAGTGTTCCAATCATGTATGCAATAGAGAGGAGAATCAGAAATCTCCATTGATCAGAGATATTGACTACCTGTCTCTGAACCAATGTGCCTGATGCCACAGTAACTAAGCTTTGTCCCAGGCAGATGAGCAATTCAAAAGTGTGATTCAAAGAACTGAACAACAACAAAACAAAAAACAGAAACAAAAACCAAGCTACAGTGTTTCCAAAACATTTTTCTAACTTCACTGTACTTTAAGGTATAATTTTTAATTTACACCATAGCTAGGATGATGGTAGTATTCCAAAATAAATTGCATAGTATTGTTCTTCACTTTTTCTCAGCAGGAGGAAACACATGTAACTTGTTTTTGCAAAATAATTTTAGGTAAACATAGAAAATACTGAATTTTTTAAAAATTTGCATCTTGATCTTGATACTGGAAAAGCTTTATCAAAAGTACAGGCTCTTGGGCTTCCCTGGTGGCGCAGTGGTTGCGAGTCCGCCTGCCGATGCGGGGGACGCGGGTTCGTGCCGCAGAGCGGCTGGGCCCGTGAGCCATGGCCGCTGGGCCTGCGCGTCCGGAGCCTCCGGAGCCCGTGCTCCGCGGCGGGAGAGGCCGCAGCAGTGAGAGGCCCGCGTACAGCAAAAAAAAAAAAAAAAAAAAAAAGTACAGGCTCTTGTTCAACTAGTCCAAAAAGAATTTGGGTGACAAACACAAAAGAGAAAAAAAAACACAAAAACTGAAGCTGAAGAGCAAAGGGAACAAAGAAGCAGTTTATTTAGGGCAGAAACAAAAGCTACACTCACAAAGAAGAGTGTGGGGGGCCTCACAAAAGGGGGGGCTTTTTTGATCCACTTTTTGTCTTATTTTTAACCCTTTGAATGGGTGGGTCTTTTTGATTAGGGGTGGAATGTTCATTGAGGGGAAGGCTGAGGTGTGGCCCGGATTGCACCAGGTTGCATCAGCCCCTGGTCTTGTGCATTCGTCTCCTGAAGCGCATGGTCTTGTACATGCACTCTAAGAGCTGTTTTCCCTTAAATTTTCCTTTACTAGTCAAGCAAATGGAAGGTTGTACAGTGTCGTCAGTAACCTGTGCATTTTCATTGTGCATGCGCCAAGTTTTCATGGTCAGAGTTTCTTGTTCAGATGCTACAAAGTTTCCGTTTTAGAGGCCATTCCTCCATGCCTCATGGCCTCAATAAGTGCAAAACGAGCCGGTGGTTTGCCTTCTGCCTCATGTCTATACATGAGAAGACTGTCCTTGGGCCCCGCCCTGTCTTTCCTGCCTCAATATCAATTTTTTTTTTTTAGAGCTTGCATTTAGAAAAAAAATTAAAAAGTGTGGTCTGAGAAGGGAACTTACTTCCAATACCTGCAGGATTAGAGGAGGGGGGCTAGGAAAGGGGAGAAAGACACAGGGAAGAGCAGAGTTAAAAGGCAACTTTACCAGTAACCAGATTCTCTCAAGTTACAGTGGGCAAGGATGAACTTGAGAATAGATTTATTTTGTATATAATTCTTAAGTCCAAACTCAGAGATGAAGGAAACATGACTTTCTATATTTTAAAATTATAAATTGATATTATGTGGTTAATATCCCTCAGGCTCCGAACCCCCATCCCTACGAACTGGCAGGAAGTTTAGCCTCTTACTCGAGGCTGATACAGAAGAACTAGTTTCATGTTGCCGTAGGCATTAGTGAGTGTCTACCACCAGGGTACCATCTGCTTCAGTCTCCATGGTGCCTTCGGTTCTAAAGGTTCTGTGGTTTACAGACCACACCTGGGGTCTGAGGATCCCTGGCAGGCTAAGGACACCCCATCCCCCTGGGAGCACCACCAGTCTTCCCTGGAGGTCTTGCTACCTCCCAGGAAGACTCCCACTCTGAACCGGAGACCCCTCTCCCTCTCAGCCTCAAGGACTCTCCTCCGCAGCTCACTGCTCCTTCAATACGCCCCTCCTTCTGGGACACCTGGCTTCAATGGGCTCAGCTTCATTAACAATAGGAAACCCCATTGCGTTTAGACCGCTTCTGCTTATGACTGACAGAACTCCTGAATCATGAGATGAAAGAGTAAACCCTGAGTACTTACAGGGAGGAAACAGAAAGAAAAAGACAACAAGGTGGGGGTAGAGGCCAGAGTGACTTGAATGGAATGAGTGAAGGAGGAAGCAAGTAAGTGAATGATGAGACCAAATTAGTGATAGGTCCAAATTATGCAAAAAAAGAAAAATTTCAATAATAATGACTACCATTTATACAGTGCTTACTAACTACAAGCCAGGACGGTCCTAAATCCTAACAACCCTACAAGTTGGCACTATTATTATCTCCATTTCACAGATGAGGAAACTGAGAGTCAGAAAGGAATGATCGATTCCCTGAGCAAGTGGAAAATCAGGACTCAAACTCGGGCAGATGCCTCCAGAATCCGAATGCTGAAACACTACACCGTACTGCCCATCAAAGCAAAGAGTCATAAAAAAGAAGAAGAGTCAAGAGGACGAGAAGACAAGTCACAGGCTGGGAGAAAATATTTGCAAAATACACATCTGATAGGACTGCTGTTCAAAACATACAAAAACCCTTAAAACCCAATAGTATAAAAAAAATAATAATTTTTTAAATGAGCTAAAGACCTGAACAGACACCTCACCAGCGGAAACATACAGATGGCAAATAAGCACATGAGAAATGTTCAACATCATATGTCATCAGGGAATTGCAAATTAAAACAACAATGAGATATCACTTCACACCTATTAGAAAGGCCAAAATCCAGAACAATGAAAACATCAAATGCTGGCAAGGATGTGGACCACAGAAACTCTCCTTCATCACTGGTGGGAATGCAAAATGGTTTGGTCAGTCATTTTGGAAGACAGCTTGGCATTTTCTTTTTTAAAAATTTTTATTTGGAGTACAGTTGATTTACAACGTTTGTGTTAGTTTCTGCTTTACAGCAAAGTGAATCAGTTATACATATACATATATCCACTCTTTTTTAGGTTCTTTTCCCATATAGGTCATTAGACAGTATCAGTATTGAGTAAAGTTCCCTGTGCTATGCAGCAGGTCCTTATTAGTTATCTATTTTATATATAGTAGTATGTATATGTCAATCCCAATCTCCCAATTTAACCTTCCCTGACCCCTCCCCTAGTAACCACAAGTTTGTTTTCTACACCTGTGACTCTACTTCTGTTTCATAAATAAGTACATTTGCATCATTTTTTTAGATTCCACTTATAAGCGATATCATATGTCTTTCTCTGTCTGACTTACTTAGTATGATAATCTCTAGGTCCATCCATGTTGCTGCAAATGGCATTATTTCATTCTTTTTTATGGCTGAGTAATATTCCATTGTATATAAGTATTATATCTTCTTTATCCATTCATCTGTCGATGGACATTTAGGTTGCTTCCATGTTTTGGGACAGCTTGGAATTTTCTTACAAAACTAAACATACTCTTACCATACAATCCGGTAATTGCATGCTTGGTGTTTACTCAAAGGACTTAAAAAATTATGTCCATACAAAACCCTGCACACAGATATTTATAGCAGCTTTATTCATAATTGCCATAACTTGGAAGCAACCAAGATGTCCATGAGTAGGTGAACGGATAAAGAGACTGTGGTCCATCTACATAATGGAATATTATTCAGCACTAAAAAGAAATGAGCTATTAAGCAATGAAAACACATGGAGGAATCTTAAATGTATATTACTAAGCAAAAGAAGCCAATCAGAAAAGGCTACATTCTGTGTGATTCTAACTACATGATGTTCTGGAAAAGGCAAAACTATAGAGGCACTAAAAGGAAAGTAAGAGACAGTAAAAGTGATTTCCAGAAGTTAGGAGGGAGGAAAGGATGCATTGGTGGAGCACAGAGGACTTTTAAGGCAGTGAAACTATCCTGTATGATACTATAATGGCAATATATGTCACTATACATCTGTCAAAACCTAGGGAATGTACAGTGCCAAGAGTGAACTCTGATGCAGACTATGGACTTTGGGTGATAATGATGTGTCAGTGTAGGTTCATCAGTTGTAATAAATGTTCCACTCCAGTGCAGAATGTTGATAATAGGGGAGGCTGGGGGGTGGCGGAGGCAGGGGGTATATGGAATATTTCTGTATCTTCTGCTCAATTTTGCTGTAAACCTAAGTTGCTCTAAAAAAATAAAGTCTATTTAAAATAATAATTAGAAGTGTGTGTGGTAGCGACGGGGGGGACCTAGCTCACTGGAGGCAGAAGACCAAAGTAAAATATAAGGAGATGGATGCAGATTCATGTTTCAAAAAAAAATACTTCTGTGTAAGGGCCCATGCATTTGATTTATTTATCAAGTATTCACTGGGTAGCCATACCATATACTATGAGAGAGAACGGTGATAAATCAGTAAAGAGACAAGGTTCCCACTCACATGGACTTACACCCCAGCCCCTCTGAGAATGTCACATATTCAAATATTTCAGAAAGAGAATCTAATTGGGCTATTTAATCAAAATCCTATATATAGAGGCAGGATTCTCACAAAAGGTCACCTCCATAGGCTGCTTTTGGCTCAAGTGCCAATCCCTGCCCAGTTACCTGCGGTCAGGTGGAGGGTTCACATGACACTAAATATGACACGTCAACAAGAGGCTCCAAAGACAGCTGGGGATGTAGAGGCCCTTGGAGTATTAGTGACACCATTCCAGGAAAACCGCAGTCTTAAAACTCAGTCTTAGTTACTCTACTCAGATTTCTATTTGACAGGAGCTCAAGGAGGAGCATTAAATTTGAGGCGAAGAAACACAGACAAAGAAACACATAGTTATACAGAATTGGAAAAACCAACCCCACAATTAGATTCCAGTTCTTTTATATCAAAGACAAGGCTCCGTTAGCGCCGGTTACAGGAGATGTATTCTGGCCCAGTCTCCAGCTTTCGGTACCACCTACTCCCTTTGTATGAAGGATTGTGATTTTGTACAAGTAAAAAGTATAAACAGATTTCTAAAAGGTTCCATTAATAAAGGAAACTAAAAGGCAAAAGAAAAATTCATCTGATTCCCTGGTTCTGATTTATTAGGTGTCAGTGAATAAACAGGGCTTTTTGATGCCAAGTGCGATGCTTTGAAATTGCTGCCCTGCCCCCCCACGCAACCAGAAGGACTATTTTGCTGGACGGTGGGATTGATTGGCTAGTGTTTCTGGCTAAAGGATAGTCTCTTTTTACTCTTTGGCTAGTGGGATTGAGTTTGGTTTGATCAGCTAGGACCCAAAACAATTTGTGTAGTTCCCCAGCATAACTGGAATTCTTCCTTTCCATCTGTTGCTGCTTGATTATTTTATTATTGTCCATGATGTCATTATTTTTGCTGTGGTTCATTTGGCATGAACTGAGTCCATCCCCTCCACCACGTGTGGCTTATACAACATCACTAGAGAAAACAACGTGGAGAGATTGATTGATGGATGTTACTGAGTATGAATCACTAAATCTGCTTTTTAGCAGCTGTTTCGTGGCACATCTTCCCCCTCGTGTCCCCTCCGCCCTTTCTAATAGTAATGCAGCATCTTCTCATCCTTGAACACAGCGAGGAAAAATCCAGAGGTCCAATTATCCTTTTAGTAAAGTTCTCATGAGCTTTGAGACCTGAGAAGCAATACTGTTCTATGTCCCAATGGCTTGAGCCCTGATGGGAGAAGAGAAACTGACACTCGTCTGAGCTGAGAGGCTCTGGGCACCAGCAGAACTGCTTTGGGGGCCTGATGGCCAGGTTCGATGCAAGGCTGGGCACAGGGAAACCCTCCCCATTGCAGCAGAGGGACACGACAGCAGTACACTGCAGGGACTGTGGCACATTCGTGAAAGAACCCAAGGTGCCCGTTGCACCCAGCAGAATGGCAGGGAATCAGACTTGTCCTAGAAGACCTCAGCAGCAGTACAGCAGCAGGTTGCTGCCCTCAAATGGTCTGCAGGATACATTTCAAAGAACGACTTGGGTAAAAGAACCTGAGTGGGATTTTTTTCTCAAACATATGACACATCCCTGGAGGGCTCCCGGAAGCCAGTGGGGATCCAGCAGGAGGAAGAAAAAACTATGAGCCTCTCTCACATGGATGTTTATCTTAAAGTGGCTTTATTTGTACCAACAAGCTGGTGAGGCCTGGGATATTCGTCTTACCTGAAGTAATTTGGGTTACTCATAGTAAATAATCAATGTCGGTTAAAAAGAGTAGAGTTGTAGAAATAAGATACAGAAAAGAAACATGCCTCACATGTCACTCACCATTTTGCCAAGAGCCTGCCCTTCTAAGGTGCCTTGGGTTATTATAACCCTATATTTAAATTTTAATTATAACAAAAATTGTCTCCTGCCCAGAAGGATGTGTGAAAAACCAATCATAAACACTTGCCAACTCAGTGTTGAAAAGTTATCTGCTCCAAGAATAGATTCTTTGGCTCAGTCTTGGAAGGAGAAGGTGGGAAAGTTTAATTCCAAGACCTCACACCAGGCTGACTGGGCAAAGCTAAGCAGACTTCGAATCACCCAAACTGCTCTGAGCATCTATCAGCTATTCCCAGACAGGGTCCTCTGATTCTTGAGTTAAATGGAGCAAATCTGTGGCTGCTAATCTTGGTATGGGCCACTACTGGACCCTTCCAAATGCCTACACTGTCCTGAAGTAGGTGAAAGTTCTCTCTTCAGAAGGACTGGGAACAGGACGGGTACGCATCGTTTTTGACAACCCCAATGCAATGTACAAAGGCTCGACATTAATCAAACTAAATTCCTCAGGATGAAAAAATCAGCCAGATGCCAACTAGTAGGTGGGAAACATAAGTTCTCACCGCCCGAGAAGCATTATATTAAGGTTGACAGGATGAAGTTGGAAAGCCAGCCAAGGCACCATCCCAGGAGGTTGAATTTGGAAATCAATTAGGGGGAAGGAGAGGATGGGAGCCCTGGCACATCTCAGCTGCAGCAGGGGGAGAGTGCAGCTTGAATGGCAGGGCTATATTGATGTCATGTAGCATATGTGTCTCTACCTCTGTTTTAACTTCACGGGGAGAAATCGATAGGGAAGAAAAAGAGACATAGACTAAGCAGAACAAAATAATTGTCCACAAGCAAACTTCAGAGGAACTGGGAATTATAAAGGGCAGTCTGGCTGATGGCAAAAGTACGGCTCCTGTTCAGGTGAGGCTGTGGCTCTGTAGGGACTGACCTGCCCTCTCAGGACACCTCCTCGGTGTCCAATTGCCAGGGCTTTGGGCCTGGATGACATCAAGGGGAACTGCTTCTGGGGCAGAAAGGAAATCATGCTACTTGGAGATCAGTCTCTTTCACTCTCTGCTCCTAGTAGCTGAGTCAACCTGTCTTAAATAGTACAAATAACTTGGAATACAGGAGTTCTCCTGGACTCTGCGAAGCTGGAAAGGCACTGCAGCTGTGCTGAACAGTCCAGGATGCTCGATGACCCCAGTGTGCCCCCGGCCCCTGCAGAGCAAAGCCTCAGGCTGGTCCTGAACTTGGTTGCTGTACTCCATATCACCTGACTTGAGGCCTTAGTCACACCTGATTGGACCAGGAATAGCACCTGAGGCAAATATAACCCTCTGTAGGATGGAGACAGGGAGACAAGGCAGGTGAGGGGGCCTGCTGGGGCTGCTGTATTCTGGAAAGTGGTTAATCAGGAGAAGCTGCTGTGGGGCACCACCCAGATCCCCTTCTCAGGCTCTCACCTTCCCTCATGGGGCACTGGTAACTAACAGATCTCAGCTGCTTCATTCCCTGGGAATCGCCCTCAGTGGAAGAGAGCCACCTCTCCCAAGGTCATGTCCCCCCGCCCAACCCAGAGGGCAACCCACATCCAATGATGGGTCAATGTCAAGGTATAGAGACTTAATCTGCTTTTGCCCGAACAACTCTGAATGCCCAGCCCGGCCCCAAGCACCCATGGGATCCGCTGAGGTCTTTGTTAATGTCACCGAAGCAAACTTGGGTCCATTCACCCACACGCATTAAAGCCAATCAATTTACACTGGGTTGTGGTGAAAGAAAGTGCAGCATTTATTGTAAGGCACCAAAAAAGAAGTCAGGGACATAGTGCTGAAAAGAACCAAACTCCCAGATGGGTTGCAAGAAAGCTTTTTTTAAAATTGGAGTATAGTTGATTTACAATGCTGTGTTAGTCTCTGCTGTAAAGCAGAGTGAATCAGTTATACATATATCAGCTCTTTTTTATATTCTTTCCCCCTGTAGGTCATTACAGAGCATTGAGTAGAGTTCCCTGTGCTATACAGTAGGTCTTTATTAGTTATCTATTAAGAAAGCATTTTTAAAGGCCAAGTGTGGGGGGGCGGCCACAGGGTTTGTGATTAGCTTGTGCACAACTCTCTGATTGGTTGACGGTAAGGTAACAGGGAGGTGTCACAGGGGTTAACATTTTCAATCCTTAGGCTCCAGGAGGCCTGAGGGCTACATACTTGTGTTCATCAAGTAGTTAACATTTTCCATTTGCTAGGGATTTTCACATCTGTAAAACAAATCAGGAAATGTGTAGCAGATACTATTATCTAGGGACTTCAGAGAGGAGCTAAAGCAGAGGATATAGGGGAGGGGTCTGTCCCGGGAAGGTCCCATATGGTCCTGCTCTGTTACTTTAAGACTGCATCACGGTTCAACTTCTCCTCTGCCCTGTCCTATTTTCTTAACTCCTCCATGGTGCTAATCCTTAAAGCTCTCCCCCAAAATTCCTGCAGACAAATCTCCATCTGAGAGCTTGTTTCCAGGGAACCAGACCTAAGATGCCATCCAATCTGATCTTCTTCTTAGGAAGGTTGACTTGAAAGATAGATAAATGATGATAGATAGCTAGATGATAGACAGATAGATAGATAGATGGATAGATAGATAGATAGATAGATAGAAGACAGAGGATAAGATAGAAGGCCAGAGGCACACAGAGAATGCAGGAAGCACAGGCAGTGAGGCAGCAGAAGACACAAAGCAATAGAAGCTATGAATATGCAGAAGCCATGAGTTGGAGGAAAAGGAACGTTAGTGGAGGGTATAACAGAAGCTCCGTCATAAAAATAGCAGGACTCAAGGGTGCGTTATCCACTCCCGAGATGGTGACTATTGGAGCTTTTTATTTCCCTTTTTTAAAAAGTTTTAATTATAGTAAGAAACACATAACATGAAGTTTACCATCTTGCCCATTTTTTAAGTGTACCCAGTTCTATTGGAGCTTTTAATTTCCTTACTTTCTTTATGAAGCACAACATCTGGAAGGAGGGAGTCTCTGTTTCTGAAAGAACCCAACCCAAAGCACAGGGGGTGAGAGCAGAGGCCCGAAGATAAACAGACCTAAGTGCAATCCTCACTCTGCAGCTTTCTATAAGTGGGACTTTGGGCAAGTTGTTGGACCCGATAAGCCTTGATGTCTTCGTCTGTATCATGGGCTCGGGGTGGGCAGGAAGGCACAGTGATGGGGAAATGCAGGCAGACAGATCGGCTCTGGTGCAGACAGAAATGGGATCCTGGGCAAGTTTCTTCTCCTCCCTGAGCCTCAGTGACCTCACCTGTCAAGTGGGAAATTATAGTGCCTTCCTCATAACATTATACAAGGATCGAATGACATAACCCTTGTTGCAAGTTCTTTTTTTAACAGATTGATCAATTTTTATTTCTTCTTGTATTTTTTTAATTGAGGCATAGCTGGTTTACACTAACTCTGTAAGTTCTTAATAATTGGGAGCTACTTTGTGATTGAGCTCTTTAACTCTGGTTAAAATAGCCAGAGCTGAGTTAGGAAATTCGTGTGGGTTTTACAAAGTGTTTCTCTAGTGGGAAAGAATAAGGCCAAGAGGTAAATCTCTAGGTAGCAGGAAGAACTCTCCCTGCCACAAAAAACACCACCCGCCACGTGTTAAAAAGCCGCCCTGGTACAAATCAAGGTCTCTTCTCCCACTGTTCCTCCTGTTCAGCTGCAGTGGCTGGAGGCCAAGCCTGGGATTTAGATGGAAGCTTCTGCCTGAGCTTCCCGGCAGGGACTCCTCCTGGCCCCAGATTTTGGAGCAATAAATAAGGCTCAGAGGCAATGACCTGGTAGGGAGGCCGTCTGGCAGAGCGGCAGGCTGGTGGGAAAGAATGGCCTGCAACGGGGGGTCCTAGTCTGCATGTCTGCTCCCGTTGTAACAAACAGACACACAAATGCCAGGAAAAGACTCTGCTGTGTCCTAGCCCTTCTGCCTCCCGTGCCCCCACCACCTCACTCCATCCCAACCGCCTTTCTCCTAACTGTCCTGTCTACTCCACTGGCCCTTTGCAGCTCAATCCATAAACATGGAAAAACGTGTCACCGGCCCAATCACCCCATCACCCCTACGTCGTGTGTGTGATGGCACCTTATAGAGTCTGTCCGCCTCCACCACTCTCCCTGTCTCTTGGCCTCTCTTCCACTTCTGCAGCTTCTCCGTCTCTGTGCCATACTTGCTCTCTCTTCCACCTCTACTGTTCCCCTCTCCTTCCCTCTTGAACTCTGTTTCTCTCTAGCTCTGTACCTCTCTGTGTCTCACCTCTAGCTCTGTCATTCAGTTCCCTCTGTAGCCCTGTGTGTCTCTCTTTATTTCTTGGTCTTTCTCTCTATTTGCCTCTCACCAATCTGCTGTGAGACCTGATGAAAGTCCTTTGCCCTCTCTGGCTCTTAATCTCTTGTCTGTAAAACAGGGCTCCTTAGCAAATGTTTTAAACAAGGCTCTGGGACAGTCATGCCCAGTCGAGGCCCAGCCCTACCTGGGACTGAGGATTAACCAGCGCGTCTCTATACAACCACATGAGCTGTTAAAATATTTAACTAATTATCCTACTGGTGGGAGTTACTTGCCTGAGCTCCCAAGATCACCCCCTATCATTCTGGTTCCTCCTGCTTCTAATTCCTACAAATTAGAAATGAAAAGTATCCGAACCTGGCACAGCCAGGGGTCTCCACAACTTCTCATTCTGATTGGATGCTTTCCTGTGTTTGTCTTTAAAAAAATAATCTTATGTTGTTCAAGCCATTCAGTCTGTGGTATTTTGTTATAGCAGCCTGAGCTGACTGAGATTGAAGGGTCATGTGACTAATTCCCACCAATGGGCTTTGAGTAGAAATGTCACTTATCATTTCCCCATTTATCTGTTTAATTGCTGGTGTGAGGCCCTTCAAGGCCCTCTTACCCTCTTGTGGGATTCAGGCAGCCACCATGAGCCTGACTCTCACTGAAAATGTCACATGATCAAGAAATAAACCTTCATTGTTTTAAATAACTGAAATCAAGGGTTGTTTGTTCCAGGAGTATAACTCAACTTGAAAAATCAGCATTTAATGATGACAACAACTTATTAATATTTTATTTCTTACATGATATGTGATTTGGTTTTGGGGGGATTTATTTTGTTTGGGGGGGTATTTTTTTGTGTTTTTCTTTGTGGGAGGTTACATTTACTCAGTTCTTACTACATACCAGACACTGAGGTTTTTATACACGATCTCAGTTAATCCTCTATGGGAAATCATTCCTTCATTTATTCATTCATTCAATAAATATTTACTGAGTACCAACCAGGAGCAAGGGACTGAGAATATAATGATGAAGAAGATAGATATAGTTGGCCCTAACCTCACGAAGCTTAGCCTGGTGCAGTGTAGGGTATTGGGGCAGATGTAATCAAATAATCTAATAAAAGAGTAGCAACTCAAACTGCAACTGTGTCTATGAGAGAATTCGTGCTGTGAATGTGCATCACAAGGGAATCTCATCTAGACTGAGGATGGGAGTGTCATGTTGGGGAAAGCTTCCCCAGGACTTTCTCTGAAGTCTCAAGATGAGCCTAGGTTAATAGCATTATTATTCCATTTTACTGTTGAGAAAATTAGTGTTTTCACAGGGAGGGCTTGTAAATGGCAGAACTAGGATTTAAACCAAGCTCTAACTCCAAAGTTAACCTTAACCACTATAACCACGAACTGTGCAATAGACATATCTTTGTATTCAGAATAAAATGAGTAGTTCAGTATTTAAGAGAATTATTCTCTTTGGTCTCAATATTTTAAGTAAAACTGGAATTTTGTTGGGTTTGCAATGTTTCCCACATCACCCAGCTACATGAGTATGGAGACATATTTTAAATGTTTAAGTAAATATATTTGGGGTGGAGTCAAGTATGCCATTTCCTAAGTCACTTAGAAAAGAAATAGCAGCAAAGGTAAAGAACTATAAAGGTGGCATCAGCTAAACCAGCAATAAAAATAGGAATTAGAATCAGTTTTTGAGCCACAATCAAAAAGCCCCACCCCGTTCCCTGCCACATCTCTTCAAAACAGATGATAAGTTAATTCCTAGCTTTTTGCAATTCAATTGTCTGTTCTCCAAAGGAATTCTACAGCACAGCATATCAGTATGGATAATTATATCATGCTTATAAAGCATTTTGTAAGTAAAAATTGCTGTTGGAGGAAAAGGACAGTTGCTAGCAAAAACAAAGAGGCAGAAGTTGTAGGATGGAAGAAAACTGGAAATCAAGATTTTCCCCACCCCAACTTCAACCTTTCTAGAGTCTGATTGAGCTAATATGCACTCTCATTTAATTCTCATTTGAAAACACACACACACACACACACACACACACACAAAACACCTTAGGGCATAGCTGTCTATCTGTTGAGGGGTCTTTGGTTGCAAGCAACAGAAATTGACACAAGCAGAGAAGGAATTTACTAAAAGGAGTTCATCAGTGGGAAGACTGAAGAGCTAGGATTTAAACAGAGATGCTCCTGGTAGAAGAAATTGTTCATTATTCTCACCTTAGTGCCCTCCCCCAACTGGACTGAACTGGCATCCACAGAATCTTGTGACTGCATCCCTCTGCTCAGAATTCCATATCCTAGGTCACAAGCCTCCTCCTTGTATATTCCAGACTGTTAAAAGAGAGCATCCACAGAAAGGCTTTCCAAAGGGAAAGAGCTTGTATATCACTGCCCCACAATGGCCACATCATAATAGAGAGATGATAATTCCCCAAAAGGCAGATTGGGTTTTGTTAGGAAAGGGGAATAGAAAATAGGAGGCCAGAAAGAAAGAGAAAGAAAGAAAAGAAAGAAAGAAAAGAAAGAAAAGAAAGAAAGAAAGAAAGAAAGAAAGAAAGGAAGGAAGGAAGGAAGGAAGGAAGAAAGAAAGGAAGAAAGAAAGAAATGCCTACTTCCAGTTGCTACTACTTTTGCAGATGGGGGCTCAGAGAGGTTCAACAATCCACCTGCAGAGCCAGAATTCAATCCAGGTCCACCGAGCTCTAAATACAGGGCATTTCCCACTATTCCACACTGACATTCACACAATGTGCAATCAGTAGCTCTTGACCTCTATATCTCTTTCTCCAAAAATTAAGTATAAATAAAGGACAGCTATTTTATCAACTAAGTACCTATGTAAAGATGGTACGAGGAGGATATGAGTC
This sequence comes from Physeter macrocephalus, assembly GCF_002837175.3. NCBI lineage: Eukaryota > Metazoa > Chordata > Mammalia > Artiodactyla > Physeteridae > Physeter > Physeter macrocephalus. The sequence goes on from NC_041227.1 coordinate 60,183,518, forward strand.
TGGATAATCCATGCCCCCTCTTAACCTAACCATTTTGGTCAAGGAAGTCCATGCACAAGTCATCCCATACTAAACTAATCATTCTCCTCCCTCTCCCACTAGTCCATGTCATGAATCCCAGCATATGCTCTCCATTGTGCAGCATGACCATTTACATACCCAGACTACAGAAGTATCTCACATGGGTAAGAGGAAGTAGACCTCTCTTACTCCAAAGTGGGGGGTATGAATTTGTCCCGCCTTTCAGAAGGGCAATTGGCAAACCTGCATTAAGAGTGTTAAGCCACAGCAATCAGAGAAGAAGAGGAAACAAAAGGAATCCAAATTGGAAAGGAAGAAGTAACACTGTCACTGTTTGCAGATGACATGATACTATACATAGAAAATCGTAAATGCACCACCAGAAAACTACTAGAGCTGGTCAATATATTTGGTAAAGTTGCGGAATACAAAATTAATATACAGAAATCTGTTGCATTTCTATATACTGACAACGAAATATCAGAAAGAGAAACTAAAGAAACAATGCCATTTCCCATCACATCAAAAAGAATAAAATACCTAGGAATAAACCAACCTAATGAGGAAAGACCTGTACTCCAAAAACTATAAAACACTGATGAAAGAAACTGAAGATGACACAAACAGATGGAAAAATATACCATGTTCTTGGATTGAAAGAATCAATATTGTTAAAATGACCACACTACCCAAGGCACTCTACAGATTAAATGCAATCCTTATCAAATTACCAATGTCACTTTTCACAGAACTGGAATAAAAAAATTTTTAATTTGTACTAAAACACAAAAAAACCCAAATAGCAAAAACAATCTTGAATTAGAAAAATGGAGCTGGAGGAATCACACTCTCTGGCTTCAGACTATACTACAAAGCTACAGTAATCAAATCAGTATGGTACTGGCAACAAAAACAGACACATAGATCAATGGAACAGGATAGAAAGTCCATAAATAAACCTATACACTTATGCTCAATTAATCTACATCAAAGGAGGCAAGAAGGTACAATGGAGAAAAGACAGTCCCTTTAACAAGTGGTGCTAGGAAAACTGGACAGCTACATGTAAAAGAATAAAGTTAGAAGATTCTCTAACACCATACACAAAAATAAACTCAAAATGGATTAAAGACCTAAATGTAAGACCAGATACTATAAAACTCCTGGAGGAAAACATAGGCAGGACACTTTTTTACATAAATCCTGCAATATCTTTTTGGATCCATCTCCTAGACTAATGAAAACAGAAGCAAAAATGAACACATGGGACCTAATTAAACTTAAAAACTTTTGCACAGCAAAGGAAACCATAAATAAAATGAAAAGACAGAAAACCTATAGAATGGGAGAAAATAATTGCAAACAATGCAACCAACAAGCAATTAATTTCCAAAATATACAAACAGCTCATACAGCTCAATATCAGAAAAACAAACAATCCAATCAAAAAAATGGGCAAAAGACCTAATTAGATATTTCTCCAAAGAAGACATACAGATGGCCAAAAGGCACATGAAAAGATGCTCAACAATGCTAATTATTAGAGAAAATGCAAATAAAAACTACAATGAGTTATCACCTCACACCAGTCAGAATGGGCATCATCAAAAAGTCTACAAATAAATGTTGGAGGGGGTGTGGAGAAAAAGGAACCCTCCTACCCTGTTGGTGGAAATGTAAATTAGTGCAGCCACTATGGAGAATAGTATGCAGGTTCCTTAAAAAACTAAAAATAGAGCTACCATATGATCCTGCATTCCCACTCCTGGGTGTATATCTGGAGAAGACCATAATTCAAAAAGATACGTGCACCCAAATGTTTATAGCAGCACTATTTACAGAGGCCAAGACATAGAAACAACCTAAATGTCCATTGACAGATGAATGGGTAAAGAAGTTGTGGTATATATATACAATGGAATATTGTTCAGCCATTTAAAAAAATGAAATAGTGCCATTTGCAGCAACATGGATGGACCTAGAGATTGTCATACTGAGTGAAGTAAGTCAGACAGAGAAAGAGAAATATTGTATGATATCACTTATATGCAGAATCTAAAAAGAAATGATACATATGTATGTATTTACAAAACAGAAACGGACTCACAGACTTAGAGAATGAACTTAAGATTACCAGGGGGGAAGGATGAGGGGAAGGGATAGTTAGGGAGTTTGGGACTGACATGTACACACTGCTATAGTTTAAAAGGGTAACCAACAAGGACCTACTGTATAGCCCAGGGAACTCTGCTGGATGTTACGTGGCAGCTGGGATGGGAGGGGAGTCTGGGGGAGAATGAATACATGTATATATATGGCTGAATTGCTTTGCTGTGCACCTGAAACTATCACAACATTGTTAATCAGCTATACTCCAATATAAAATAAAAAGTTTAAAAAAAAGTCTACAAATAATAAATGCTGGAGAGGGTGTGGGAAAAAAGGAACCCTCCTACACTGTTGGTGAGAAAGTAAATTGGTGCAGCCACTAGGGAGAAGAGTATGGAGGTTCTTTAAAAATCTAAAAATAGAGTTACCATATGTCCCAGCAATCCCACCTCTGGGCATATATCCAGAGAAAACTCTAATTCGAAAATATACATGCACCCCAATATTCATAGCAGCATAGCAGCACTATTTACAATAGCCAAGACATGGAAGCATCCTAAATGTCCATCAACAGATGAATGGATAAAGAAGATGTGGTATACATATGCAATGGACTACTACTCAGCCATAAAAAAGAATGAAATAATGCCATTTGCAGCAACATGGATGGACCCAGAGATTATCATACTAAATGAAGTAAGCCAGAGAAAGACAAATATCATATATCACATATGTGGAATCTCAAAAAAATGATGCAAATGAACTTATTTACAAAACAGAAATAGACTTACAGACATAGAAAATAAACTTATGGTTACCAAAGGGGAAAGGGCAGAAGGGATAAATCTGGAATTTGGGATTAAAAGATACACACTACTATATATAAAATAAATAACAAACAAGGACCTACCATTTAGCACAGGGAACTATATTCAATATCTTGTAATAACCTATAATGGAAAATAATCTAAAATATATACATACACACACACACACACACACACACACATATATATACTACTGAGTCATTTTGCTGTACACCTGAAACACTATAAATCAACTCTACTTCAATTAAAAAATTTTCAAAAGGGAGTTAAATGTTCACACTCTTTCATCCCACCATTCCAATTCCAGGAGTCTAAGGAAACAATGAGTTACATCAAATGTTCAAAGCAGCATAGCTTATGAAAGTAAAAATCAAAAACTCTAAGTGTTAGGGATGTAAGGAAATGGTTAGTAACTACAGCTAACTCTTATGGACACTTTATTCCAGACATTGTGCTTATCCCATTTTTGGTGACCTGGAGAATGCACCTCACAGATCTCCAGCTAAAGGGCCCAAGCTAAATGACCAAGAACCTAAGTGCTGCCACTGGAAAGCTATCACTGTATTTGCATGAAAGCCATGCATCCACGGGATGCTTCCAACCAATGTCCAATGTCTGAAAGCAGCAGGATACCAAGACAGGCCATCCTGGGAGACATGAGACTCCTCTGACAGCCAACATTGGCTCAAGATCTCCCTGACAGCCTTGTGAACCTTCCTTAGACTGCATGATAGTCTAGGATGCTTTCACCCAACCTTCTGTCCCTCTCTCTTTCACTCAAGGTCAGACTTGCATTGTGGCCTGGTGGCTCCTCTAGCCTTCTCTGGCTCCCTCACTTTTTCCTTTCACAAGCATGTCCCCTAATACCATCCTTGATCCTGTCTTGGGGTCTGCTTCTCAGAAAACTGGAACTAACACAAGTGAGGCCAGATGTGGACTGAGAAAATAGGCAGTAAGACGGGGATCTGAGACTAGCTCACCCATTGCCATGCAGGTGAAGAAGATGGCTTCCTGGTTGAAAAGTGAATATGGATAGTCTCTGTCACAAGCTGGTGGCTGAATTATTAAAAATTTCACTGATGGTGACCTGGGAAAATGTCCCCGTGGAAGGAAATGCTGTAGCAAGTGTAGTGATATAAGCAATTTAAAAATAGGGGGCTAGCAATGCAGAGTTGGCTGGTTACCACCAAGTTGTATTGATGCCCTACAGAAGAATATGGAAAGATTAGAGGCTGTCAACAAATAGTTAACGGCAAAGTGTGAGACCCAGAGAGACTTTATCTTCTATAAGGGAAGAGCAGACACAGCTGAGTAGCAGGCTGATGACCTAATTGCTAGAACTTGCAGAGCCCCAGAGGCATGTGAGTGCTCAGCCACGGTAGGTCTGTTATGCAAAGGATAGGGGCCTGGTGGGGAAAGGCTGGCATCCAGAAACATGGAATGAAGACATCTGGCTGGAGGCCAACCAGGATATGGAGGGTATGGATTCTGCAAACCCCCCTGGAGTCTCTGGGTTTGCAGATGTGGCCCACTCTTCCCCAGTAAGAGCTCCACTGTGCTGGAAGATGCTGCAGAAGCTTCTCCCTGACAAGGCAACAGGTGTTCCCCTCAGGAGCTGTCCTCACCTCCTTTACTGGATGCCAGGCCACTAACTAGGGCTAAATCCTAGGATAAGCTGGCTGGATAAGGGAGGAGAGAGGCTACATACCTAAAGAATTGAAAGAATTATCCAGCAGGTACAGCCATGTTGCTTCCCCCAGGCTGCCCCAGCCAATGCCTGTGCCTGCCAAGGTTGATGAGACAGGCCTGTTTCCTGGGAGGCACTGGACTCCTATGGTCGATAAGAATACAGAGATAGATGTGGAAATGGAGAAACAGATGTGAGTGCAACTTCCTATAAAATATAATCTACACTTACATGCACACACACACAAAGGACAGGAATCCAAGAGAAATGAGTGCCTATCCACCAAAAGACATTTTCAAGAATGTGTGTCCTTTATTCGTAACACCTAAAAACTGGAAACAACTCAAATGTTCATCAATGGAAAAACAGACTGTGGTATAGGATACAATGGAATCACAATATAGCAATAGAATAGCAATAACAAAGAATATAGCTACATACAATAACAAGATAGATGAATCTCACAAATATAATGTTGAATAAAAGAAGCTAGACCCACAAGGGATATTCCATATGCGTCCATTTACATTAAGTTCAAAATCATGGAAACTATTGCGAGAAGAACCAAAATAAGGGAGACAGAGAGGTGAGTACTGATTGAAAAGGGAATTGTGGGGTGTTGTTGGAAACATTATTTATCTTGATCTAGGTGGTGGATACATCGATGTATAAGTAAATATTCATTATAAGTTGGACACTTAAAATTTGTATGCTTTATCATATGGTTGCTATGATTCAATAAAATGTTTCAAATACAATAAAAAGATGAGAGAGTACAACAAAAACGTTCACACTGGCTATCTCTGCTTGATGGAATTAAGAAGAATTTTTAATCCCTTCATTACAAGTTTCTGCATTTCCTCAATTTTCTCCAAAGAGTATGCTTGTCAGGAAGCAAAGACAAGAGTTTTTTTTTTTTGCGGTACGCGGGCCTCTCACTGTTGTGGCCTCTCCCGTTGCAGAGCGCAGGCTCCGGACGCGCAGGCTCAGCGGCCATGGCTCACGGGCCCAGCCGCTCTGCGGCATGTGGGATCTTCCCGGAACGGGGCACGAACCCGCGTCCCCTGCATCGGCAGGCGGACTCTCAACCACTGCGCCACCAGGGAAGCCCCGCGTTATTCTTAAGAAAGGAAATATATCAGGAAGTGATGTGCAAATTTCACACTGATGTCAGACGTGGGGCACTTTACATGTAAAGCTGGTATCATGAACTGTCTGGGCCACAGAAACATTACTCTTTGTCCTGGTTTGGCCCAGTTCATCACAATCCTAAAGCAGTAACAGCATTGACAGTATAGTTAAGTAACTCTCTCTATGGTAATGTTTTCCAGAAATTAAAACTTGAGTCTGTTATTTAGAACCCAAAAGCCATGGTACTTTAAGTATTTAGGCCCACTGCATATTGTTCCTTAAAAAGTACCAACAATACCTCAAATCAAGCCACAATTATAGACCTGTAAAATGTACAGCCATTATTATGTCTGGGCAAATACTTCAATTCCACTTGCATTTTAATTGTTGTTTTCTAATATTGAAGTTGCTAATGCTTTCGTCGCCTCTTAATGACTACTCTTAGCAAACAAATTTTGTGCCTTACAATTAGTGATTTTGTCCTAATTATGGTTTTTAAAAATTTTCACATGAGATGACAAAAAATTTATGCTTTGCCCAAGAACTAGCTTATTACTTAATGAAAATTTGTCTAATAGCAGCCTTATAGATAGATACCCTGTCAAAATCAAAAGCAGCATTCAGAGAAGAGAGAGGTTGCTTTTATATTAACATTCAAAATTAATTTCTGGGTAGGGGCTGGGAGTGAGATGTAGGAGGCATAATTTCTTCCAAAAAGATTAAAATAGATATTCTTTCTTGGAGTCCGTGGAACTTAAAAGTGTTAAATATTTCCTTCCCTCCCTCCCTCTGTGTGTGTCTCTCTCTCCCTCCCCATCCCTCTTTTGTACCTTTTTCTTTGCCTGTGATATGTAGATATATATCCAGCCTTTGGGATTCAAACTGCAAAATGGGAAAGAAGTAATCTCTGGTGTTAGGATCTGGTAATTTCAATACTGCTATATGATCAACTATCAAGGTACCTAATTTTCCACCTAGGATTAGATTATTTAATTTCACTTCCAGCTCCCACCCTCCACCCAGACGTATTTGGTATATGCCAAATGCTTTTGCCAGCCAGGACACACTGACCTAGGACAAATATCCTACCCGTTCTTTGGGTTTTGAACCATAAATACGGCATGCTGGGAATGAAACAGAATCTAATATTGTCCCCCAAACAAGCAGCCCTATTCTCTCTGGCAGATGCAGTCTGGTTCACTTGGCTGGGTTTGTTAATAATATGGAGGGAAAGCAAACTTTATCAAAAAGTAGTGACATTTTTCTCATCGAATAAAATCCATAAAAGATTTGGGCGCGACCCAAACAATTTACATCTTAAATATTCATGTGCTATAGTCCCAGCCCTGAAATGACGTTTAAATTGTGTCTGGGGAATTGGTTGTGAGCTAACTGCCATGGCCCACTTCGGAGGGCTTCAAAGACTGGGAGAGAGAGGGAAATATTGAGACCCTTTTTCCATTTCAGAGATTTAGGAGGGAGCAAACGAAATTTGCTCCCGCTCTCAGACTTGGCCCCCTGGGAAAGGAAACATTGTCCGAAACAAGTAAATAAGGTCCTTTGTGTCAGCAAAGGCTGTGGTGGATGAAACTAATGTTCAAGTGATCCTGGAGTTTCTCAGATGGGTTTTTTTTTTTTTAACATCTTTATTGGAGTATAATTGCTTTACATTGTTGTTAGTTTCTGCTGTATAACAAAGTGAATCAGCTACACGTGTACATATATCCCCATAGGCTGCTTCCCACTAGCTATCTATTTCACAGTTGGTAGTGTACATATGTCAATGCTACTCTCTCACTTTGTCCCAGCTTACCCTTCCCCCTCCTCGTGTCCTCAAATCCATTCTCTATGTCTGGGTCTTTATTCCTGTCCTGTCCCTAGGTTCTTCGGAATGCTTTTTTTTTTTTTTTTTTAGATCCCATATATATGTGTTAGCATACAGTATTTGTTTTTCTCAGATAGGTTCTTTAAAGCAAGGTTTCTCATCCTCAGAACTGTTGACATTTGGGGTTGGATAATTTTATTCTGGGGAGCTGTTTGTGCATTGTAGGATGTTTAGCAGCATCCCTAGATGCCAGTAGTATCCCCTAAGATGTGACAACCAATAATGTCTCCAGACATTGCCAAATGTTCCAGGGGCGGGAGAGGAGAGGGAGGGAGGAAGGGACGAAGACCAGATCTCCCTTGGTTGAGAACCACTGTTTTAAAGACAAAGAAGTCATCTGTCCCTGCTTTATCCTAAACTTGAGGAGATAACTTTTTTTTTGGACTTTTTTCTCCTTCCATCATTTTTTTATTGAGCTATAATTGACATATGACATTACGGACATTTAAGCTGTATGGCATGTCGATTTGATACACTTATATATTGCAATATCATGTCACATAGTTATTATTTCCTTTTGTAGTGAGAACAATTAAGATCTACTCTCTTACCAACTTTGCAGTCTATAATACGGTATTGTTGACTATAACTGCTATGCTCTGCATTAGATCTCCAGGAATTATTTATCCACTAGTGGTAAGTCTGTACCCTTAAACAATATATCCCCAATTCCCACACACCCCAACCCCTGGTAACCACAATTCTACTGTCTGTTTCCATGAGTTTGATATTTTTAGATTCCACATATAAGCGAGATCATACAGTATTTATCTTCCTCTATCTGACTTATCTCCCTGAGCATAATGCCCTCAAGATTCATCCATGTTGTGACAAATGGCATGATTAATTGACTCTTTATTTGCTAACCACTTACTGATCACCAACTATGTGCCAAACACTGCTCTAGGCACTTGGGGTACATCAGTGAAGAAAACAGAAAAACAACTCTTCTTTCATAGAGTTTACATTTTTGCAGTGGATACAACCAACACAGAAAATAAGTAAATTTATGACCTGTCAAATGACAAAAGAAAGGAAGGAAGAAAGAAAGAGAAGGTAGAACAGAGGAGGAGGACCAAGAGTGCTAAGAATGAGGAGTGGAGGCAGGTTATGATGTGGAAAGAGCAACATTTTTTAAAACTTTTAATTTTATATTGGAGTATAGCTGATTAACAATGTTGTGATAGTTTCAGGTGCACAGCAAAGGGACTCAGCCATATATATACATATATCCATTCTCCCCCAGACTCCCCTCCCATCTAGGCTGCCACATAACATTGAGCAGAGTTCCCTGTGCTATACAGTAGGTCTTTGTTGGTTATCCATTTTAAATATAGCAGTGTGTACATGTCAATCCCAAACTCACTAACTATCCCTTCCCCTCATCTTTCCCCACTGGTAACCATAAGTTCATTCTCTAAGTCTGTGAGTCTGTTTCTTTTCTGTAAATAAGTTCATTTGTGTCATTTTTTTTAGATTCCGCATATAAGGGATATCATACGATATTTCTCTATCTCTGTCTGACTTACTTCACTCAGTATGACAATCTCTAGGTCCATCCATGTTGCTGCTGCATGGCAAAGGAAACCATAAACAAAATGAAAAGACAGCCCACAGAATATGGGAGAAAATATTTGCAAATGATGTGACCGACAAGGGATTAGTCTCCAAAATTTACAAACAGCTCATGAGGCTTAATATCATCCAAACAAGCAACCCAATCAACAAATGGGCAGAAGACCTAAATGGACATTTCTCCAAAGAAGATATACAGATGGCCAAGAGGCATGAAAAGATGTTCAACATCGCTAATCATTAGAGAAACGCAAATCGAAACTACACTGGAAAGAGCAACATTTGAGCAGAGAATTGAAGGAGCTGAGGGAGTGTAGAAAAAAAGTGAAGGGACATGTTACAGTCAGAGGGAACCATCACTGCAAACACCCTGAGATGGAAGGGGAGTGGACGAGTGTCTAGAGCTGAGTGAGTGAGGGGAGAGTAATAGAAGATGAGGTCAGGGAGGTGGTAGGGACAGATCCTGGGGGGCCTTATGGGCCATTATAAGACTTTGGCTCTCACTGTGGTCAAAATGAGGAGATTGTGGAGCAAATGAATGACACGATCTTACATTTGAACAGTCACTGACTGCTGTGTTGGGAATAGACTGAATAGGGACAGGGCAGAAGCAAGAAAATCAGTTAGGACGTTATTGCAGTAATCCAAGTGAAAGGCGATAGTGGCCAAGGGCAATGGAGATGATGAAGGGGTTGAACTTTAGGTATATATTGAAGGAAGAGCAGAAGAGGGTTTCCTGCAGGGTGGGCATGGAATGCAAAGGAAAGAGACATTTGATCTTATCATTTGGAAGGATGGGGTTGACATCAACTACCATGGGAAGGCTAGAGTAGGTGTGAGTGGGGAGAAAGAACAGAAGTTTGGTTTTGAACATGTTGAGTTTGAGGTGTCTATTGGATATGCAAGTGAGGTTTAGAGGTATAACTCTGCAGTTCAGGAGAGAAGTCCAAACCAGAGAAATAAGTTAAAGTTGTCACCACGAAGATAATATCCAAAGTCATAAGGCTAGATGAGATCATCAAGGCAGAGAATACAAAGAACAGAAGAGGGCTAAGAACTGAGTTCACTGCCCTCCAACATTAAGAGTTTGGAAACCAGCGAAGGATACTGAGAAAGAGCAGTGAATAGAGTAAGAGGAAATCAGGGGGACATAGTAAACTGGAAGTCAGGAGAGAAGGGTTTGAACAAGTATGTCAAGTATGGCTGATGGGTCAAGCAGCCATTGGCTTTAACAACATGAAGGTCAACATGGAGGTCATTGGTGACCTTCACAAAAGTATTTTCAGTGTAGTGCAGGAGGCTAATACCTGATGGAGTGAGATTATTTTTAATGGAAGGGAAAGAACTGAAATTAGGCAATATATAAAGATCTTTTGAGTTTCGATGCAAAGGAAAGAAAGAAATGAAGTGGTATCTGGTAGAGAAAGTTGGGTCAAGAAAAAAAGGATGTTTGTGGGGTTTTTTTCATTTTAGAAGTTTTAGATTTACAGAATTATTGTGACGATAGTACAGAGTTCATAGATATCCCATACCCAGTTTCCCTATTATTAATATCTTACTCATATCTTAGTATGAGACATTGTCACAATTCATGAACAAATATTGATATATTATTATTAACTAAAATCCATTTATTCCAATTTCCTCATTTTTTCCCTAATGCCCTTTTTGTGTCCCAGTATCCCATCCAGGACACCACATTACATTCAGTAGTCATGTCCCTTAGTCTCCTCAGTTGGATGGTTTTCTCAGACTTCCCTTGTTTTTTATGAACTTGACAGTTTTGAGGATTATTATCATTATTATTAGTTGGGTATTTTGTAGACTGTCCCTCAATCTGAATTTTTTAAAAAGATCTTTATTGGAGTATAATTGCTTCACAATACCATGTTAGTTTCTGTTGTACAACACAGTGAATCAGCCATATGCATACACATGTCCCCATATCCCCTCCCTCTTGCGCCTCCCTCCCATCCTCCCTATCCCACCCCTCTAGGTGGTCACAAAGCACCGAGCTGATCTCCCTGTGCTATGTGCTGCTTCCCACTAGCTAACTATTTTACATTCGGTAGTGTATGTATGTCAATGCTACTCTCACTTCGCCCCAGCCTCCCACCCCGTGTCCTCAAGTCCATTCTCTATGTCTACATCTTTATTCCTGCCCTGGAACTAGGTTCATCAGTACCTTTTTTTTTTTTTTAGATTCCATATATATGCGTTAGCACACGGTATTTGTTTTTCTCTCTGACTTATTTCACTCTGTATGACAGACTCTAAGTCCATCCACCTCACTACAAATAACTCAGTTTTGTTTCTTTTTATGGCTGAGTAGTATTCCATTGCATATATGTGCCACATCTTCTTTATCCATTCATCTGTCAATGGACATTTAGGTTGGTTCCATGTCCTGGCTATTGTAAATAGCCTCAATTTGAATTTATCTCATGTTTTTCTCACGAGAATGTATGGAGGTAATGTATTTGGGGGGAGGAAGAACACAGAGGTAAAGTGCCATTCTCATAATATCATATTAAGGGACATACTATCAATGTGTTTGTCAGATTTCTCCACTATAAAGTTACCTTTTTTATCCCTTTCCATACTGTACTCTTTTGGAGAAAATCACTATGTGCAACCTGCATCTAGGAAATGCGGAGTTATTTTCCATCTCTTTAAGGGCAGAGTATGTACATAAATTATTTGTCATTCTTCATGGGAGGTTTGTCTCTTCTCCTTCATTTATCTATAATACTTATCCACTTATTAATTTATATCAATATAGACTCATGGATATTTAATTTTTTATACATCGGGTTATAATCCAATACAGCTTTATTTTCTTCCACAAACTGTTCCAGGTTTGACCTTTGGAAGCCCTTTCAGTTGGCTTCTGTATCCCTTTGACATACTCCCATCATTATGAGATTCTTTCTTCCTTTCTTTCTTTCTTTCTTTCTTTGATATTTTTAACTTTCTGCCACTACAAGATACTCCAGGCTTATCTTGTATATTTCCTATCCAAGCCCTAGAATCAGTATCTCTAAGGAGCCTGGTTCAAAAGGGTTTTTTTTTTTAAATTGAAGAAGTAATAGTGTGTTTACATAATGATGAGAATTATCCAGAAAAGAGAAAAATAATGATGTAGGAGGAAAGGGAAGAATAGATGGAGTGATGTTCTTAAACAGTCAAAGGGAGATGGGATTTAGTGCATTAGTAGAAGGAATGTCTCTAGATGGGAGTACAAATAGTTCACCTATGGGCACATGTGGGAAGTCATCGTTGGGTGAGTGCCAATGCCAGGATGTGGGGAGATGAGCTTGTGGGAGTCAGTGTGAGCTCACTTGTTGATTCATTTTTCCCAATGAGATAAGAAACATGATCATCAGCTGAGAGTGAGGATGGGGAAGAGATGGAGTTTGAGAAGAGAGAAGAGGTATAAAACAGTTGTTTAAGAAAGTGAGAGATACTATGGAAAACAGCATGGATATTCCTCAGAAAGGTTAAAAATAGAGCTACCGTATGACAAAGAAATCCCACTGCGGGGTATTTGTCCAAAAGAACTGAAATCAGTACCTTGAAGGATATTAGCATTCCAGTATTCCTTGCAGCACTATTCACAATAACCAAGATATGGAAACAACCTAAACATCCATCAGTGAATGAGTGGATAAAGAAAATGTGGTATATACATATAATGAAATATGATTCAGCCTTCAAAAAAGAAGGACATCCTGCGATGTGCTGCAACATGGATGAACCTTGAGGACATCATGCTGACTGAAATAAGTCAACCATAAAAGGACAAATTCTGCATGATTCCACTCATATGAGGTCTCTAAACTAGTCAAACTCATGGAGTCAGAAAATAAAATGGTGGTTGCCAGGCATTGGAGGAAGGGGGGGAATGGGGAATTGCTCAGCAACAGGCATAAAGTCTCGATTATGCAAGTCGAATAAGTTCTAGAAATCTGTACAACATTGTGCCTATAGTTAACGATACTGCCTTGCACACTTAAAAATTTCTTAAGAGGGTGTATCTCATGCTAAATGCTCTTACCACAATAAAATTGTTGAAAAATAAAAGAAAGTGGGAGAGTGAATGGACAAGGAAAGTGCAATGTGGCTGCCTGGCAGTGTTAAGGGCCCATATACAACAAGAAAATATTCTGAGTCTGCTTAACTCCAAACCCTCAAAGGGGAAGAAAACACCCTCAGAGACTGGAGTGAGGGAACATGGCGGGGCAGAGTCTGGGTCTGCAGAGGAAATCTCTCCTGCCAGGCAGAGGGGAGCGGGAGGGGTGGGGGGGAGGGGCAAAGTTTTCTCCTTTGAGGAAATCAGTCACAGTCACAAGAATTTGTGATAAGGATCAAATGAGCTGGTAAGATGCTTGGAATAGTGGTTTTCTAAGTGTGGTCCCTGGACCACTGGCCTCAATATCACCCAGGAATGTTAGAAAGGCAAATCCTCAAGCCCTTCCCCAGATACCCACTCTGGGGATGGGGCCCAGCAATCTCTGTTTTAACAAGCCCTCCAACTAATTTTGATGCATGCTCAAATTTGAGTATCATTAGAACAATACCACTGATTTATAGTAAACAGAATGACTTATCATTTTAATTATCATCATCATCATTTTGTTGTGAAATAGTTTTCCAATGCAGTGGAATTTTTTATTATTTTTTTCTAGTGAGATAATAATAAATAATATGTATTAATTATGAATACATTTCTAGGCAATAATCCAAGTACTTTATATGCATTATTTCAGCTAATTCTGTCAATAACCTCTGAGGTATATTTTATTATTATTCCCAATTTACAGATGATAAAACTGAGGATCATATTAAGTAGTTTGCTGAAGGTCACACAAGCAGTCAAGTGGCAAGATTTGGACTCAAACTTAGGATTCCCAGCAGCCCTGAAAATCAAAATTACTCTTTGGAAATTCACTTTTAGTCTTTCCAACCAAGGATAAAGAGAAAGTTGTTACCAACAGCATAAATGATGTAATAAAAATTGTGTGAATTTTGAAAAATATTTAAAAGGCATCATGGGTTTGATAACCAACAGTGTACTAAACAACCAGCAATACATAAAAGCATTTTCAATCAACAGATGTCAACAGAGACATCGTGTAATAATAAATTAAGCCACTATTTTTTTCAGTAAAGGAATAATTTATCCCAAAACAGATATTTTCATTTATAAATACATGTATAAAGTGAACACACTCATTCTCTAGAGAATAAAAAAAGTAGTTGGCATTAAAATTTTGAAAGGAAAATGACTACAGTTGATGACATTGGTGAATTTCAATTCAGATTCTTGATCAAATAGTCATCTTGGTATGGGAATCACAAAAAGCTTCAGCTTTGTTTTATGTCTAGATTGTTTTAGTTTCCATGTATTTCAGCAGTTTTGTATGAGTTATATTTTTATTTCTTTTTGATAAGTTAGAGCTATTTTTGAAAAGGCTTTTCACCTCCATGTAGCTTCCTTCTTTTTTAACAGTGAAATCTATTTCACTGGAAAATAATAATAATAAGGCCTCCAATAAATCAGCCAAGAACCTGATGGCAAGGTAACGTTACAGTGTCTTATCTGAATCACAAAATCATAGAATTTTTTAAAGAAAAGAGCAACAATTCAAATTTAATATATATGAAAATCTGCCCAACCTCTCCAATTAATTAAAGAAATAAAATACACACAACACACATCGTTTTTTACTTAACAAAGATGAAATACCAAAATAGTATTGGTGTGTTCATAGAAAACATTTCCTTGGTTGGCAATTAGGCAACATCTATTAAAATTCCTTGTCAGAGTAATTTCAGATAGACCAAAGTCATAGACTCTTAGAGCTGAAAGGGACTTTATTATAAACATCCAGACCAACTCCGTCATTTGTAAATGAAGAAACAGACAAGAGAGCTAGCCAAGGTCACACAGACAGACATTGGTAAATTCCTTTCGTCTTTCTCAAGATTTCCCCTAGAATTTGGTCCAGGAGTTTCTAGTCCTGAATTTAAAATCTCCTATCTTCAGAGGAAGTCCAAGATTTCTAATGCGTAAAGTTTTATGTAACATGTTCACCAACTTTCTTCATTATCCCAGAACCACTGAAGGAAATGTTGATCCACTGATAGAGCAAAATGTCTTATTTTAAACCCATGACTTGTCTTTATCACTAAAAAAAGTCATTGAAATATATAACAAATACTTAAAACACACCTGCTACCATGACATTCTCTAAAATATAAAGCTTCTGGAATACAGCAACTTTATTTTGGTTTCCATCTTCAGTACGAAGGACAGCGCTTACCACCCCGTAAATGCTCAATGAATTCAATCATTGAAGAGGTAGGAATTCAAAATATCATGAAAAAAGAAATTCTTGGAAGATACTCTATATATGAAAAGTATTAGTGAAAAACAGAATGTAAGACACTATAATCCATCTTAAAGTTAATGTCAGGTTGCTCTAACCCCTGGGTTCTGGAAATTCACAGCCTGGCTCAGGACACCTGCTCAGGCCACATACTCACTCCAAGAACCCAAGCAGCTTTACCTCCCCGTGGGGTGTTCCTGGGCTCAGCCCAGCTGCCTACCAAATCCCATATCACAATTGAGGCGTCTCCGAATTTTCTTGTCCTTAAGTCAAAAAACTGATTTGTATCAAGGAAAATCCATTCTCCTCATGAGGGAAGTGCCTTGTTGTCACCTAGGTGTGAGGAGAGGACAATGGAAATAGATGTGTTGTTTAGATATTTTAGGGAATGTTCACATTCCAGTGGTCAAATCTTTTTTCCAAAGCCAGAAAAGAACCCAGTCTCTGCTTCTAAGAGATCAAAAGAGCATAAATGATCACAGCTCAATATGCTATTCATAAAGGCACAACCATCACCCCTTTATTTCTTACACACTGAACCTCTCTCCTTTATGATACCCCTAGGGACAAAAAGCTATCTCAATCTCATCCAAGCCCTACAAATACCATCTAAGAGAAGTTAATTAGGCAACAGGCAGTATGGTGGCAATTGCCTCAGGTTGAGTCCCAGATCTGCTTCTTACTAGCTGTGTGACCTTTAGCAAATCACTCCACTCTCTGAGCTTTCACTTACTCAGCAGCAAAATGAGGATAATATCAGAACCTACCTCACAGGACTGTAATGTGTACTGAGATACTACATGCAAAGGCTCAGTAAGTTGTCATTTTTATTGCTAACTAATTTAGGCAGTTAACTATGACCACTGTCCTCACTGCCACTGGCCATCTCCCTACTGACACATGTGATCACAGTTTGCCTCTTACATTGAGGGACTTCCTCCCTCTAGCCCCTCACTAACTCCACAGTTACAAGCCTTGAAAAAATCTTTCTCTAAGCACTCCAAATAACAATAATGTCAGCCAATATTTACGGAGGGCCTAGTCTGTATGTGGCATTTACTAAGCATGTTATATGTGCTATGTTAAGTCCTCACACAATCCTGCAATGTAGGTTTCACTGTGGACTCCATCTTCTAAAAGTGAAAACTGAACCTCAGAGAATGAAGCGGCTTTCCCAAGATCACTCAACAAATAAGTGATGGAGCTGTGTTCTATCTAGGTAGTCTATCTCCAGAGCCTTTTCTTTCATTCAATACTCTAAAATTTTCTCTCTCCTTTCAGAAATCCATAGATTAGCACACCTGGGTTTCACTGTTCTCTAAGTTTCCATGTGGCAACTAACACAACATTGTAAACCAACTATACTTCAATAAAAAAAATATTTTTTTAAAGACAACAAAAAAGAAGTTAAAAACAGAACTACCGTATGATCCAGAAATCCCACTTCTGGGTATATATCCAAAGGAAATGAAGCCATTATCTTGAAGAGATATCTGTATTCCCATGTTCACTGCAGTATTATTCACAATAGCCAAGGTACAGCAAAAACCTAAGTTTTCGTTGATGGATGAATGGATAAAGAAAAAGTGGTGTCTACTTACAATGGAGTATTATTCAGCCTTTAAAAAGAAGGAAATTCTGGTCATTTGCGACAACATGGATGAACGTAGAGGGCATTATGATTAGTGGAATGAGTCAGACAGAGAAAGAAAATACTGCATGGTATCACTTATATGTGGAATCTAGATAAACAAGTAAGTCAAACTCATGGAAACAGAGAAGTGGTTGTCAGGGGCTGGAGGTGGGGAAATAGGGAGAGGTTGGTAAAAGGGTACTAAGTTTTGGTTAAAAGATGAATAAGGTCTGAGAATCTAGTGAAACAGCGTGACTGTAGTTGATAACACTGTATTTTATCATTGAAATTTGGTAAGAGTAGAACTTTTTGGTAAGAGTAGAACTTAAATGTTTTCACCAAAAAAAAGGGAGAAGGTAGATATGTGAGGTGATGGATGGTGTTAATTAACTCGACGGGGGAGTCCTTTCACAAAGTGTACATACATTAAATCATCATGTTTTACATTTTAAATATTTTATAATTTTATCCATCGATTATGATTCAATTTAAAATTTTTTAAGTTGTAACCTCCTCCACTCCATCTCTGCTTTCCTTATCTCCCTCCGTTGTTTACTTTTTCTCCATGGAACTCATCACCTTCCAATATACTATATACTTTTCTTTTTTGTTTTGCTTAACATCAATGTCTCCCCACTAAAATATAAATTAGTAAAAAAAACCAAACAAAGAAAAAAGAAGACTGGGGCCCTGACCCCAGTGGTCCTTCTACCACACCATATTAAATGCCTATTTCTGATGCCCCCAGAACAGAGACTTTTGCCCATTTTGTTGGCTGCTCTCTCCCCAGCATGCAGAATATGACTTGGAATATAGTAGGTGTTCAATAAATATATATTAAGTATCCCTGCCCCCTGCTTGGCCTTGCCTTCTCCCACAGCAGAAATTCTGCAAAGAAAAAGAGTTTCTCTTGCACCTTCTGTGTCTTACAAGCAGCCTAAAGAACAGCCGTTTTCTTCCACCAGCCCAGAAGTTACTGAGAAGTCCATTTCCCACTGGACAAAGTCAGGCTTTCAACTGTGCAGATAGGCCAGGAATAATGTCTAATAAGGTGGTTGAGGCCAAGTGGCTTTCATTGAGGAAGATAAAAATCAGTGGGAAAGCCAGCCAAGCTCAACCTGAATTACACAGTTTGTTACTGCAGAGTATGAGTCTGTTTCTCCAAAAGTAAAATAGTCTGGAAAATGAGCAGACCTGTGGTCCGAGGAGTATTATCCCAACAGGAACAAGCCCCATTCAGCAATGAGCTCTCCCAGCCTTACCACCTGTTGAACAGGACAAAAGACCAAATCCTGCAGACCACACTGGACTGTACCTTGCACTTGGGCTTTCTAAGTTGAAAGCAGCATGCTATATATTTTTTTCAGTCAACCATTAAAGTGCTTTTCATTTGCAGCATGGTGCCAATTTCACCTCGGAGTTGTTTAAGGCTTTAGAAACCTCTCCCCGCCATCAATGTCTCCAAGGTTCATGGAGGGTGAATACAGTCTAACTCAAAAGGACATCTATCCTCATGAGAAAAGAGACTCTGCCATCCAGTGACCTGCTGGAATTGGAGTCTCCAGGGGCCCTCCTTCACTCTCCAACCTGGCGGAATCAGGGTGCAGAGTCCCATACGATGGGGATGAAGGAGAGCTGAAATGGGAGTCCCAGCACTGGCTTTTTCACCTCATCGTTAGACCTTTGGCAAGTCAATTAACCTCTCTGGACCTCAGTTTCACTGAGCACTTATTCTTATGCTAAGAAGAGAGAAGTAATGTCAGCTGAAGGTAGAGCCAGCATTCAAACCCAGCTCTCAAAGCCTGTGATCTTAACTCCTAGGTTACATTGCTTCCCTCATTCATCTTGACAGCCCAGTTCTCCCCATCTAAAATTTTAGTTTCTCTTCTCTCAAACAAGGAATATTTTTTTTCAAGTTATGTGGATGGTTTTGACAAAACAACACATTTTCTTCTTTGATATCATCTGAAATAACCACAGTCGCTACTGTGCCTCGTGCTCCTGATAAAAAAGGCAAGTGTAAACATGACGTCCTTCCAAGACTCAATTTACACAAATTACGTATTATATGAAGCAGACCCAAGAAGGCATTGTGTCTGGAGAGAAGTAAGACGAAGAAAGCGTCAGAAAACAGCCCAAGCACAGCCCGGGAAGCTTTAAAGATGTGATACAGCGGCAAGAGGGTGGAGAGTATAGACTGTGAAACATTCTCCTCTTTTACAATGTCGCTATTTTCTGGTTTAATTAGAATCAGATAGTGTGCAATATAATCATCACCTGATAACATAATTCCGTCAAACATGGAAGAGTAATATTCAAGTGACTGAAGCATGAACATAATTCACCTCAAGCAAGGGAGAGAAATTGTATTAGCAAAGTGCCACAAGATTCACTAATTAATTTGCTATATTATGCATGACAGGAAACAGCATAGAACAGAAAAAAATAGCCTGACTGAGGTAGCAATGGATGTGCTTCCCCATAATTTATTTCTTCAATGGGTTCATTATTTGATCAAGAATTGGCTAAAAGGGGATTCCACAGGGTAGAACGAGGACATGGCAATGAGTCAGTGGAGTCGGTGTGCTTATCCAGTTAGCAGATGTCAGAATCACTCTGCTTCACCACTAGCTATCTTCATTTATAGATTTCTTTCTTCACTGAAGCACTCATCTGTAGCCTGCTTCAATACAAACCCCCAAAATGGGCAAATTAGCAGGTGTGTCCCTTGGCCAATTCATCGGTACAAGTTGATAGTATTCAACCCTATTGTGTTTCCTTCTCTCCCGTAAATTACTGGATTTCTAATGAAGTCAAACAAAATAATATCAAATTTTTATTGTCTCGCTTTGAAGGCATAGACACTCACAAGGATGAAAATTTTATTATATCTTTCAACATATATATTGATAACAATTTGGATTAAGATCAATAGTGTATGCCTTCAAATTATTTATGTATAACCTTTTCACATAGTGATTACGATTTTAAACTCTGGATTCAGATAAACCTGTGCTCAAATCTTGGCTCTGCCGCTGCATAATTTTGGTCAGGTCACTTATAAGTCTTTCTAAGCTTCAATTTTCTCATCTGTACTCTGGAGGTGTAACAATTATATCTACCACTTTGAGATAACACTCTCCAAGGGTTTTGTTGAATAACCTGCCACCTCGTCATTCTGCCATATTGCTGCTTCTGTTGCTTTCGAGGCCCAGATAACAGTGTAATGAGCTGGGCAAAGCTGGCCTCTGATGGAGACCCCACTGTCCAGAATGGAACAGGCCCTTCCCCTTCGTTCACTACAGCTCAGCACAGACCATTCTGAGAATTTGCAGAAGATTTTAATGTACTGGAAAGAAAGCACAACACCAAAAATAACTCCCAGCCAGTAAGATGTTCTATTTTAATCCAAGCACATCAATAATGACATTAAATGTAAATGGTCTAAACATACACCTTAAGAGAAAGAAACTGACAGGTTGGATTTTAAAAAGCAAGACCCTACTATATGCTGTTTACAAGGAACTCACTTTAAATATAAAGACATAGGTAGGTTAAAATGAAAAAATATATACCATGCAAACACTATTCTAAACTACATATTAATTATGTGTATGTGCTTAACAGACGAGCTTCAAAACACATGAGGCAAAAACTGATGAAACTGAAAGGAGAAATAGACAAACCCACAAGTTCATCTGGAGACTTTACAGTTTCTCTCTCCGTAATTGATAGAACAAGTAGACTGATAATCAGTAAAAATATATAAGACTATCAACCAAGTTGGTCTAACTGACACTTACAGAATATTCCACTCAACAACAAGAGAATACCATTCAAGTTCACATGGATCATTCAACAAGATATTCTGGGCCATAAAACAAACTTTATCAAGTTGAAATTATACGAAGTACATTCTTTGATCATGATGGAATTTACTTAGAAATCAGTAACATAAAGATATGTGAAAATTTTCCAAATACTTGGAAATTAAACAGCACCATTCTAAATAACCCAGGGATCAAAAAAGAATATATAATGAAAATTAGGAAATATATTGAATTTAATAAAAAAGAAAAGTTGACATATCAAAAGGTGTGGGACATAGATAAAAGTATTTAGAGAGAAATCTGTACCATTAAATACTTACGTCAGAAAACAAGAAAGGTCTCAAATCATGGCCTAAGCTTGCACCTTAAGAAACTAGAAAAAAAAGGAAAATAAATTAGACCCAAGATAAGCAGAGGAAGGAAATAATAAAGATAGGTGCAGATCAACAAAATTGAAAACAGAAAAGCAGTAGGGAAAAATCAATGAAACCAAAAGTTTGTTCTTTAAAAAAAATCAGTAAACTTAATAAACCCTAGCCAGACTGATCAAGAAGAAAAAAACAGACATAATTTATCAATATCAAGAATTAAAGAGGTGACAGCACTACAGATACTGCAGATATTAAGATGATAACAAGGGAATATTATGAACAACTTTTTGAATTGGACAACTTCCTTGAAGAACACAAGCTACCAAAGCTCACTCCAGAAGAAAAAGAATATCAATATACAAAAATCAATTGTATTCTATATACCAGCAATGTACAATCTGAAAATGAAATTAAGGGACTTTCCTGGTGGGCCAGTGGTTAAGACTCCATGCTCCCAATGCAGGGGGCCCAGGTTCAATCCCTGGTCAGGGAACTAGATCCCACATGCATGCCACAACAAAGACCCCACACAGCCAAATAAATAAATAAATAAATGTTTTTTTAAAAAATGAAATTAAGACAACTCCATTCACAGTAGCACCAAAAAGAATAAAATACTTAGAGATAAATTTAACAAAAGAAGTACAAGACCTGTACACTGGAAACTATAAAAACATTGCTGACAACAATTTTAAAGTATCTAAATAAATAGAGAAATTCCATTTCCAAGGATAGAAAGACCCAGTGTGATTAAGATGGCAATTCTCTCCAAATTGGTCTACAGACTCAACATCATTCCTATCAAAATCCTGGGTGCTTTTTTTTTTCCAAAAGTTGATACTAAAAATATATATATAAAAGCAAAGAACCTAGAATCTCCAAGTAACTTTGAAAAAGAACAAAGTTGGATGACTTGCATGTCCCAATTTCAAAACTTATGAACATTTATAATGACATCAAAAGACATGAAACACTTAGAAAAATATATATATGTTTAAGATCTGTATGCTTAAAACTACAAACACTGATAAAAGAAATCAAGGATAACCTGAATAAATGGAAACATACACTGTCTTCAGGGGCTGAAAGACTCACTGTTAAGTTGCCAATTCTTCCAAGTATAAATTCAATGCAATTCCAATCAAACTCCCAGTAGGATTTTTTTGGTAGAAATAAACAACCTGATTCTAAAATTTATATAGAAAGGCATAAGAACTAGAACAGCAAAAAACAATTCTTAAAAAGATGAACAAAGTTGGAGAATTCATGCTGTCGGACTTCAAGACTTACTATAATGCTACAATAATTCAGGGGTGTGTGGCACTGGTTATAAGACAAACATGTAGATCAATAGAACAGAATAGGGAACCCAGAGACAGACCCACACAAATATGGTTAACTTACTTTTCATAAAGGTAAGGTATTTTTCATAAATGTAAGGCCAGACACTATCAAACTCTTAGAGGAAAACATAGGCAGAACACTCTATGACATAAATCACAGCAAGATCCTTTTTGACCCATCTCCTAGAGAAATGGAAATAAAAACAAAAATAAACAAATGGGACCTAATGAAACTTAAAAGCTTTTGCACAGCAAAGGAAACCATAAACAAGACCAAAAGACAACCCTCAGAATGGGAGAAAATATTTGCAAACGAAGCAACTGACAAAGGACTAATATCCAAAATTTATAAGCAACTCTTGCAGCTCAATAACAAAAAAACAAACAACCCAATCCAAAAATGGGCAGAAGAACTAAATAGACATTTCTCCAAAGAAGATATACAGATCGCCAACAAACACATGAAAGAATGCTCAACATCATTAATCATTAGAGAAATGCAAATCAAAACGACAATGAGATATCATCTCACACCGGTCAGATTGGCCATCATCAAAAACTCTAGAAACAATAAATGCTGGAGAGGGTGTGGAGAAAAGGGAACCCTCTTGCACTGCTGGTGGGAATAATGTAAATTGATACAGCCACTATGGAGAACAGTATGGAGCGGCATGGAAGCAACCTAAGTGTCCATCAACAGATGAATGGATAAAGAAGATGTGGCACATATATACAATGGAATATTACTCAGCCATAAAAAGAAATGAAACTGAGTTATTTGTAATGAGGTGGATAGACCTGGAGTCTGTCATACAGAGTGAAGTAAGTCAGAAGGAGAAAAACAAATACCGTATGCTAACACATATATATGTAATCTAAGAAAAAAAATGTCATGAAGAGATTAGTGGTAGGATGGGAATAAAACACAGACCTACTAGAGCATGGACTTGAGGACGTGGGGAGGGGGAAGGGTAAGCTGTGACGAAGTGAGAGAGTGGCAGGGACATATATGCACTACCAAATGTAAATTAGATAGCTAGTGGGAAGCTGCCGCATAGCACAGGGAGATCACCTCTGTGCTTTGTGACCATGAGAGGGGTGGGATAGGGAGGGTGGGAGGGAGGGAGACGCAAGAGGGAAGAGATATGGGAACATATGTATATGTATAACTGATTCACTTTGTTGTAAGGGAGAAACTAACACACTATTGTAAAACAGTTATACTCCAATAAAGATGTTAAAAAAAAAAAGGTGCAAGATCAGTTCAATGGTACTGAAATAATTATTGGACATTCATATGCAAAATAAGAAACCTCGACCCATATGCCACATGATCTGCAATAATTCACTCAAAATGGACCATAAACTGAAATATAAAACCTAAATAGATCATAGACAAATATAAAACCTAAAACGTCTGGAAGAAAACATGGCAGAAAATCTCTATAATCTTGAGTTAAGCAAAGATATTTTATATGATACCAAAAGCATAATCCATGAATGAAAAAAATGACAAATTTGACATGACCAAAATTTTAAAAGTCTCTCCAGTAGCCACTGCCAAGAGAATGAAAAGGCAAGCCACAAACTGGGGTATGCAAAATGCACATCTGATATCTGGACTTATATCCAGAATATATTTTAAAAAAACAAACACTTAAAACTCAATAATACAAGCAACTCGGCAAAAGATTGGAACAGACACTCTACCAAAGAAAATATGTAAATGGAAAATGAGCACCCCCAAAGTAGCTCAACATCATTAGCCATTAACTAAAACCACAATGAGATACTACTACCTACCTATTAAAGAGGTCTTTTTTTTTTTTAACTGACAATACCATACGCTGGTTGAGGATGTGAAGTAACCAGAACGCTTGTATATTGCGAGTGGGAATGCAAAATAGTACAGCCACTTTGGAAAGCATTCTGGAAGTTTCTTGTAAAGTTTAGCATACATTTATCATATGATTCAGCAACCCCACTCCTAGGATTTAACAAATGAAATAAAAATGCATGTTTACACAAAATCCTGTATGTAAATATTCTGGCAACTTTTTTCAGTCACTCAAACGAGGCAACAATCTAAACAGCCTTCAGCTGGTGAATGGAGAGAGAAAATGTGCTATGTAGCTATACAATGGACTCAGTAATAGAAAGGAACTATTGATACATACAACAACTTTGAATCGCAGATGCTAAGTGAAAGAAGGCCACATGTTGTATGATTCCATTTATTTTTTTTTTAATTTTTATTTATTTATTTTAGGCTACGTTGGGTCTTCGTTGCTGCGCGCGGGCTTTTCTCTAGTTGCGGCGAGCAGCGGCTACTCTTCGTTGCGGTGCGCCGGCTTCTCATTGCGGTGGCTTCTCTTGTTGCAGAGCACGGGCTCTAGGCACGTGGGCTTCGGTAGTTGTGGCACGCGGGCTCAGTAGTTGTGGCTCGTGGGCTCAGTAGTTGTGGCTCGCGGGCTCTAGAACACAGGCTCAGTAGCTGTGGCTCGTGGGCTCTAAAGTGCAGGCTCAGTAGTTGTGGCGCACAGGCTTAATTGCTCCGCGGCATGTGGGATCTCCCCAGACCAGGGTTCAAACCCATGTCCCCTGCAATGGCAGGTGGATTCTTAACCACTGCGCCACCAGGGAAGCCCTGTATGATTCCATTTAAATGACATTTTGGAAGAGGCAAAACTATAGAGACAGAAAACAGATCAGTGGTTGCCAGAAGCAGGGGGTAGAAGGAGGGGCTGACTACAGAGACACAGGAGAAAATCTTGGGGGATGATTAAAACGTTTTATATCTTGACTGAGGCGGTTGTATGTATGTGTTTGTCAAAATTCACAAAGGAGTAAAGTCAGAGGACCAACACTTTCTGATTTCAAAACTTACTACCAGGGCTTCCCTGGTGGCACAGTGGTTGCGAGTCCGCCTGCCGATGCAGGGGACACGGGCTCGTGCCCCGGTCCGGGAAGATCCCACATGCCGCGGAGCGGCTGGGCCCGTGAGCCACGGCCGCTGGGCCTGCGCGTCCGGAGCCTGTGCTCGGCAACGGGAGAGGCCACGACAGTGAGAGGCCCGCGTACCACAAAACAAAAACTTACTACCATTTACAATAGCACCAAAAGACATGAAATATTACATATCTTTAAAACGCTGAGTTTTACTGTATGTGAACTACATCTCAATAAAAAAGGGTGAATTTTCCTGTACGTAAACTACATCTCAATATTTTTTAAACATGCTGTCTATTTCTCATTTTATAAAGTAGTATCTAGTACCATGCCTGGCCCATAACAGATGCTTAATAAATATTTATTGAATGGTTGCAGCCATTGTCACTGGGACTGACTTTTCATCATTGCAGCGGCTGTTGTTTTTGTTGGCTGGCACCTCACACCCCGCCCCCTTCTGGCTATAAGCCCCGCCTCCCTCGCCTGAACAATCTGGCTTGCTCTCATGAGCACGTGACACAAATCTGGACAATCAGAGTGTTTCCTTAGGCTATTTTTCCAACTGAAACTAGTGATAAAATTACCCTTTTCCTTTCTGGTTATAGACGCGGTGCCAGATCAGCCTGAAGCAATGCCTTGTTTCAATGGAGAAGCTGGTCCAGAGTCTGAAACTGACATGAGGGGGAGAAGCAAAAACAACACAGCAAGAGAGAATTGACGTGAGTCATTGGACCTCGTCGTCCTGAGACCAAAGCCACTCTTGCCTTTTCCTAGGTTTGGTTACATGAGTCAGCAAATATCCCCTCTTTTTAAATAAAAAGAGTTTCTATCACCTGCTACCAAAGATTTTAAAAACCACTAATAACAGTAACAGTAACAATAAAGTCAACATTGATTAACTGCCTACCCTCTGCCGGCCACATTTTACCTACTTATCCTATTCAATCCTCACCACAACCCTATGAGTTAGGCACTCATTTTATCCAAATTTTATAGAGGAGAAAACTGAGGAAACTCAGAGGGCAAGTCATTTGTCCAAGGGTTTCACAAGTAGGTGCAGGTGTATAGTGAGTATCCATATGGCATCAATACCATTGATTTTTCTATACCTTAAATTAAACCATTTAAGGGGGCACTCTGAACTCTAAAATTGCTTTACAGCCGTGGTTCTCAATTGTAGCTGCACGTTAGAATCACCTGGGACACAAAACAATACCATCGGCCAGTCCACATGCCGGGACCAACTAAATCACAATCTCTGGGTTAGGAACCCAAGTGTCAGTATTTTTTTAAAGCTCCTCTGTGATTCCAACATGTGGCCCAGGTCAAGAACCCCTAACTCAAGGTTTAGATTTGTCTTTTCCACCAAAGGCGCACCTGCATCCGCCCCCCTGCACCACAACAAAGAGAAGAGAAATATGCTTGACCTCCCACAGAATGAAATTGGAATCCATAATTAAATTTGGATTTCCAGAAATTCCAGAATTAAATTGGGATCTCAGTTAAAAATACTTTCAAGGCAGAAAAATAAGACTTCTGGGCAGGGACTTTTAGAGAAAAACATATAGAGGTGTCCTATGTTGATCTTTATAGTGTTGTTTATTTGGGCCCCAAAGGGGGGTAATCAGAAAAGTATAACCCTAAACTTTTTTAAGCCCCCAGTGATGCAGGGCTTTTGCCAATACAGCCAACTATCAAAACAGGAGAGGTGCAGGAAGAATATTATCGGAGCCTCAGTGACACCATAATTACTCCATGTTTGGCTTTTAACACCTAAATCCTGGCTCTTACATAATAGCAATAATAATAATAATATATGTCACCCAGAGAGTGGGGCTTTCTGCCATATTTTCATCCCATTTTCAGGGAATGTCTAAAAGGACAAAGCCTTTTTCTTTGGGGGAGACTTGCAGAAAGATAAAATTTGGGATTTGTCACAGCATTTATCCATCAGTCTCTCAGTGGATTGTAAGGAACTAATTCATCACTCCCTTATTCTTCACATTTCCTGCAAGGAGAGTTGCTACTGATGTTCTCAATTTGGCCTTTCAGACAGAAATAAAGCTGCCCCTTTCCCAGCAATGAGTTTTATTGCATTCTCTTGATGAGACTGAGCTATGTGGGATTCTAGCCCCTGGGACAGAAAACATTAGTCTGTACCTGCTGTAAGGGTTTGGAGTCTTCCTGCCAAGTAGATGTGACCTTACACTCTCCTTCCAACTTTATGACTCCAGCCCTGGTGAGGAGACAGCTCCACCCTCAGGCCACTTTCTGTAAAGGTTCTTTTTTTCATATGTTAAATTTGTGTGCAATGGTGGGTGAGGCATCGATGTTAATTAACGAGACCCCAGCCGGGATGAGTTACTCTTCCGAACAGAGGTCTCCAGAGTCGCCCCAGAGGGAGAGACCGATGCCCCCTAAGTGCTTTGCATGTGGAAGCCACCAGGGTCTCGGGAATTCGCCTCTGAAATGCAAATAGACCAGGAAGGGCTTTATCTTAAACACCAGCTAATAGCTACTGAGCTATCACTTAGCACAGCAGCAGGGATTATCTGAAATGGGGCTTGATAGGGACCCTGGAGGGAGAAGGGAAAGGAAAGCATATCAGGTGACAGAAGAGAGAGGAGAGGCTGCCTAATTTCTGCTTTCAATTTTTCCTGGGGCATGATTTTCACACACTTCTCTTTCAAATCCGGGCTGATGAACCATTTAAAAGAACAAGAGCAGCTAGAGATTAGAGAGCATTCCCTTTATGCCAGGCTCCATGCTAGGCACTCAGGAGCATGACTTTATTTAATCCCAGCTCCCACTGTGCCTTAGTGTGTGGCCTTGGGCAAGTTATAGAAGCTCAATAGACCCCTTTTTTTTTTTCAGCCAAAACATCTAACAATAAGGGGATAACATGAATTGAGTATTTACCATACACCAAGCATATTTTTACATATATTAACTCATTTAAGCTTCATAATATTCCTATGAAGTACTATTATTATTTCTATTTTATGAGTGAGATTACTAAGATTCAGAGAGGTTAAGTAACTTGCCCAAGGTCACACAGCCAGGAACTGACAGAGCCTAGATTAGAACCCAGGCAAAGTCCATGCTTTTGGCCCCTCTATATTGCCTACTAACACTGAGCTCAGCAAGCAGGAAGCTTTCGAACACTTTAGCTTTAATTGCTATTTCTCTATGTTAACATGAAGATATTAATAATGGAGGTAATATTCTTATCACCATCATCATCATCATCATCATTATTAGAAGATTCAACAAAGATATTTTCATGTTGGAAAATAAAAATTATAAAATGAACTATCTTGTGTTATTTACATCTGTATCACTTAGAGGTATTTAAAAGCAAGCAATAAAAACCTACCCAAACACATTCAAGCAGAATTAATATTTATTGAAAAGATATTTGGAAGGTCACAGAAATGAAGGGAAGATATAAAGATACAGATATAGATATAGATACAGATGTAGATGAATGTGTTAACCAGATAAAGGACTCCTTTCACAATGTATATGTGAATCAAACCATCACGATGTACACTTTAAATATCTTACAATTTTATTTGTTAATTATATCTCAATAAAGCTGAAAAAAATTTAAAGGAATGAAGAGGAGCAGAAACTCATCAACAGCCTCAAAAGTAAATGACTTTGCTTCAGTCACCGCCCACCCCTGTGTGTCTTGGCTCAAGACTCAGATTCCCAGAAGACAGAGCTTAGATTGACCAGCAAGGCTCAGGGACCCAGCCCTTTGGCCGGAAGGGGAAGGGGGGGTGAGTCTCATGATTGACAGCCCCATCAGAGCCCTGCAACACACAAGGGGTAGTTCTCAAAGGAAAGTGACACTGAGCAAACAGAAACAACCAATGACACACAGAGCCGCTCCCATAGCACTGGGGCTCCTTCTAAAAGTGACAGAACCTCGTGGGAGGGAAAGTCCTCATCTAAGCTTTAAGATCTATCATTTGAAGAGCTTCCAGACAGGCATAAAGGGCTATAACAAAGATAACGTTATACCCAGTTAAGAGTCTGAAGTGTCTCAGACCCTCCTTGAGATTCAAGGCCAGAGCTGGGTAAGGACCTTCAAGGTACTTAAGCAGCTTCTCAAGGTGCAACACCCAGAAGAAAATGCTAACTGGATTTATGGGGCACGTTATTGAAAAACCCAATGACCATGTGTTATAATTTAATATGCTGAAGGAGAAGCAAATGGCACTAAAGTCTTCATATTCACTAGATAGACCCTGAGCCTGATTTATGTGTTGAGTGCAAATTCCTTCCAGGGGTACGCAGAATGACAGGTCTACACTACCTCTTGTGTCTTTGCTTCTTGACTCCTTCCTTTGTGTCTGAAAGGATTCTCTAGGCAGTACAACCTTTGCAATATCATCACTGCTTGGTACATCTGTGCTGAGAGCTGGACGTAAAGGTATACCAGGGGTGGAACCACACCCATGAAATGGGGACACAGCCACTGCTAGACATTGTTAAAATACTTTGGAAGGAGATATCATTTCCCCTGTCTTTCTGTAAGGGTTGCTTTCAAGATATAACAAGCCATTTATTTATTCTTCTAACACTTACTGACAACCATTAAGAAACAGACTCTGCTAGGCATTATGATTACAAAAACATAAGATGTAGCTCCCACTTTCAATGGTTCTCACAGACTAGTGGAGACTGAGCATATTAGAAAATGTACTAAAATAGGAGTGAAAAGACCTCAGTTCTAATCTACCTGGACCACCTATCTATTCAAACTCAAGCTTATCACTTACCCTCTTTGATCCCCAGTTTTCTCATCTGAAAGATGCAGATAATAGTAAATCTACATCTATACCAAAGGCCATTAGAAAGCTCAAACCATCTAGAGTAAGTAGAATTGTGTGCTTCACAGCACTGTATAAATTCAATGATTCGCACACTCACAATCATTATCATACATTTCTTGAGCATCAGTTATTTGCAGGCTCATGCCAAAGACTTAAGATTTGAATCTACTGTAGTGTTTTAGACTTCAAATAGATTTCCATTTGTTTTACTCTGCTAGGGCTGTATAACAAAATACCACAGAGTAGGTGGCTTGAACAACAGAAATTTATTTTCTCACAGTTCTGGAGGCTGGAAGTTCAAGATCAAGGTATGGCAAGGTTGATTTCCAATGAGATTTCTCTGCTTGGCTTGTAGACGACACCTTCTTACTGTGTCCTCGCATGGCCTTTTCTCTGTGTGCATGCACGCCTGGTGTCTCTTCCTCATTAAAAGGACACCAGTCTATTGGACTACACCCTCACCACCTTATGATCTCTTTCAACCTTAATTACCTCTTTAAAGGTCCTATCTCCAAAGACAATTACATTTGTGGGTTAGGGCTTTAACCTATGATCTAGGGGGAAACACAATTCAGTTCATAACACTCTTCAAACTGACTAAATCAATAAGAGGATTACTTATCATGACATAACAGGAAGTCGACAAGGGAAGGGAACTTCAGGGTTGGCTGTTGCAGCAGCTTAACACTGACATCAGGAACCCAGAACTTCTCTCCACACTGTGCTCCTGCCCCACTCCACAGTGTGGGTCTCACCGACAGCCTGGCTCCCCTCACTGACGTGGTTGCCTGTGGAAACTGGGCAGTGGGCTTCTTTAAGTACAATGAAGGAGGAAAAAGGGGTTTCCTTTCCCAGAAGCCCTCAGTAAGCCCCTCCTGGCATCTCATCGGCCCAGATTTGCATAGGCCCGCCCATCCCTGAACCAATCACTGACGAGGGGAGTAGACTTACTGGGCTTACCCTGGTTAAACCACCTGGAGGGAAACGGATGTGTGGGGTCCACCCCAGGGACCACCGTGCTTCCTGTCCTCAAGGACTTTATATTCTAAAGATGAAAAGGCAAAGTATCTTTGAAAAGGGGATACTGGGAGGGTAGATGTTTCTTTTTAATTTTTCACTTTTTTGTGTGTGTATATACTCTCTGTAACCATTTGGTTAGAAAAGACGAAGTTTGGAAGTTGACTTCAGATGAAGAAAAGAAGATTGTCTGATGGGGAAATGGTGCAGCTGTGACAAAGTGTTTACCTCTTCACTAGCGAGGGAAAGGAACCCCTTTCTGGGCTTTCATGTGCCAGTCGCTGTGTTGCTGGTTTGTAATCTCATTTTATCCTCACACCCTACCTAGAATACTGACTGGTACGATGAACATTATTCACAATGCGGAAGAAATAGAGGCCCCGAGGTTCAAAAATTGTGTTCAAGGTCTCACAGCCCCAGTGTGTCTGACTCCACATCTATGTTATTTCCAGGATATTATGATGATTCCTAAAGACAGTTGGAGACCTTCTCTCCACAATTTCCCTCCTTTTATAATAGCTACAACAGTAACAATAATTACAACTTATTGAGCACTCACCATGTGTCAGGCATTGTACAGAATATTTAAAACACGATAGCAACCAAAAATATAATTTGTGAAAATTAGTAAACAGAAACCTCATTTTATTTTATTTATTATTATTATTTTTTGCGGTACGCGGGCCTCTCACTGTTGTGGCCTCTCCCGTTGCGGAGCACAGGCTCCGGACGCGCAGGCTCAGCGGCCATGGCTCACGGGCCCAGCCGCTCCGCGGCATGTGGGATCCTCCCGGACCGGGGCACGAACCCATGTCCCCTGAAGACCCAACAGATCTCCAACAGAAAGAAGGTTACCACCTTACAACCCAGCAGAAGGAAGGAAGAATTTCTCCTTGCCCAGCAACAGCCCAGCCAATGAGAGACTGGCACAACACAGCAAATGAAAAGTCACTATACCTCAAACTCCCAGTTTTCTCCAATGGACTCTTCGTTTCCGACAGCCCCTCCCAACTCCCCCTTCTACTCTATAAAAGAATGGTCTCTCTGTTCCCCGGACTTACCTGTGGTTCGCCACACATTGCGTGTATTGAATTGCAGTTCTTTGCTGTTCCTGAATAAGCCAATTTAGCTGATAAAATAACTGGCTGTTTCACTGTTTGAGGTCAACACATGTATTTAACCACTCCAACCCCCCAAAATGAATGCACTAGGGCTTCATGGAGAAAAGTAAAATTCTTATAAAGACCATTTAAAAAGCCTGAATGACATAAGACAAATACCATGTTTGTGAATAAAATAATTTAATATTGTAAAGATTAATTTTCTCCCAACATTAATCCATGGATTTAATGCAGTTCTAATGAAAATTCCAGCAGAATTTTTTGAGGAATTGGAAAAACTGATTCTAAAATGTATATGGAAATTTAAAAGGCGTGAATATCTAAGGTAATTTTGGAAAATGGGAGTAAAGATTTATTTTACTAAATATTAAGACATATTACTAAATCATAGTAATTCTTTTAAGTGTGGTATAAATAAATCGATGAAGCAGCATACAGATTCCAGAAACACTCCTACATATATAGGAGATTTGTTGTCATAGCCCAATAAGAAAAAATGAATTATTTGGTAGATTTTCATGGGGAAATTGGTTCACTGTGTGGGAAAAATAAAACTGGATTCCTTCCTTCACATCTGAATGTGAAAGACAAATTATAAAAGTAATCAAAGAAAATGGAGGAAATATCTTTGCAACTTTAGAAGTGGGCAGGTTCCTAAGCAATTTCTAAAAAGAGTCAGCCATAAGGGGAAAACATGAAGTGTTTGACTACATTAAAATGGAGATTTCTGCTCAGAAAAGAACATCATCCACACATTTCACAACTTGTAGACTGTGAGAAGATATCTAAAACTGGGCTGACATTGATATCTAAAGAAACTCCTACTATCAAAAAAAAAAAGAGAAAAAAAAGGCCAGAAAATTTTAGGAAACCCAATAGAAAAATGGGCAAAGTCTATGAAAAGAAAATTAATAGAAGAGGAAACACTAATGGCAAATAAGTATATGAAGAGATACTCAACCTCATTAGTAATCACAGAGAAGCAAATTAAACCAACAATGATATATCACTTTACACCCATCAGATCAGCAAAAATTACAAAGTTGGAGAACATCAAGTGCCAGGGAGAAGTGTCAACTAAGCAACTATTCCAAGGAGCAATCTCTCAGTACTCAGTGCAATTAACTATTCATCTGCCCAACAGTCCCCTGCCTGGGTATTTGCCCCAGAGAAACTCTCCCACAAAACCATAAGGACGCATGCGTAAGGATGTTCACAGTAGTTTCCTCTGTGACAGCAAAGACTTCCATGTCCCTGTTCTTCTTCACTAGGTCTATGCACTGTGATCTATGCATACGTTGACTCATAGGCCACAGTCAGAATTTAATTAATTAGATTTACATAGAACGAATGAAGAGATGTCAAAAATATAGTGTTGGGCTTCCCTGGTGGCGCAGGGGTTGCGCGTCCGCCTGCCGATGCGGGGGATCCGGGTTCGCGCCCCGGTCTGGGAGGATCCCACATGCCGCGGAGCGGCTGGGCCCGTGAGCCATGGCCGCTGGGCCTGCGCGTCCGGAGCCTGTGCTCCGCGACGGGAGAGGCCACAGCAGAGGGAGGCCCGCATACCACAAAAAAAAAAAAAAAAAAAAAAAATATAGTGTTGAGTGGAGGAAAGTAAGGTTTAGGGCCCCAAACAATTTATGTAAACTAATCAAAAACATATGAAAACAACTTTATATATTTTATCAATTATGTACCTATAACTACATTAACATATGAATGGAGAACTGGGAAATGGGAAAGCGGATATTCTGGATACTAGAAGAAGTGCCTATAAGAGAGTTTAAGGAGACATGGGGATGGAGGAGAACACGTAATAAAAGGAAATAAAAATGTGAAGGGCTTGCTCTGACCAGTGAATATGAATAAATCTACTCCGTGCCCCTGCAGTACCAAGCTTGCTCGCCAAAACGGTGGGGAAATTGCTTCCTGTGCATTATCACATTTAACCCTCACCAAAAACGCTATGAGGTAAGTGTCACTGTTTGTCCCATTTTGTTTTGAAAACTAAGTCTCAGGGAGGGTAAGGAGTTTGCCCAAGACCACGGAGCAAGTAAGTGGTAGGAGGTGAATCTGTAACAGGGCTCTGTGCCTCCAGATCCTGCGCTTTCAGCATCACGTTCCACTGCCTGTGTTCAAAGAAGCCCTTACTAGAGTTCAAAGTGGTAGAACGTAACAAAATGCAAGTGTATTAAATTACTTCACTCACATCTGACTCTCCTTAGAATCTAAGATGTTCCCTGATACAGGCTTATTTTTAGTGGACTAGCAACACCTGACGAAGCAAAACAACCTGAGCTCAACAATTTCATGGCTTCGAATGAAAAACAAAGCCTAAACAAAAACTGTTTCTTGTGGCCCATCTTTTTGCATGATGCAGCAACTTGTACCATGGACCATCATTTCCCAAATAAGCTGCATAAGATTTTCAATGCCAAGTGTACAGTTGTATGAGTCAAAATCTATAGAATAAATTTACCTTCCAAAATGATAGTACAGCAGAAAATGCAGTCTTGGAACTCCCTGAGAACCAAGTATTGATAGCCTTAGATAATACATGGCACATTGTCTGAGCTTGATAAATGTTGAGTGGGTGGGTAAAATGAGTGGCTAGATGGCTGGAGGATGGGTGGATGAGAGAGCGAATGGATGGATGGATGGATGGATGGATGGATGGATGGATGGATGGATGGATGGGAGGGTGGGTGAGTGAGTAAATTATATGCATCTTGACTCCATGGCTGGAAATTTTAACTAATGACAGAATCTACAGGCATTCATGAGTACATCACAGGGATTACAGTATTTCACCCTCTTCCAAAAAAAAAATGTCCTTGAAAATCTTAGTGCTATTTTAAGCTGGTATTTTCTCTTAACTTTCAGAAAACTCATTAATCTGCCGATGTCTACTCCAAAAGTACAAGCAGTCTGTAGGATGACAGCAGTATGACTTAGTTCAAAAACCATCCTAGGGACCCTGAAGACTCTGGAAATTGCTTCTTGTCTTTTCTTCCCTTGCATTTTTGCCTAGTGTTAGTGTAGGGAGGAAAGATGAAGTGAAAACTCATCATTAGCTTAACAGAATGTCAGAGCTTTCAAACAGACAGAGCTACACTGAACCCTGGGCTCAGCTCCCATGTTGTTAAACGCCCTGGGAAATGTCTTTCCTTGAGCTGTCCTCCAGAGCTGTAGGTTTCATCTAAAAAGAGTCCCAGCTTCTGCTGCTACACACCTAACTCATGTCTCCCTCCACACTCTGAGCCTGCGTGCCTTTCTTTACACGCTCCATACACAGCCAGAGTCACCGGAATTCCAGATCAAATGTGTCCATGATATAGACCAGGCTCAAGAGACCAGAGACTCAGAAGTAAAAAATTACAATTCAGATTCCTAAAACAATCGTTTCCATTTCTATAAAAGATTTCCCCACTGGAGTTATTTTCACTTGAGCTTTGTCCAGCACCATTAAAAGCAATGTTCTGCCTGCTCACAGTTATAAGGGGTTCAAGTACAGATTCAGTAACACAGATGCAGCTTTCTTTCACAAAAATGTCTATGCTGTTTTCTTCGTGGCAACCCAGCCGAATATAGCCTTCATTAACCTACCTATATTGAAACGTATGAAAAGACTGAAGACTCCTCTCTTTAGCATATATAATACCTTTCTCAATTCTCAACTGAAGGAGGAAATTTCAGGATTATAGGATTATATTTTATGAATGCTAGTTCCTGGCCATCCTCAGCTTAAATTTTCTCCTGTGTAAATGGAAAGAAAATGCTCATCTTATTAAGTTGTTGTAAAGATTCCTTTATTCAGGAAACAGCTTTTGAGAACCTACTCCATGCAAGGCTCTGGAGTGGGGATCAGGAATCAAAGAAAACACAGAGTACATCAGGTCAGGAATTTCACAGGCGAGGGAGATGCATCTTGACCAACACTAACAATGCAAGTGCTCGTGTAGGAAGGAAGGAAACTAGATTCACAGTCATTCGGGCCGGGTTGAAATCCTGCTTCCACCACTTCCTCGTTGGAGGACAATGCGGAAATTACCTAACATTTCTGAGCCTTAGCTTATCCATGGAGATAACAATGCCTTTCTCCTGATTTTATAAGGATTAAA
The DNA here is from genome assembly GCF_002837175.3 of Physeter macrocephalus. Taxonomy (NCBI): domain Eukaryota; kingdom Metazoa; phylum Chordata; class Mammalia; order Artiodactyla; family Physeteridae; genus Physeter; species Physeter macrocephalus. Next base: position 60,220,374 of record NC_041227.1, read on the forward strand.
TTAGATACTACTTGATGACACTTAGCACAGTGTCCAGCCCGTAAAAATTATTAAGTAGACATGACATTAAGTGCTATGGGGAACACAAGTTGATATGAGTACACGTAAGTGAAGCACAGTGCTTGGTATGCAGAGGGCTCACTGTAAATCCATACTGATTATTGGTCTGTACCCCTGTCTACCTCATCTCTTCTCCCACAGATAATAAGGTCATTATCTAATTTGAGCAAGGCAAGGAAAGAGCTAGAAATGGACCCAAGATCTTAGAGGTACAAAGCTTGGAGAAGATCCCAGTAGCTGGCTGCCTGGAATTCTCAGGTTGAACTCTCCCTGGGGCAGAAAGAAGTACAACTGCATTCAGAAGGAACCACTGAACTACTGGGCCAACGTAAGGGAGGACAGGGCATAGCACAGGTAAATACCATATCGCAGAGCATGGATATAGGACAACCATCACTCATTCTAGCAATGAGAATTCTTGGAAAGACAGGAGATAGGCTAAGCCAAGACCCTCTGATGAGCCATGGACTGGTGCAGTTGCTCCAGCCTGAAGACAGTCCATCATCAAATGGTGACCACTGACAACAGAAGGAAAGAGAACTCATATCATATTACTATTATTATTATGGACACGAGTAATGCTGGTGCTGAACACACTCTCCGATGCATGAGACTTTACTGAAAGTAGGAAAACACAAGTGTTTAGGATTCTGTTGGAGGCAAGTGACAGAAACCCGACTCAAACTGATTTAAGCAAAAAATAAAATTTATTAGCTTGCCTAATTGATGGATAAGACCTCAGGCGTAGCTAGATTCAAGCATTAGAGTGACAGTATCAGCTATCTTCTGCATCAAGAATCTGTCCTGGGGACTTCCCTGGTGGCGCAGTGGTAAGAATCCTCCTGCCAATGCAGGGGACACAGGTTCCTGGTCCAGGAAGATCCCACATGCCGCGGAGCAACTAAGCCCGTGCACCACAACTACTGAGTCCGTGTGCTGCAACTACTGGAGCCCGTGCACCTAGAGCCCATGCTCCGCACAAGAGAAGCCACTGCAATGAGAAGCCCACACACCGCAATGAAAAGTAGCCCTGATCGCCGCAACTAGAGAAAGCCCGCGCACAGCAACAAAGACCCAACACAGCCAATAAATAAATAAATAAATAAATAATTTTTAAAAATCTGTCTCCCTCCATTTCTTGACGGTTTTTCTGTGTTTTATCTTCCTCCAAGAGTGTTCTCCTCTGTTTTTGGAGAGGAAAGGTAACCAAAAACAGGTTTATATCTTGTTCTTTAAAGAATTCCGATCAAAAAAGTTCTCTTTCCCAATAGATGTGGTAAAAGTCTCAGGATTCTCACTGGCTCTGATTGGCCCAACTTGAGTGACGATGCTTTGACTGGCCAGGTCTGGGTCATATGCCCACCTATAGCACTAGAAATAGATCAGGTCCATCTGAGCCACCTGCCCTCAAAGGAAAATGGGATGTTATTACTCAAAGAGGGGGCATGAATCTGTGGACAGGTTAAAAACTCCAGATATCCACTACACCTTCCCACAGCTCTTTTTCTAGGCATCCATAGAACATCTGAAACCGTTATCAAAAGTTAACCAATCTCAGAAGATGGCAGCAGGGGTAAAAAGAGAAACAGACTCAGAAATGCCATTACGGAGTTAACTGTATGAAGTGTATCACCCTAATTGATCATGCAGCATTTAACCTCGAGAACACCAAGCCTCCAAGTCTTTTTTGACAAATGGGAGGCAAGGTTTACAAAGACTAGCAGATATGACTGTGACTTACAAAATAGAAAAAGTAAACAAAACACAATTTGACATGATTTAATACAAGATTTGTTCCTACCACTTCTCGTGGGAACCTCAGCACATTTTCTTTCCACTGACAGTTACTATCTCTATCTTTATTGAACAAAGGCACTGAAACACAGCTGCCGAGGATCGGTAAAGAAAATAATTCTTTTATTAATAAGACTGTTATTAGCAGGGGGAAAAAATCCATGTTTGGGGGTTTGCTCTGAAGTTACAGGCCATTTCAAAGAAATACAGCTTACTAGTGCCAACATTATTTCAGGCAATTTCATGATCAAATGTCCTATTAGGTCGTTTAAAATTTTTATAGAGATTGTAAATCAGAACTATTTTCTATTTTTCCTAAACATTTAGGTGCTACAGGGAAAGCAGATCAAATTAAAGGGTATTGTGCACATTTTTTACTGGGATCTCCCAGGGATATTAATCATTCCACTTGCACCACAGAGTTCTTCAGTAAACTTGTTTGTGAAAATATCATCTGAGGCTCCTCTAGCACCCTCATTAAAGGGATGATTTGGATTGCAACAGTAGTGCCAAGTTCTTTTCATCTTCAAATTAGGGACCACGTGCCAAAATTCAAAGAACACTCCTCAAAGTTTCCCCAGAGAGCCTACAGGAATAAGTTTTGAGCTACTTTATTCCATTGCTTCAGCCCCGAATAATACCATGGGACAAGAATCAGAAGAAGACGGGAGAAACAAAGATCTGTAGGATTCTGATAGGAATCCTCCTTGCTTTTTAGAAGCAGAGGGTCAATATCCATCAAACTTTAACATGCATATCCCTTGATCTAGCAATTTCTGTTTAGAGATTTAACCTACTGATACACTCACACATGTGCATAAAGATAGATGTTCGAGGATATTTAATGCAGCCTTGGTTATAGTAGCAAAAGATTGGAAACAATCCAAATGTCTTTCAATATGGCTCTGATTAAATAAATTATGGCACAGCCTCACAATGGAAAACAATGCAGCCATTTAACAGAATGAAATGGGTCTGGCTAAACTGAGATGGAACTACCTCTAAGACATGCTGTTAAATAGAACAAAAAAAAAAAAAAAAAGGAAAGCACAGAGGAACAAGTATAGTAGACTGTCATTTTGTATTTTTTTAAATGTATGCAAATATTTGGCTGTACACACAGAGAATACCTCCAGATAAAAAAAAAAGAAAAAAAAAAGCAGTATTTGCCTCTGTAGAAGGAAATAGGGACCAGGTTTATTTTCACCGTTATATCTTCTAGTACTACTTTTTTTAAGCACTACTTTTTAAAGCTTTTATCACTTGAGCACATGTAATTTTTTAAGTAAAATTTTAAACAAAAAGAAGTATGGTGCCTTGCAAGAAATCTAACAAGAAATATAAAAGATTTCTTGGAAAAAAATAGTAAAACTATCAGACATTTATGAAGAAGTGCACCATTTCCTTGGGTGGCGTGAGAGATTGAATTATTGTTCCCCACTCTTCGCTCCTTCTGTTAGCAGAATGAAACATCCTTGTACCTTTGCAATCTTGCCACTGTGGGTGGAGTGTTCTTCCTGATGTACTGTTGTTAGTCTTGGCCGTGTGACTTTCTCTGACCAGTAGTGTTAGTGGATGTGATGTAAGCAGAGGCGTTAAATGTGCCTCTGGGATTTAGCTTGATCTCTTGCACTTCTGCCATCCACCATGAAAAGATCAAACCCTGGGTAGCCATTGGCCCTAGAATGGGGAGATATATAGAGCAGACCTGGACCAACCCATAGCCTGGAATCAAGCCAAGCTAATCCAAAAGAGCCCAGCAGAACCGTATCCTACATGCAGACCTGTGAGTGAGAAAAATCATTCTTGTCTAAACAAAGATTTGGAGGGATGTATGTTATGCAGCTTTATTGCAGTTGAATCTGCCTGATACATATGAGAAGACTAAATTACTTCCTTTGGCTCTCTCCCACCTCTTCTAGGAAATTGTTCCTGATTAACCTCACCCCACTCTAGACTGTGAGCTCTTCAATGACAGCAACTGTGTGTTATTCATCCCTGTGTCCCTAGACTTCTGCACAATGCCTGGAACAGAATTTAGGAACTCAAAAAATCCTTCTCTGACCACCCTATCTAAAGTAGTCCCCTCTACCCAAAAGTTAATCTCTACCACATCTCACAGTTTATGTACTTCAGCCCATTAATCACAACCTGTAATTACCCTACTACCTTGTTATCTTGTCTCCCTCACCAGAATATAAACTCCACAGAGGTAATGACTCAAGGAATGGAAAAAAGAAAGAATATATGACTTTCTCACTCTGATTTGCATAACATTCAGACATCTGTTTTACCACACTCTCCAAATGTATTAGCCTGCCCTTCAAGGCCTTTCAAAAGCTGGCCCCAATCCAGTTCTATCAGCCATTGTCCCCCTTAGGCAGTACCATGGAATTTTTCACTGTTTCCCACCCACTACCCACTCTTTTCCTTTTGCTGCGACATTATCCATGATGTTCCCTCTGACATAAGTGCTCTTCTCTACCATCCCTGCTTAGCTAAATCCTGACCATCTGTATTATTTTGAATTAGATCCAGCTATGAATAACTGTAAAACTCAGAATGACAGTGGCCTAAACAAGATAAAAGTTTATTTAACTCTTTTGTTTAATACATTGTAGTCAGAATAAGATTGGAAAGGTAATGTATGGCTTCACAGAAATAAGATCCTCCTAGTTTATTGCTCTGCCATGGATTTCTTCCATTCCTAATTTTACTTCATTGTCCAGGATGGCTGCTGGAGCTCCAGGTATTACATTCTCGTTGTCACTAGGAAGGAAGGAAGCTGGAAGAAGAGCATGCCTCCTTCCTGTAAGGAAAATCCCCAAGAATCACACACACCATTTCACTTAGGTGTCATTTGACAAAACTTAGTTACGTGAACACATCTAGCTGCATGGGAAATTGTATCAGTTACTTTTGCTATGTTGCAAACCACCACCTCATAACAGTAGCTTAAAATAATAAGCACTGATTTAACACATGATTCTGTGGGTTGGCAATTTGGGCTGGTTTCAGATGGACAGTTTTTTGGTCTTCACTGAGCCTATTCATATACCTGCAGTTAGCTGTCTGGTTGGCTGGGTGCTGGCTGGTGTAGGACAGCCTCAGTTAGGACAGCTTCTCTCTGCTCCAGGTGGGCTCCTATCCTCCAGAAAGCTAGCTCTGGCTTGTTCACGTGGTGGTTGGGCAGGAGTCCAAGAGGTTACATGGAAGCATGAAAGGTCACTGGAAGCCTAGGCTTGGAATTGGGACAATGTCACTTCCATCACATTGCACTGGCCAAAGCAAGTCACAGGTGTGGCCTGGATTCAAGAGTGGGGACAGAGACTCTACCGCTAAATAGGAGGGGATACCAAGTCACATTGCAAAAGAATATGCCTACAGGAAGGGGAATTATTGTGGCCATTGCTGCAAGCAATTTTCCAAAGAACTGTAGTCTTTATTCTGTGTGTGTGGCGCGGGGTGAGGACCCAGCTAAAAATTAGATTCTACTACTATGGAAGTAGAGGGGAGTAAATATTGGGAGACAGCCTGCATTCTTTATGACACCAACTTTCAAAGCCCAGTTCCAAATGTACTTCCTCCTCCTAGAAGCCTTCCTTGAATCATCAAGCTAGAATTCTAACCACTAAGGACTTTTACCTGTATGTTTTATGGCCTTTGTATAACGAACTACCTGGAAGGATGCTGGCCCATCAGTGCCTGTGCAGGGTGGTAGAATGTGAGCCCTTAGCCATCTTCTGAAGGCTCTATGAGTTTGGACACCATCTTTACTGAGATACTAACATTTCTGTTGAAACAGGTGCCTCTTCTATTTGAAAGTAATAAATCTCTTGTTTAAATAGAGGGAGTATGGAACTTTTACCCTTGTTTTCAGTAAACCCACAAGAAGTACAAAGAATCCACGTGATCCAAGGATAACAGGTCAAATACTGAAATCTGGAAGGAATCCCTTAGCACCCAGAGCATAAAGAGAAATATACACTCCTCATCAGAGAAGGTGTTGTAATTAGTCCATGGATTCGTTGGCATTTTCTTTCTCCCTTTGTAATTTTCTTCCCTCTCGGTATGACTGGAATATAAATCAGTAGCCTAGAGTCCTTCTCGTTAACAAGGTTCTCATTTGGGAGGTTGCAGCCTAGGAGGCTATTAAAAAGAGAAAGCAACACTTCTTCTATAAACATTTCCTGCCAGCTGCTGAGGGCTGAAGGGGAGGGAGGGTGCTGGGGTGACAGTAAAGAACAGGACCGTTAAGGGAAGAAAATCTGTAAAGAGTAAGAATTCTTGGTCCGTGTCTCTGGCAGATGATCCATGAATAGAAGTCCAACGAATGAAAAGAAAACCCCTGGGGGAGGAAGAACAAGCCTTCTTGTTCAGGGAAGAAGATCCACTTGGATCAGGGAAGAGAGCCTTCCTCTGATCCAAATGGGCCACTGCTGTCCAAAGTGCAGCAGGAAATTGAAATCCCGGCAGGTGCTTCCAGAATGTTTAAGAATGAATATCTAAACTTTAAAAGCTGTAGGAGGGGTGGCCTCATGCCTCAGCATCCTCCGTCAACTCCTAGAAGAAGAAGAAGAAGAGCTTATGTTTGCTGGGTTATCACTGTGCGCCAGCACCACGTTAAGCATCTTACATGCGATAATTATCTCAACTAACCTTCACCACAGTGGCATCAGGCTGGAGCTATTATTATCCCCATTTTACCAGTGGGCCTGGTGATGCTCCTAACTTGCCCAAGGTCATTAGGTGAACAAGCAGAAGAACTGAAGTTCAAAACCAGTTCTCTGACTGCACAGGCCATACTCTTGGACCTCTGTACCATCCCAAAGAGGAAGCGTGCCAGATCTTATCACAGAATCATCTATCTCCAAGATTACCCAGGGGAGGAGACTGTCGGCGGAGACCGTCTTTTTCATTAAAGAGCTCCTGAACTTTGGGAAAAGACATCTGAGGATCCACAAATAAGAATTAAGCAATAACAACAAATAATAATAAATGGAGTAATTATGTTGTGCCAGGCACTGGGCTGTTACATATATTATCTCACTTAATCCTCTGACTTAAGAATTATCATCTCCATTTTAGAGATGAGAGAACAGAGGCACAGAGAAGTTAAGTCACATGGCCAGGATCTCACAGCCAAGAAGCAGCAGAGCTAGAATTCCAGCGTAATTTTGAAGCCAAAGAGCAAGCTCATTTCCAGTCCCAGGTGCCTCTCTACACAAGTGGGTGATTCAGTCGGTCACTGCTTTATGTATCCTTCAAATATAAATTCATATTCACTGTGTTTGGGAATTTCTGAGATTGGGAGGGGCTAGAAAGGAAAACTTTAAGTTTCTGTTTGACTAAAGGAGAAAAGTTGCTGGGATGAAAAGAAAGTCAGGAAGGGGGAGGATCTGAGGGACAAGGTGAGAAGTATAAAAGGTTTCAACCTAGGCAGTCAGGTCTAACATCTTTGATTGGAAATCAGTTTGGGCATGGCTGAACTGTGCATGGGCTGGATGGGGGGTGAGACAGGGTTGGAAAAGGGGGAATACAGGAAAGAAGAGGCAAGAATGGAACCGAGGAGAAGGGTGGAGTCATGACCATGTGGGGGCGCAGGTCTCCGAGGCATCAGGATGGTGCAATGGTCATAACCTGGGACACTGGGGTCAGACTGCCTGCATGCACACCCCAGCTCCTTCCCATACTACTCTACTTCTCTTAAGGCCCTTTTCCTCTCTGATGTTTACTTTCCTGGTCAGTAAAAGAGGGAAAAGTATTGTTCCCTCTCATAGAGCTGCTGTGAGGATTCAGTGAGAAAATGAAAGTAAGTGCTTGGCAAGGTGCCTGACTCCAGGCTCAGTACATGGTGATTATTCCTATAATGCATCCCCAGGGCTCTGCTAAACCTGGAATTGAAACAGTGACGAGTAAAGTCCATGGTAGTGATAGGAATAATAACAACAACAATAACATTCTTGTACGTATTAGTTACCTATTGCTGCATTAACAAATGACCCCAAAATTTAGCAACTTAAAACAATAAACAGTTATTATCTCACAGTTTATATAGATCAGGATTCTGAGTTTAGCTTATCTGGGTGCTTTCTGGCTCAAGATCTCTCACAAAATTGCAATTAAGGCACCAGATACTATGATCAGATTTGAAGGTTCAACTGGGGGATCTCCTTCCAAGTGCATTTAAGCGGTAGTTGGTGGGCCTTGATCCCTTGCTACATGGATCTCTCCACAGGACTGATTCATGCTAGAGTAGCTGGCTTCCCATGGGACAAGCAATCCAAGAAAGAGCATCCAAGACAGAACAGTGACAGCTCATCACTTCTGCCATATTCAATTCATTAGCAGTAAGTCAGTAAGTCCAGCCAACCCTAAAGGGGAGGGTATTCCACAAGGGCACGAATACCAGGAGGTGAAGATAACTAGGGGTCACCATATGTGGGATGCCTGCCACATGGTATGTTCAATAAGGTCACAAAACCCTTCAGTCATTTCGTCACCTAATCTCTTAACATATGCGCTTCCTCACTGAAAATGATGTTGTAAATTGAGTCCTCGATCATTCTCAAGAATATGGAGTCAAGGTAAAAATGTAGTTTTCAAGCTTTCTGGTGACATAAACACATCCCCACATAAAATCTTCTTCAATGGGTGCATAGATAAACATATTGCTTTGTTTTTACAAAATCAAATACTACTCAGCCAAAATTTAAAACCCGAAAAGAAGTACTGATACACACAAAAACACAGATGAACAGCCAAAGCATTATTCTGAATGAAAGACTCCTAACACAGGTGTACATACCGTATGATTGCATTTACAGGAGACTCTAGGAAAGAAAAATGTAATGTATTATGATTAAAATGGATTAGTGGTTGCCTGAGACAAGGGGTGAGGGTTAAGGAATAGCTGGGAAGAAGTGCATGGAAATCTTTGGGGTGATAGAAATGTTCTATATCCTCATTGTTGAATCTTATTAAACTATACACTTAAAATGGGTACCTTTTAATTATTGTAAATTGCATCTCAATAGAATTGAAAAATACTGAACTGTTCTGATCACAATAAGGATGTGTGTCCATCCTATTATAAGTAAACAAATAAGAGGGCTATGGATAGTTCAATGCTGATGATACACATCGAACCACAGAGCATAATCCAAGTCTGCGCACCTGCTCTCCAGATAAAGTGCAGGAAAAGATTTGGAGTAGCTCTTCCACGTGTTGCTGTGTAAAACCACTGTGCGCACACCCCTTTTATACCTGCAATAAAAATCTACCTTAGTTCTCACGATTTCTGAAGTAAACCGTGCCTCTGCAAAGGAAAGAAATACTTTTCTTCTTCCCCTTTCTCCTTCCTTTTCTTTCTCTCTCTCTCCCCTCCCTCCCTCCCTCCTTCTCTCTCTCTCTCTTCCTTCTCACTCCCTTTTCTCCTTTATTCATCTCTCTGTCCCCTTCCTTCCTTCCTTTCTCTTTCCATACATCAAATCAGATCCTAGTTTCTGTTCTGCAGGTTTTCTCCCACTTTGTATCTCTTGGACAACAGTCTATATAGACCCACTTTATGCTTTTTTTTTTTTTTTTTTTTGCGGTATGCAGGCCTCTCACCGTTGTGGCCTCGGATCCTCCCGGACCGGGGCACGAACCCGCGTCCCCTGCATAGGCAGGTGGACTCTCAACCACTGCGCCACCAGGGAAGCGCCACCAGGGAAGCCCCACCACCTTATGCTTTTTAATGGCTACACTGTATTCTGTTGTGTGGATATCCTAATGACCATTTAGCAAGTACTCTAGAGGTAAAAATTTACATTGCTTCCAGTCTGGGGATTTTTTTTCTTCTAAACTGTTTAATTGTAGGGATTATTTTGGACAAGAAGAAATGTCACCCGCTGGTAAAGAGATGCCACCTCCCATTAGGAAAGGTCAGCATCTGTCCCAATCGACGTAATACCAGTATTACTCATTCTGGGCGTAATCACGCTGCAGCCACCATTAAAGCTTCTTTCCCCCGGATCCATGGACGCATCCTATCTGGCCCTCCTCGGATGAACTTCTAACACCCACATAAAACCCCAAGAAGTGAGAACCCAGTGAACATCTTGAACATCCTCTGAAGGCTGTGAAAAGATATTGCACTTGAGCTGTTATTAACACCTGATAACTCATTAAAACCAGACTAATTATCAACAAGCAGCAGGTTCCTTTCACACTCAAAACGAACCAGCTCCAGTCTGAAATGATGGCGAAATTAAAACCAGAGAGTCAGCAAACGGCCTCCTCCTATAACCCTACTAATTCCTTGAGCTAATTAGTTCTCCTTTCTTCATCAACTGCTTGGGAAAATAAATGAACAGGTGATACACTTTCCTCTACTTGATGGGTAAGCCTTTCTGTAGAATATGATGATAACATTGTTGATAATAACAATGGCCATTGCACAGTGAACCACTTACTATAGGCTATGTATTTTACACAGATGATCCCATTGAACTTTATTAATATAACAAAGAGTGTAAACAAAGAGTGTGCAGTTGCCCAATATCATGCAGCTAGCAGGGGTGTCCAAGATCTCCCTACTCCAAAGCCCCAGGTTTAAAGTGAGATGAACTAGATCTGATCACCGGGAGATTTTAAAAAAGAACTTCACCACTGACATGCCCCAAGGTTGTTTATATACGTTTCCACTGTCTAGCACACTGCTAAGCATACAGTATGTGCTCAATAAAACTTTTTCACATGAATGAAGAAAAATGGGACCCCTTATGGATTGTTTTGAGGGTCACAGAAAATGGCCTACGGACAAAGCACTGTGATTTGGCTGGAGCCAGCTGACTTGTTTCCCACTCCACAGGTAGGTGGATGGGATGGCTCCACAGGCCAAGCCTTTCAGAGAAGGCTGAAAGGGGAATCAAATGCATAGAGAAAGCTGAACGGGGGATCAAATGCACAGAGAAGGCTGAACGGGGGATCAAATGCACAGAGAAGGCTGAATGGGGGATCAAATGCATAGAGAAGACCTAAGGAAAGAGCATATTCCAGTGAAAAGAATCTGAAGAAAAATAGATATATGTGTGTATGACTGAATCACTTTGCTGTACATCTGAAACTAACACAACATTGTCAATCAACTATACTTCAATTAAAAATAAAAAAGAAACTGACGCCTCCCCAAAAAAGAGCATATTCCTTCCCCAGCACCACAGACAGAGGTCATAACAAATCCTTCAAACAGAACGTACCAAAAAAAAAAAATCCAAAATGAAATAAACAGAAAACATGACAATTCGTGAAACTATGAAACCTAAGTCATGGTTTGATTTATTCTGCAGCCATGTCAACATCACAAACTTTTCAACAAGATAGAAACAAAAATGTTCTCTCCATAACGGATAAGTTAAATCAATCGTGGCCTAACTATGAAATGGAATACTTTGAAACTATTAAATAGTGTAATCGGGATTTCCCTGGTGGTGCAGTGGTAAGAATCCACCTGCCAATGCAGGGGACACAGGTTCGAGCTCTGGTCTGGGAAGATCCCACATGCCGCGGAGCAACTAAGCCTGAGTGCCACAACTACTGAGCCTGCGCTCTAGAGCCCGTGAGCCACAACTACTGAACCCGCGTGCCACAACTACTGAGTCCGTGTGCTGCAACTACTGAAGCCCACATGCTCGAGGGCCCGCGTACCACAAGAGAAGCCACCGCAATGAGAAGCCCGCGCACCGCAACGAAGAGTAGCCCCCACTCGCTGCAACTAGTGAAAGCCTGTGTACAACAACGAAGACCCAATGCAGCCAAAAAAAAAAAGGATTAATTTTAAAAAAAATAGTGTAATCCACATATATTTAAAGCCATTGAGAGATGTTTTGATAATTAAATGAATAAAGCCGGTAAGAAAAGAGATGTAGTATAATCCCAGGTTTTCATAAAGTATAAAATTTAAGAAAAAGAGTCTGGAAAGACATAGAATAAAATGTGAACAGGTTTTTATGTATGTTGAGCTTGTGAGTGATTTTTAATACTTTACTTGGCATATCTGTATATTTAAATTTTTACATAATAAATATGTATTGATTGTTGGACTAAAACTACATCAAACCCGTCGAGATGATTGTGTTTATTTAAACAGACACCTAAAGAGAAGAATTCAGTCACAGCCCAAAGCAGGCCCAGGAAAGGCCCTGAAATGGAATATTCAAGTAGGCTATGCCAACTGCCCAAGGATCCAGAAGAACTTGGGTGGGAATCAGAAACTGTTGAAAATGGAGGAGGAGTTTTTAAAATTCCACCCTACTGTTAGCCACGATAATACCCCCCAAAACTCTGTTATAACTAACTTCAAACAAGTCAAGGAAACACATGTCATTTCTAGATATCTAAAAACATCTAGATGCCTGATGCCCAGTAGAAAAGAAAAGCCAGTGTTTGTCCACATTTTCCAGTGTAGATGTCATTTTTGCAGCCTTGCAAAGAACTTTCCTTACTGTAGGAGTTCTTATCTAGCTCTCTTTGGACAATTCAATCTCCCCAAAGAGTCTAGCACTAAGTTACAGAAAATGAACAGGTCCAGAAGTCAGGAGGAGTGGCCTAGCTCTGCTACTAGTGCTGTGTGCCCCTGGGCAAGTCCATCCCCAGGTCTCAGCTGGCTGATCTACTGGACCCAAGCGCTAAGCTTTTCTCCCCCAGGAATTTGATACTTTGAAACCGAGACACATTAATGGCAGAACTCTAGAAGTTGACCATGAACTCCATCTGCTCCTGAGCTCTGCAGAGCTTGGGTGGTATTTCCCTTCCTAACAAACTCTTCCTTCATTCTGAGATTGCCCCTACCATCCTAACAATCAATGATTGATTTTCCTTGTAGTAACCAGAGTCCATTTCTGTCACTTAGAACCAGCTAAGACTTCACTACTGTGGCTCAGATGGAATGAAGTCTTTCCCGCCCAGCGTGAAGGGAATTGGTCAGTCAGGCAAAAGAGTCTAACCCACAGGGAAAGGCTGCCACAGAGAGCAGCTGTCATCCTTGTGCTAAGAGGCAGGGACCCAGCAGGGCAAGCTGTCACATTCAATAAATATTCTCAGTCAGCCCGGGAGTGCTCTCTGAGTACCCATGCGTGAATCCCCAGAGTAAGGGAGCAGAAAGGAGTGACAATGAACATGATGTGTAGTCTATATCTCCCAGAGCCACACACCTGGCTGGCTGTGTGCCAGCCACAGCCAGGGCACTGATTTCTTTCCTCTGTGACTTTGTACAGCTACTGTTGGAATCTCCCTAACACAGCGGTTCTCAATCAGGGACAATTTTGCTCCCCAGGGGACATTTGACAATAATGTCTGTGGACATTTTGGGTTATCACAACTTGGGGTGGGGTATTACTGGCATCTAGTGGGTAAATACCAGAAGTATTCGTTTCCCATTGGTGCTTTAACAAGTTCCTACAAACTTAGTGGTTTAAAACAACACAAATTTATTATCTTACAGTCCCAGAGGTCAGAACATGAGTCCATGGGGCTGCTTTCCTTCTGAACTCTAGCGAAGAATCTGTTTCCTTGCCTTTTCCAGCTTCTAGAGGCTGCCTGCATTCCTTGGCTCATGGCCCCTTCCTCCATCTTCAAGGACAACAGCCATATTATCTCCTCTTCCTTCTCGGCTTCCATCATCATATCACCTCCTCTCTTATAAGGACCCTTATGATTATATCAGGCCCACTTGGATCAACCAGGATAATCTCCCCCATCTCAAGATTCTTAATTTAAATCATATCTGCAAGGGTTTGGTTTGGTTTGGTTTAGTTTGGTTTGGTTTGGTTGTTTCACCATGTAAAGGTAACATATACACAGAATCTGGGAATTAGGATACGAATATCTTTGGGGGACTATTATTCTATCTCCCACACCAGGTATCCTGCTACACATCCTACAGCCCCCGCCACAAAGAATCATCTGGTTTAAGACGTCAATAGCATGTGAGAAACCTGCATGCTCTGATACTTTTACAGGTAGGTCTCCCACATGCCTTCACTTAATATCACCTTTTCATGTGAATTACAGCTGCAGACCTACTATTCCTTGATCCCATCAATCCAAAGCACTCCCTAAATTTTACAATAGTTGTGAAGTTTGCCCAGTCCAAGTAAGTAAGAGAAATTCTGTTTTCCTAAAAAGTTTAAAAGCAGAAGAAGACAGTCATTTCTCAGCCTTGACATAATTCTTATAACTTAGAGATCTGGGGCTTTAAATGTTTGGAAGTTACTCAGGGCAAAAGAATTGAACTCCCCAAACTTTGGGACAGAAAATGGGAAGCAACAGAAGAAAACAGCTATTACCAACTCAGTCCCTCTTCCTTGCCAGTGTCTTGTTTCTGCTTTCCAGAAGCAGAAGTCTTGGGGAAGGAGAAAGTGACCTCATGTCAGTTTTATAAGCACCAGAAGCCAAGCACTGGGCTGTGTGCCTTACATGTGTAACCCTGCTAGGTTGGTGTCGTCATTCTCATTTTAACATAAGCAGACTGAGTGTCTGGGAAATTAAAATTTGACCAGGTTACGAAGTCATTAAATGATGGGTTGAAATTCGGATCTGTATCACTTCAAAGCCTGTGGGCTTTGGGACAAGATGTTTGATGTTCCTTCCACATTCCACATCAAAAGCATCTTTTACAGCCTTAGTGAAGTGAATGAAGACACCCAAAAAAAGTAAAATAACTTCTCTAATGAAATAAAGCAGGGGTCAGCAAACTTTTTCCAAAAAGAGTCAGTTAGTAAATATTTCAGGCTTTGCAGGCCATACGGCCCCTGTTGCAACTGCTCATCTCTGCCTTTATAGGGGGAAAGCAGCCACAGCTGATACATAGTGGATGGGCGTGGCTGTGTTCCAAAAAAACTTTATTTACAAAAACAAGCAGTGACCAGAATTGCCCCAGGAGCCATAGTTTGCTGCTCCCTGAAATAAAGCTTTAAAATCCCAAAATAGCCTTCATCATCTTTCCCCTTAGTGCTCTCCCATTCCCACCCTCCGTGTGTGTGTGTGTGTGTGTGTGTGTGTGTTGTACTCTTACACTGCTCGTGAAAGTACAAATCAGTATAATCTTTCTGGAAAGCAGTTCAGCAATATAACCCAGCAATTCTATGTTCAGGACAAGAGGGCATAGATAAAGATATCAGGATGTTCTTTGCAGCATTGTTTACAATGGTGCAACAGGGAAACTGGTCAATCAATAAGGAGTTGTTCAACAAACCCCACTACATGTAAATCACTCCCACAGACTTTAAATGTTACAATGTAGATTTATAGCTAGAAAGAAAGAAATAGAAGGTGACATAGAAATAGAAAGAAATCCAGGATATATTTGAACATCAGACCATAAAATATTATGCATATAATAATCTTATTGTTGTTTTTAAAATATATCTACATAAATGTGATGGTTAATTTTATGTGTCAACTTGACTGGACTAAGGGATGCCCAGATTGCTGGTAAAATATTATTTCTGGGTGTGTCTGCGAAGGGGTTTCCAGAAAGTATTAGCATTTGAATCAGGAGACTGAATAAAGCAGATTGCTCTCACCAGTGCAGGTGGGCGTCACCCAGCATTTGAGAGCCTGAATAGAACAAAAAGGTGGAGGAAGAGAGAATTCATTCTCTCTGCCTGAGTTAGGACAAACATCTCCTGCCTTTGGACATTGGCACTCCTGGTTCTGGGGCTTTCAAACTCAGACCAGAACTTAAACTAACAGCCCTCTGATTCTCAGGTCTTTGGACTCATTACACTATCATAATTCCTGGTTCTCCAGCTTGCTGATAGCAGATCATGGGACTCCTCAGCCTCCATAACCACATGACCTAATTCCTATAAGTCTTCTCTTGTATAATCCTAATGGTTCTGGTTCTCTGGCAAGCCTTGACTAATACAATAGACTTTTTAAAAAAAGTCTTTAGGGACTTCCCCGGTGGCGCAGTGGATGGGAATCCGTCTACCAATGCAGGGGACACGGGCTCGATCCCTGGTTTGAGAAGATCCCACATGCCACGGAGCAACTAAGCCCGTGTGCCACAACTACTGAAGCCCACACGCTCTGGGGCCCACGTGCTGCAGCTATTGAGCCCGCGGGCAGCAACTACTGAGCCTGTGTGCTGCAAGTACTGAAGCCCGTGCACCTAGAGCCCATACTCGCAACAAGAGAAGCCACTGCAATGAGAAGCCCGCACACCGCAACAAAGAGTAGCCCCCGCTCGCCGCAACTAGAGAAAGCTCGCGTGCAGCATTGAACACCCAACGCAGCCAAAAAAAAAAAAGTCTTTAATGATAAACACCAAATGTTTATGGTGGTTATCTCTGGGTTGTAGACTATTAACTGCTTTTAATTGGCTTCTTTACTAATCTCTGTAGCTCCAGTGCCACCCAGTTCCATGCTAGCACATACTAAGTACTCAGAAAATATTTGCTGATGAGGTGAAAAAATATTCTAGTATGTGCTTAAGCTACAGCATCAGGGGTTTCATTTGGATATAAGGGAGGTATTTCTACCATAATGGGCGGTAAACACAGGAAAGTATAATTAAAACAGCATCTGGAATCACCTTTCCTGAAGATATTTTTTAAAGAGTGGAGTCATCTTATGATCTGCCCTTTCGTTGTTAGTGTATAGGAATGCAAGAGATTTCTGTGTATTAATTTTGTATCCTGCAACTTTACCAAATTCATCAATTATCTCCAGTAGTTTTCTGGTGGCATCTTTAGGATTTTCTATGTGAGCATTTTTTATGTTAAAAAAAAAAGAGGAAGAAAACATATGTACGTGTGTGTATACACACGTATACACACACAGTGTGTATGTATGTATACCATGAACACACAATTTGGTAACATATACATATTTCTAGGATGGTTTGCATGTTGCCCCGAGGGCAGGGGGGATGGTAAATGGAAAAGTGAGAGGCCTTTCACTGTTTATCCTTTTGTATGTTTTGAAGTTTGAACCAAGCAAAAGTATTACCTATTCAGAAAACTATTGGAGGGGCTTCCCTGGTGGCGCAGTGGTTAAGAATCCGCCTGCCAATGCAGGGGACACGGGTTCGAGCCCTGGGCCGGGAAGATCCTACATGCCGCGGAGCAACTAAGCCTCTGCACCACAACTATTAAGCCTGAGCTCTAGAGACCGCAAGCCACAACTACTAAAGCCCGTGCGCCTAGAGCCCGTGCTCCACAACAAAAGAAGCCACTGCAATGAGAAGCCCGTGCACTGCAACGAAGAGTAGTCCCTGCTCACCACAACTAGAGAAAGCCTGCACACAGCAATGAAGACCCAATGCAGCCAAAAAAAAAAAACTATTGGAGCCTCCTTCATACTTCCGAACTTTCTATACAGTGTTCTGCTGTATAGAAAGAGATGCTCTGCCTTTAATTTACACACACGCGTGTGTGCGCACACACACACACACACACACACACGAAATCTTCCTCCTGGAAATATCTTGTTTTTATTTAAGAACTCTGTTCAGATGTCACTTCCTCCAGGAAGTCTTCCCTGACCAGCCCCACCTCCTGAGCTACCTCTGTTATACCCATTCCCAGTACCCTGTGGCATTTATCACAACTGATGTCCGTTAGTAATTGTTTAATACCTGTCTCCCTCACTAGAGGTGTCACAAGGGACTAGTTCATCCGTGGGTCCCCAGCACCAAGCTGGGCATCTGCCACATGAGATGTGCATGAACCTTTGGGAGGGAGGTGTTATGAACCAAATGTTTGTGTTCCCTCAAAATTCATGTGTTGAAATCCTAACCTCCCCCCACCCCGGTATAAAGAGGTGGGGCCTTTGGGAGATGATTAGGTCATGAGGGTGAAGCCCTCATGAATGGGATTAGTGCCCTTACATAAAAGAGGCCCCAGAGAGCTAGCTAGCTCTCTCTCTACCATGTGAGACCAGAGGAGAATGGCCATCTGCAAAATGGAAGAGGCCCTCCCCAGAACCTGACCATGCTGGCACCCTGATCTCAGACTTCCAGGCTCCAGAACTGTGAGAAATAAATGTGTGTTGTTTAGTCCACTCAGTCTGTGGTATTTTTTTTATAGCAGTCTGACTGAGACAGGAGGGAAGAAAAAGAAGGGAATACTAACAACAAAAACAGTTATGGCACACCTACTGTCAGCCAGACAGTGGTGTAAGTGCTTCACACATATTAACACATCTAATCCTCACAACAAATGGGTACCATTATTACCAGCATTTTACAGATGAGGAAACAGAGGCTCAGGGAGAGAGAAAGCCACCTCCCCATGGTCACCAGGCAGACCCAGAATTCAAACATAGGCAGTCTGGTTCCAGAGCCCATGAGCTCAGCCCCTGGAGGAAAAAATGGATAGGGAGAGAGATGAGGGAAGGAAGAGGGGAGAAGTTTCCCACAGAGCAGTGAGATGGAGCAGACCACCCCTCCAGTGTGGGCCTGGTCTTTGGGAAGTTACAAGAACACCATTAATGAAGATTCTATACTATATATAAAACACTTGCGGGCTTCCCTGGTGGCGCAGTGGTTGAGAGTCCGCCTGCTGATGCAGGGGACATGGGTTCGTGCCCCGGTCCGGGAAGATCCCACATGCCGCGGAGCGGCTAGGCCCGTGAGCCATGGCCGCTGAGCCTGCGCGACCGGAGCCTGTGCTCCGCCAACGGGAGGGGCCACAACAGTGAGAGGCCCGCGTACCGCAAAAAACAAAACAAAACAACACAACAAAAAAAACACTTGCAAACTGACAATTTGGGACCTCAACAAAAAGAGAGCAGGCCTGAAGTATGACAGCTGTCTTGTCTAGAGGAGTAGGTAACACACATTGTAGATACATCCACTATCTGATGTGGGTTAATAGGCTTCATTGAATTAATGATGACAGAATAATTACAGCAACAAGTAAAGCAGCAGGGAGACTGCGGGTTCTAATTGAAGATAATTCCAGGGCCAGGCAAGGTTGGAAGTTTTGACTTTAGGACTATGGAGACTTCACTGAGATTGGAGCTTTATTATTTTTATTATTTTAAATTGATAGCATCCACCATGACTTGTCTGAGTTCTCTGCAAGTCAGCAGAAAGTCATCTGCAGGATAGGAAATATTAACAAGAGAAACAGAAATAAATGGGAAATAAGCAAAGCAGAGGGGGCTTCCCTGGTGGCGCAGTGGTTGAGAATCTGCCTGCCAATGCAGGAACACGGGTTCAGGCCCTGGTCTGGGAAGATCCCACATGCTGCGGAGCAACTAAGCCCGTGAGCCACAACTACTGAGCCTGCGCGTCTGGAGCCTGTGCTCTGCAACACGAGAGGCCGCGGCGGTGAGAGACCCGCGCACCGCGATGAAGAGTGGCCCCCGCTCGCCGCAACTAGAGAAAGTCCTCGCACAGAAACGAAGACCCAACACAGCCAAAAATAAAATAAATAAATAAATAAATAATTATTTAAAAAAAAAGAAAAGCAGAGGACTTCCAATTTCCCAAATAGGATTTGTCCCTAACCCTTAAGGTTCAGACTGGATCCTGGAAAGCATAAATAAATGGGGATTACATTTGGGTAATCACAACAGCAATAAAAATAGCTATCATGTATTTAATCCCTACCTTCAGCCAGGCTCTGTAATAAGCCTCTTTTATGCCTTAGCCCACTGATTTCCCCAGATAATTTTGTGGAGTGAGGATAAACATTTTCCCTTGTTTTATGAGTAAGACAACTGAGTCTCAAAGAGGCAGAGTGACTTGTGCAAGACCACTCAGCCAAGAAATTACAAAAAGGTGTTCTAAGTTAGAGTTAAGAAAGCAAAGCTTTAGAATAATGCCCAGAAAAGAGTCACTTCTGAGGGAGGAGGTAGATTAAAGAACATATCAGAGGGACAGACCTGGGTATAATTTATTGATGTGCATGAATTCCATTCAATTCAACAAGGATCTACTGGATACCCATCACGGACCCAACACAGTGGAAGTCTCCTGTTGTAGATTGTTTTTTCCAAAGTTGGTCAAGACAATAGCTCCCATGCCACATGTTCCTAAAAGGTGACCTCGACAGTCTTCATGTGGAATGATGAAGTCCATGATTCCTCTCCCTTGGACCTCAACTGCCTCAGTCAATAGGATATAGCAGAAAAGATGCTATTTGACTTCCAGAGATAGAGCATAAAAATTGTATGCACTTCCTCCTTTCTATCTTGGGATGCTCACTCTTGGACCCCAGTCACCATGTTGTGAGGAAGCCCAACTAGCCCACATGGGGACACCACGTGGAGAGGTCACATGTAGATGTTTTAGATAACTGGCTAACCGAGGTACCAGCTAACCTCCGTGAAACACACATGTGACAAAAGATGCCTCCAGATGGCTCCAACTCCTGGCTATCAAGTCACCGTCATCTTTTGAATTTCCCAGCCAAGTCCCCAGACATCATGAAGCAGAAATAAACCATCCCCTCTGCACCTAATCTGAATTCTTGACCCAGGGGATCCATAAGAATAATAAAATTGTTGTGATTGTCCCTAAATATTGGTGTGATCTGTAGCATAGAAATAGTAACTGGAAGACCCCCACGGAGTGATGTTTTTAAAGTGTATAAAACAGGATCTGCCCCTCTGTCTACTTTGAAAAACAAGACTATTATGACAGAATTTTAATCAAAAGACAGTGTCCCTTATGTTAAGTGAAATAAGTCAGAGAAAGAAAAATACTCTATATCACTTACATGTGGAATCTGAAAAATACAACAAACTAGTGAATATAACAAAAAAATACGCTGACTCACAGATATAAAGAACAAACTAGTGGTTACCAGTCGGGGGGGTGGGCAATACAGCTGTGGGTGGAGTAAGAAGCACAAATTATCGAGTCTAAGATAAGCTACAGGGATGCAGTGTACAACACAGGGAATATAGCCAATATTTTGTAATAGCTGTAAATATTTTGTAACCTTTAAAAATTGTGTTAAAAAATAAAATATTTTTAAAAAGACAATGTGCCTCTTAACAGCCAAAAGGTGAACATAATCCAAATGTCCATCAACTGATGAATACTGGATAACCAAAATGTAGCATAGCAATACAATGTTCAGCCATAAAAAGGAACAACGTACTGACACCTGCTACGACATGGATGAACCTGGAAAACATTACGTTAAAGAAAGAAGTCAGACACAAAGGCCACACATTGTATTATTCCATTTATATGAAACATTCAGAGTGGCAAATCCATAGAGATAGAAAGTAGATTAGTGGTTGCCAGAGGATGGGGGCAGGGGTAAATGAGGAGTGACTGTTTAATGGGTAGAGGGTTTCTTTGTGGGGTGATTAAATATATTAGAATTAGATAGTGGTGAGAGTTGAAAAATCTTGTACATATACTAAAGCCACTGAATTGTACATGCTTTAGTAGCGAATTTTATGGGATATGAAATATATTTCAATTTTCTTAAAAAGCAATATGCCATACCAGGGACTTCTGCAAAAGTCATAGCAATGAGGTCAAATAAATCTGGGTTGCCATCTAGGGATAACCAATTTCTAACTGTGTGGACTTGGGCAAGTTTCTTGATCCCTCAGGGGCTTGGATTATACATCTATAAAATGGGAATAAGAAGACTCACTTTGCAGGGCTGCTGTCAGGATTAATAATCGCCGAGTCAAAGACTGTAACAGAAACCCAGTTAAGCAGCATCAAACAAACTAAGGATTTTATTAAAGGAAACAAGGGCATCTCACAGAAGCCCAGGTCACTAAGAAGAACTTGGCCTCATAAGAACCTTGAACCAGAAATTTTGAAGCTATCAAAAATCAAGGCTGAGATTCTTTCTGGCATATGTGTAATGAGTAAGGGAATTTCTTTAAAATTGTTGATTCATAGAAAATTGAGATTTTGCATCATATTTTAAAGGTAATCCATTAGAGTCACTTAGTTATTTGCAAAATAACATTTTTGTAAAGGTGACTTAATTTGAATATCAAATAAGAAAAGTCAGTATCCTAATTGGAAGAGTTGAAAAGTAGTTAAGGATCACAAGCTTGGAGCACAAAATCAACCTCCTGTGACAAATTTAGTTTATGACCTTAGGAGGACAAACGGACTTTTCTACAACAAACAAATAGTTTCTTATAACACATTTTCTAAAATCTCAAGGTTATCAGTTAACAGTGCTAGGAACTCTTAAAACAAACTTTTTAATCATATGGAAAAGTGTTTTACTATTTTATAAATAAAATCAAAAAGAAACTGAATGTACATATGTGTATAACTGAGTCACTTTGCTGGAGAGCAGAAATTAACACAACATTGTAAATCAACTACACTTCAATTTTAAAAAATTAGAAAGGAACTGAACTTTATGTTGACAAGAGACAAAATTATATATAGACTTTACTAAATTCTTTATGGTAGCTGCCCTAATATTCGACAGTCTTTATTAACCTGAAGGGGTGGTTCTCAGCCCGGGCTATACCTTAGAATCCCTGAGTACTTTTTTTTTTTTTGCTATCTATTCACTTATACTGGATCTTTATTTTCATTCTTTTTTTTCTTAACATCTTTATTGGAGTATAATTGCTTCACATTGTTGTGTTAGTTGCTGCTGTATAACAAAGTGAATCAGCTACACGTATACAAATATCCCAATCAGGATCCAACCAAGAAGTCTGATTTAATCGGTATGAAATAGGGACTGGCATGTGTGGGGGAAAGCAAGGAGACCAGAGTGGCGGGAGCATAGTGAGTGACGGCGGGAGGGATAGGAGATGAGGTCATTGAAGTAAAGTGGCCAGGACGTGTAGGTTGTTGTACGCCAATGTGAGGATGCTAGACTTTAGAAAAAATGGGGAGCCACTGTGGGCGGGGGTACTTTGCTGCAAGTGACATAAATCCAACTCAAGTCAACCCAAGCAAAACTGGGAAATTACTGGTTCTTCTAAATCTGTGGATGGGGCCCATCCAAGTTTCAACATTATTCTGTCTCTCCACCACCACCACACACCCTCCACTCACGTGCTTACTTTGATGAAACAGGCTGCCATACTGTCTGCTGCCCTCAGGAGACAGGCAGCTAGCAAGGAGCTGAGGGCCGCCTCTGGCCAACAGCCAGCTAGGAACTGAAGCCCTCAGCCCAACAATTCTCCTGGAACTGAAGCCTGCCAACAATCACGTGATCTTGGAAGTGGACCCACCCCAAGTCCTTCCTGGAGATGTCTGTAGCCCTTGCAGACACCTTGACTGCAGCCTGTGGGAGACCCTGAGCCCAACTGTCTCTCACAGGCTAAGGTGCACCCAGAATCTTGACCCACAGAAACTCTATGTTGTTTGAAGCTGCTAAATTTGGGGGTAATTTGCTATGCAGTAATAGAAAACTAATACAGTGACTTAGATCAGGATAGGGATGGTAAAGTTGAAGAGAAGTGAGTAAATCTGAAGTGTATTTTGGAGGTTGAAATGATGGGTCTTACAGATGAATTGAATGGGGGAGGAATCAGTATGAACACTAGAATTCTCTCTCCAGAAATTGTGGATGCTGGTGCTATCTGCTGAGATGGAGAGGAATGGAAGATGAACAGGTTTGAAGGAGAGAAAGAAGAATTCTCTTCTCAATACCTTAGTTTGCCTGAAAGGCATCCAAGCAGAGGTGCCCATGAGACAGTCAGCTATCCAACCTTCCGTTCAGAGAAGAAGGGGTGCCTCTCCGCTCACTAAAGCTGTTTCCTTTTCTGTCAGTTGAAAAGGTCTTCCCATCTCCCATGCCCTCTGTTCTCAAGAAAGCTTTCCAGAGCTTCCCTGATGGCTCAGTGGTTGAGGGTCCGCCTGCCGATGCAGGACGCGGGTTCATGCCCCGGTCCGGGAGGATCCCGCATGCCGCGGAGCGGCTGGGCCCGTGAGCCACGGCCGCTGAGCCTGCGCGTCCGGAGCCTGTGCTCCGCAACGGGAGAGGCCACAGCAGTGAGAGGCCCGCGTACCGCAAAAAAAAAAAAAGAAAAAAAGACAGCAATAAAAATAGTTCTATATTTGCACCCACAGATCAGGGTTGCCATGATGACTATCAAATAAGATCAGGTATTTGGAAGTCCCCTGTAAGCTATAAAGTACTATGCAAAAAAACAGCTATTGTCATTACTTTTGTTATGCCTACTCCCACTCTTTTAAAAATATCTTTAGATTCACTGAGGAGCTGTAGTGTCCAAACTTCAAACATCAGAAAAGCTACAGGAGAGTAGACCAGAGATTCAGAACTGTGCTGTCCAGTACAATACCCACTGGCCATAGGCAGCTATTGAAATTGAAATTGAAATAAAATAAAATTTTTAATTGCCAGTTGCACTAGCCACATTCAAAGTGCTCAGTAGTCACATGTGGCTGTATGGTTACCAATTAGACAGTGATTATATAGAACACTCCCATCATCACAGAATGGATGGTTTTATTGGGGCAGAACTCTCTCACAGAGGAACTAAGGACACATTGTTAAAAAGCAATTCCGGAAGATGATGTCAAAAGAACGGGATCGTGACCCCACTTAAATCTCAAATTTGTACATAATTCTTTCTAAAAATATATCATTTCTAGCTTACCTAGTCTTATTTATACGTACATATTCAGCCTATATCACTGAGTTGAGTAAAAATCCCACATATGTCCTGCCCACCATGTGAAATTATTTCTTTCAGTTTGACCTCATTCTATTTTGCTTTCCCAACTTAAACCAACATCGTCTCATTCCAGGTTTCTAGCTACACAAGACTTACCGGCTTCTGCCAGGTGGCATCTGAGATTGGGACTAGAGTCAAACTGCACCTCTTTCAGAAATCTGATTCACGTTTTTACCAAAAGACAGCCTTCTTCCTTACTCTTTCAAAGGGGGGAAATTAAGGCTCACAATGAGAAATTCCATCACTATAACAGAGACCAGGCAATAGCAATGACAACTTAAGAAACAGATAACCACCCACACAGAGGTGCTGGGGGCTCACTGTACAGCCCCATATCAGGGAAGAATACTCAGTTTTGACAGTTATCAAATCCTTTTCTGGAGAAGATGGTATGAATGTTAGAAGCTGCCTTTTATTGAGCACTTACTCCATTGGAGCTGTTGTGCTGTGTTTTATGTGCATTATCTCAATCTCCACAGCAACTGTGGGTGGTAGTGATTGTTATTCCATTTTAGAAATGAGGAAACTGATCTCAAAAATATTTGTAACTTGTCCAAATTCACTCAGTAAATGGTACAGCCAAGAATCCCACCAAGTGTCTTTGATTCCAGAACCAGCATGAAAAATTGCTAAACCAAACTAACACACTCCTCTCCTGTAACAATGGTAAATAAACCATAGATCATAAAATCAGAGACTCTGGTGTATATACATTTATATAATTCCTTACACTGAAGTTTCAAAGTTTAATCACCAAGCAAATTATCAACTATGGGCAGTATTTTCCCTTCACTAAAGGCTGAGCACGAGTTTCTATGATAAAAAATTTACTGTTAAGACTCCTTTTATAATAGTAGGTGGTCGTGATTTTTTTTCTTCCCTGTTTCCTTTTTTCCATCCTGAGGGGAATTATCTGTAAGTGTTTGGTGTAAAGGTTCAAAAACAACAACCATGACTTTGAACAATGGGTTAAAAGAGTTGTCCACAAATGAAATGAACAAAGGAACAAATTATAGAAAAACATTCACACAAAAATTCCTCCAGCAATTTTCTTGGGAAAAGTCAGTGCTGTGACTTAATCTGTCCACCTAAAGCCTTCTCTTTTAACATTTTACTTCTGTATATATGTGTTACACCATTTTCAAATTGGTCTCATGTTCAATATTTCTTGGTATTTTAATTCCTCCATTTCCTTCTTTATAAAAAGGAAGCAATAAAGTGTGTATCCCAGTATCTGGTACATAATAAGGGCTAGATATGTGGCACTTTAATGATAGGGCTGTTGTTGGATTGACCTAGAGATTGTCATACTGAGTGAAGTAAGTCAGACAGAGAAAGCGAAGTATCATACTATACCACTTATGTGCAGAATCTAAAAAGAAATGATACAAATGAACTTATTTACAAAACAGAAACAGACTCACAGACTTAGAGAACGAATTTATGGTTACCAGGGGGATAGGGTGTGGGGAACCAATAGTTAGAGAGTTTGGGCTTGACATGTACGCACTGCCATATTTAAAATGGATAACCAACAAGGATCTACTGTATAGCACAGGGAACTCTGCTCAATATTATGTAACAACCTAAATGGGAAAAGAATTTGAAAAAGAATAGATACATGTATATGTATAACTGAATTACTCTGCTGTACACCTGAAACTAACACAACATTGTTAATCAATATAAAATAAAAAGTTTTTAAAAACGATAGAAGTGGCTTCCCTGGTGGCGCAGTGGTTAAGAATCCGCCTGCCAATGCAGGGGACACGGGTTCGAGCCCTGGTCCGGGAAGATCCCACATGCCGCGGAGCAACTAAGCCCGTGGGCCACAACTACTGAGCCTGCGCTCTAGAGCCCCAGAGCCACAACTACTGAGCCCACGCGCCTCATCCCCTGAAGCCCGCGCACCTAGAGCCTGTGCTCCACAACAAGAGAAGCCACCGCAATGAGAAGCCCACGCACCACAACAAAGAGTAGCCCACATTCAAAGCAACTAGAGAAAGCCTGCGTGCAGCAATGAAGACCCAACGCCGCCATAAATAAATAAATAAAATAAACAAATTTTTAAAAAAGATAAAGCTGTTCTTAATCATATTATCATTCATTCATTCAACAAGCACCTAAGCAGAGCACAGCAAAATGAAATCCAGTATTCCATCCCTCTATGGTTCTAAAGACCCAGTGGGGGAACCAGAATTTCTCTATATGGGAGCAGCAACTGAGCTGGAAGTAGAAGGTGGGGCTCCTGTCTAGAGACAGTTATGGGAAGGGGCAGCTGAAGGAGTCTGGAGGGAACTAAAGCCACCCTTCTGCTGCTGTCACCCCGTTCTTTCCGACTAGGCACATGCTGTTATCACCATTTGCCAGACGAGAAATTTAGAGTTGGCAGAGCTTAAGGGACTTCTCAAAATTACAAGACTTTTGTATGGAAAATCAGACTCCCTAGAAGGTACTGAGTTGCACTAGAGCAGAGACTTTGCCCATCTTGTTTAATGCCTATCTCTAGGGCATAGACCCAGTGTCTGGCACACAGTGGGTGCTTGACCTAGATCGGGTTCCCAAGAAGCAAAGCCTCAAACAGAGATTCACATGCCCTGATTTATTAATGAAGTGCTCTCAAGAGAAAGGGAGTGAGGGAGGTGAGACAGGAGAGCAGAAGAGGGTGGGTGAAGATATGGATTCCTTGGCAGCCTAGCCTCATTCTGATTCCTCAGGGAGCTCTGGAGCATGAATGACATCACAGTTATCCAGCCTGCCTCAGGGGGCCACCCTCAGAGGGGCTGCAAGGCATAACATCCTGGGCATTTCTGAGTACCATTAGCTGAGCACAGTGACAGCAGCTGGGGGATGGATGCCTTGGCCTCTTCAGTGGGAGCTGGGTGGGAAACCAATAGTGTCCAGAGCAATGCTCAATATTTATTGGATGAATGACTCATAACTAGAACACAATTCTACTCTCCCTCTCTGTGCTTTCTCTATACACAAGATAGAGCTTTCACCCTACAAAACTGCACAATCATTGTCTCTAATTCAGGAACCTTCCCCAGCACAACTCAGTAGTATCGAGCACAACTCAGCTGGCAAGGGTCACATCTGACCGGGTTTAATTTCCACTTTGGAGGAGGAAGGACATAACTGTTGAGGTTCTAAGCTATGAAATAATACCTTCACCCATCAGCCAAGGCTGCTACAAATTAACGGTTGCATTGGGGTTTGTCTGACAGCTGGATAAAGCAAATTCATGTCAAGGGACCAGAGACATAACACAAAAAGTCCACTAGAATTTTATCTCCCAAAGAGGGTATCTGCTTCTTACATTCTCGTACCGCCCCTGGGCTGAGTACTCAAACTGGGGACCAATGTGCCTTTCATACCAGGTCATTATTAAAGCAGGAATGTGCGCTATAATCATTCCTGGCAGGAGGAACCAAGCCAGCTCTTGCTACCTTTTTTCTTGTAATTACACACATTTTCCATTCTGCTCTCAAACGCCCTGCCATTCCAGTTAGAGCTGCTCTCGCCCGCTCCTACCATCAGGCTCTTCTTCCTCTTCTCCGTCCCACAAACAAAAGTGGCCCTGAGTGGGAGGGAAGAATTTCAGAGGGGTGGGTTACAATGGAGTTCTTTCCAAAAAGGAGAGATCTGATCCATTGTCTACACTGCAGCCAGAGTGAGCTTCTGTAAAACTGTTGACGTTACTCCCCTGCTTAAAACCCTTCAGCCTAGGGACAAAATGAACAATCTTTAATAGGGCCTATTAAGGTGGACCACACCTGTTCTCCCTCACTCACTACCTTCCAGCAACGCTGGTTTTCTTTCAGTTCCTCAAACATGCAGCTCTCCACCCTGCCACAAGGCCTTGCACATGCTGACCCCACTGCTGGAATGCTCTCACCTCCAGCTACTTGTTCAGATCAGAACATAAATCTTACTTCCCTGGCTTCCCTGTCTAATCCAGATTTGCTCTGGGTTGTCACAGCATTTTTTCTTCATAGCACATCATGGTTTGTTACCATAATTTTGTGTTCTCCAATGCAGGGGTACCAGAAGAAAGTTCTTCTTTTGATGACTATCAAACACCTATATCTATTTTTCAATTAGGTTCTTGGCTCAGAGGGGGAAAAAAAAAATCCATCCTCTCATTTTAGAGAAGGGGAGATTGAGACTGGGGAGGAAACATTATTTACCTGAGGTCACATGGTTGGTTGGTTGGTTTTTCAAAGTGGTGTTGGCTGTTTTCTCCTGAAGTATGCAAGCCTTTTGCACACATCCTGTGTTACCCTCACCTTAGCTCTAGAGATTACTGTCTTCCCGATTGATTTCTGGCCAGGGAAGAGTAGAACTGAGTAAAGAACCACATGGAAACCTCATAAGGGCCTTACAGATCTTGCTGACATCATCACCACCTCTTCTGGGAATTCCTTCTGTGAACTCCCCAAATCAACAAATTTCCCATCCTCACTCCATCCTGACATCACCTCAAAGCATATCTTTAAAATCATACAAAATAGTTGGTCGCCGTAACAACGATAGCCAGCCTGTGTTCAGCACTGTAACGTGCCAAGCCCGGCGCTGAGCACATTACACATGTTAATCCTCTTCCTCCCTTGCGACAGCTCTACAAGGCCAGCTGGGCAGAAGCTGTTGTTCTTGGGGGGATAGCGTCTTGCCCAACGTTGCACAGCTGGGGATAGCGGGAGCCCAATTTTATACCTGCTCAGTCTGCCTCGAAAGTCCATGTGTTACTGGCCAGAGCCCGAACCAAACTCAGGTTTGGCTGCTCGTTGCTCAAAAGTCAATGTTCGAGGCAAGGGTTGGTGGAAGAAAGATGCTTTATTCAGGAAACCAGCCACCTGGGGAGATGGTGGACTAGCATCCCAAAAACCATCTCCGAGTTTCCAGTTAGAGGAAAGAGGGTTTTATAGGGGAAAACTGGGAAGTTTCAAGGATGTGCAGACGGGGGCTTTGTGCAGAACACCACAGTTATACAAACTCTAATGGAACTCCCACGTTTTGGTTTAAAATCACCAAATACACACAAACCCATGTAAAGAAATGGAGCCCCCTCTGTAACCAACACTCGTTGGCTTTTTTGCAGAACAGCACAGTTGGCTCCGACATCATCTTGAAGCTGGTCATGCCGTGGTCTGGCTAGCATCATCGTATTGTGCAAAGAAAGCAGTTAATCTTTAGCTGTAGGGCGGAACGTCCTGAAGTCCTTCAGGCCAGTTTCTGGAATTTCTTAAGCAAGAGGGTATTCTTAAGCAACTAATCACATCATAGTTTACTCATGCCTAGGTCATAGGTTTTCTAAAATGGAACTGGGCTTCCAATATGGAAGGTCACCCCTCCTAGGGTGAGATTCAGGCTCCTCGCCTAATTCTTATTTCAGAGCCTGGTTTCAAATGGACTCTCCATCACATCACATCACTCTGATGGGACCAGTCCAGGACTGGAACAGAGCCCTTAATCCTTTCAGTCAAAGGAGTGAGACACGGGTTCGAGCCCTGGTCCAGGAAAATCCCACATGCCACGGAGCAACTAAGCCCGTGCGCCACAGCTACTGAGCCTGCGCTCTAGAGCCCGCCAGCCACAACTACGTGGCTCGTGGGCTCTAGAGCGCGTGCCTAGAGTCCGTGCTCTGCAACAAGAGAAGCCACAACAATGAGAAGCCCGTGTACCACAATGAAGAGCAGCCCCCGCTCTCTGCAACTAGAGAAAGCCCTCCTGCAGCACCGAAGACCCACTGCAGCCAAAAATTAATAAATAAATATTTTTATAAAGGGGGGTAGCAATACATTTTCAGCAACATGGATGCAACTAGAGATTATCATAGTAAGTGAAGTAAGCCAGAAAGAGAAAGACAAATACCATATGGTATCACTTATATGTGGAATCTAAAATATGATACAAATGAACCTATCTATGAAACAGAAACAGAATCATGGACATAGAGAACAGACTGGTGGTTGTCAAGGGTTGGGGGTGGGGAGATGGGCAGGAGGGTTGGACTAGGAGTTTGGGGTCAGTAGATACAAACTGGTATATATAGAACGGATGAAAAACAAGGTCCTACTGTATAGCACAGGGAACTAGATTCAATAACCTGCGATAATCCATAATGGAAAAGGATATGAAAAAGAATGTATATATATGTAAAACTGAGTCACTTTCTTGTACAGCAGTAATTAACATTGTAATTAAACTATACTTCAATAAAAAATAAATTGCAGAACACCACAGTTATACAAACTCTAATGGAACTCCCACGTTTTGGTTTAAAATCACCAAATACACACAAACCCATGTAAAGAAATGGAGCCCCCTCTGTAACCAACACTCGTTGGCTTTTTTCACTGCCCAGCATCCATACCAGCATATTCTTTCAATAGCAGTGCCCATTTACTTTTTTGAGCCCTTTTTAAAATGTTTTAGTTTGCATCCAGAAAATTCCCTCTTGGGGGTGGACAGCTCTCTGGGCATATTCACCAGCACAGTCAAGGGCGGGAGAATAGGTCTCCCACCCTAAAATATTCTCTCGTGCTGCCCCTTTGGATTCCCCATTTCCCTTTCTCCCCATTGGAGCCTGTTTGTTGCGTCTGTCGTCAATCAAAGGAAAGCAAAGGGAGGGACGTGTGCGCCCCCCCTGGATCTGAAGCTCACGAGAGGTGAAGAGACTGGAAACCGTCGGCTTCTCTCCTTCCAGCGTTGAGATGAGGCAGGTGCTGACAACTAAGCCCGTGCGCCACAGCTACTGAGCCTGCGCTCTAGAGCCCGCCAGCCACAACTACGTGGCTCGTGGGCTCTAGAGCGCGTGCCTAGAGTCCGTGCTCTGCAACAAGAGAAGCCACAACAATGAGAAGCCCGTGTACCACAATGAAGAGCAGCCCCCGCTCTCTGCAACTAGAGAAAGCCCTCCTGCAGCACCGAAGACCCACTGCAGCCAAAAATTAATAAATAAATATTTTTATAAAGGGGGGTAGCAATACATTTTCAGCAACATGGATGCAACTAGAGATTATCATAGTAAGTGAAGTAAGCCAGAAAGAGAAAGACAAATACCATATGGTATCACTTATATGTGGAATCTAAAATATGATACAAATGAACCTATCTATGAAACAGAAACAGAATCATGGACATAGAGAACAGACTGGTGGTTGTCAAGGGTTGGGGGTGGGGAGATGGGCAGGAGGGTTGGACTAGGAGTTTGGGGTCAGTAGATACAAACTGGTATATATAGAACGGATGAAAAACAAGGTCCTACTGTATAGCACAGGGAACTAGATTCAATAACCTGCGATAATCCATAATGGAAAAGGATATGAAAAAGAATGTATATATATGTAAAACTGAGTCACTTTCTTGTACAGCAGTAATTAACATTGTAATTAAACTATACTTCAATAAAAAATAAATTTTAAAAAGGGGGAGCAATACAAACTCTAATGGAACTCCCACGTTTTGGTTTAAAATCACCAAATACACACAAACCCATGTAAAGAAATGGAGCCCCCTCTGTAACCAACACTCGTTGGCTTTTTTCACTGCCCAGCATCCATACCAGCATATTCTTTCAATAGCAGTGCCCATTTACTTTTTTGAGCCCTTTTTAAAATGTTTTAGTTTGCATCCAGAAAATTCCCTCTTGGGGGTGGACAGCTCTCTGGGCATATTCACCAGCACAGTCAAGGGCGGGAGAATAGGTCTCCCACCCTAAAATATTCTCTCGTGCTGCCCCTTTGGATTCCCCATTTCCCTTTCTCCCCATTGGAGCCTGTTTGTTGCGTCTGTCGTCAATCAAAGGAAAGCAAAGGGAGGGACGTGTGCGCCCCCCCTGGATCTGAAGCTCACGAGAGGTGAAGAGACTGGAAACCGTCGGCTTCTCTCCTTCCAGCGTTGAGATGAGGCAGGTGCTGAGCCCTCCTATCTAGAACCCCTGACCGGCCCAGCTGTGTCCTGTTCACCCTTCAAGCTGTGGTAGATAGCTTCAGGATGAGGGTTGGTCCCCAGAAAGACCAAGCACCTGATTAGAGAATCGGAACTTTCAGCCCCATCCCTGACCCTAGGAGGGAAGAGGAGCCGGAGACTGAGTTCAGTCACCAGTGGCTGATGCCTATGTGACAGAATCTTGATTAAAACCCCCAAATCAAGGGGCTCAGGGGCTTCCAAGGTGGTTAACACATCCACATGCTGGGAGAGTGACGCACTCCAAATCCACAGTGACAGAGGCCCTGACGCTGGGCCTCACCCAGACCTCACCCTATGTACTTCTTCATCTGGCTGTTTATCTGTATCCTTTATAATAAACTGTAAGAGTAAGGATAGTGCTTTCCTGAGTTCTGGTGAGTCTCTCTAGCAAACTATTGAACCAGAAGGGAAGGGGGGGTGTCCTGGGAACCCCCGAATTTGTGATCAGCCAAGCAGAAGGGTGAGTAGCCTGGGCTGGTGTCTGGAGAGTGGGCATTAACCTGTGGAGTGCTAACCCCGGGTAGATAGTGTCCAGTGCACACCAGTCCAGGCATGTTCCTGGGCTCTGAAGGAAATGCTGAGCTTACAGCAGTAGCTGGGGCTTCCAGCCCTGCTGCCCACGGGAATCATCTGGGCAGCTGCAAAGCATCCTGGTGCCTGAATCCAGCCCCAGAGAGCCTGACTTCACTGGTCTGGGAGGACGCTCAGGGTAGGGGGGTTTTTAAAGCTCCCCAGGTGATTCGAAGGTGCTGCCAAGGTTGAGAACCTCCATCTAGGAGGAGAGAGCCAGAGGGTCACCCCTCCAGTGTCCACCGCATCTTTAGAGCAAAGGCGCTGAACTTTAATGTGCCTGGGAAGCACCACGTCAAATGCAAATTCTGATTCAGTAGGTGCCGGGTGGGGCCTGAGACTGCATTTCTCACAAGCTTCCGGGTGACACAGATGCTGCTGGCCCAAGGACCGGGATTTGAGGAGCGATGTGACGGGTGCTCCCCAGGGCCCCCTCCACACAGACACCTCGTGTGGGGGACCCCCGCCCATCCCCCTCACAGGGGCTGGGCCCACATGCAGGACGTCTGCTGCTTTGGGTTATTGGCTCAGCATCTGGGTCTCCCCACAACTGCAAGTCACCACTTCTGCCCACCTGGACGGCAGAAGGTACTATGAGGGGCACCGAAGAAACAGACTGTCTCTCAGGGCCACCCACCATGCTCCCCCAGCCCCAAATGGAGTCAGTCTGAGGCTCCCATTCACCCCTTTCTGTCCAGAGCCCAACCCCTGTGCATGGAGCATCCTCTCAAAATAAACTCGCTGAGCCTGCCCCGCTTTCCTTTGCACCTGAGTCAATTATTACTTATAGACAAGAACTGCCAGCTGTGAGTAGCATTCAGCTCGCTGTTCTTAAAACGTCTTATAATCGTTTCTCTCAGAGAAGAATTCTCCAGGCTCACGACAGTTCTGCCCAGCCAATCACACTGCAGCCCTGGGCCCGAGTTTTGATAAGATAATTTGTCACTGTCAGTCAGAGACATGCAAGGCTCTTGCTACAGGGAGGGGGGAGGGCGAGGGAAGTGCAGCTGATGCTCTGTCTTCCAGGAGCTGGGCCCCAGAGAGGCCTGGACAAATGTTAACAGACAGAATGAAACCTGCTCCTTCTCAACACCCGTAGGCCCCTCCTTGGCCCAGCTTCACACACACACCCATTTCTTGTTTGTCTCTCGAAGTCCATTCAGCGAGAATGCGGATGTCTTCTTGAACTGAATTAAAGTTGAAGCCAAGAGGGAATAGTTGGAGGACATTTGGAGGAACAAGGAGGCCATCAGTCATAGCCAACTTTGAAGATGGTCCCCAAGGGTCCCCACCCCCTGGTATTCACTGTCTCTCCTGTCCCCACGGTACCAGTGTTGGTCCGTGTAATAAACAGAATATGGGCACATTCCCACACTGCCTCTTGAATCACTCACTCTGGAAGAAGCCAGTTGCTACACTGTGAGGACATCAGGCTGCCAATGGCAAGACCCATGTGGGGAGGAACTGAGGCCTCCAGCAGCCACGTGAATGAACTTGGAAGCAGATTCTACCCCAGTGGAGCCTTGATAGGGCTGCAGCCCTGGCCAACAGCTTGACTGGTTCCTAGTGAGAAGCTCTGAGCCAGAGTCACCCAGCTAAGTTGCTCCCCAATTCCCGACACAAAGAAGCTGTGAGATAATCAATGCTTGTTATTTTAAGCTGCTAAATTTGGGGTGATTTGTTATGCAGCAATAGATGACTAATACATCATGCACCCCCAACCAAACTGCAAATATAGTGTGGGCTCCTTCTACGGCAAGATGTGGTACCAATCACTACAAGAGACACAGAGATGATGATGTTACTGGTAATAATAATAATAATAATAATAAATAATGGCAGCTAACATTTATATAAGCTGTACTTGGAGCCAAGCATGGTTCTAAGCACTTTGCATGTATTAACTCACTTGATCCCACAGCCACCTATCATTATCATTATTATTATTATTATTATTATTATTATTATTATCTCTGCCCATGTCCACCAGCCAAAACCCACCAGGAACATGCCTGTAATTGAACAAAGTTGGGATTAGTGATGTGTCACAACCAGGGAGACCACACAACATGGGAACTGTGGTGTGTCTCAGTTAGACAGTGTTAGCAGGGGCTTGTAACAGAATTTGAGTTTGCTCTGGAGTGGGTGACTTAACCATTTTTATCCAGGAAGCAGGAGGAACAGAGTGGGGCTAAAGCTGTTGCAGGTAAGGAAGCAGCAGCCACTCATGTTAGTTGGAAGGACAAAATGTTGGTCATTTCTGTGGTTTGCACAGCATTCTTACTTTTGTGCTCAGATGTGATGGCAGAGTGCTCTTATTTCTGTCTTGTTTCATCATGGTCATTGTGAAGTCTTCCCACGTGGCTGTCCTGTGAAATCACTTCAGTAGAGAATACCACAGCAGAGCTACTAGCACCAGGCCAGCTACAACTGATGCAGTCAGCACTGCATTCTCCCTTTCTCATCCCCATTTTACAGATGGGAAATCTGAGCCAAAATAAGTCAAAGAGTTAAAATATCAAGGCTGAAAGGGACTTTACAGCAGAGCTTCTCAAACTATCTGTGGTTTAGGGCCAATCTGGGCCTTTTTCTATTGTTTTCCAATCCATTGTGGGCTAATACTTTCATTATCATACAATATAGATGAATTACTAGAATAATGATCATGCACTTGCATATTGTATCAACATTAAATTGCTAGAAAAGTTTCTAAACATTTACTCTCAATGTCTGTATTATCTGGTCACTAACAAGTAGCAAATGGTTCTCAGGTCAACACTGCCTGTATCGTACACTTTGAGCAGCTTTAGAGATCGTCTGATTGAGAATTTCTCAAACTTCGTGCATTGGTGCACCTTCATTTTTGCCATATCTGTGTAGTACCTCTCCTATTAGTCACTTAATGTTATCTTTAAATATCCTCACCCTGCCTCACCTCACACCTATTAGGATGGCCACTGTCAAAAGAACAGAAAATAACAAGTGTTGGTGAGGATGCAGGAAGAAAATGGAAATCTTGTGCACTGTTCACGGGAATGTAAAATGGTGCAACCATTGTGGAAAACAGTATGAACGTTCCTCAAAAAGTTAAAAATGGAATTACTATATGATCCAGCAATCCCACTTCTGGGTATATACTCCAAAGAATGAAAAATGGGATCTCAGAGAGGAATTTGAACACCCATGTTCATGGTAATATTATTCACAATAGCTAAGAAGTGGAACAAGTCAAATGTCCATCAACAGATGAATAGATAAACAGAATGTGGTCTATACATACCATGGAATATTATGCAGCCTAAAAAAGAAATAAATCTTGTCACACGCTACAATGTAGATGAACCTCAAGGACATTGTGCCAAATGAAATAAAATAAGCTAGTCACAAAAGGACAAAGACTGTATGACTCTATTCAATGAAGTAATCAAAATCATAGTAACAGAAAGGAGAAAAGTGGTTTCCAAGCGCTGACGGGAGGGAAAAGGGGAACTTAGTGTTTAGTGGGTGTAGAGTTTCAGTTTTGCAAGATGAAAAAGTTCTAGAGATCCATTGCACAACAATGTGAATATACTTAATAATTGAACAGTACACTTAAAAATGGTGAAGATGGTAAATTCAATGTTATGCGATTTTTACCACAATTTTTTTTTTTTTTTTTTTTTTGTGGTATGCGGGCCTCCCCCTGCCGTGCCGGACGCGCAGGCTCAGCGGCCACGGCTCACGGGCCCAGCCGCTCCGCGGCACGTGGGATCCTCCCGGACCGGGGCGCGAACCCGGTTCCCCTGCATCGGCAGGCGGACGCGCAACCACTGCGCCACCAGGGAAGCCCTTACCACAATTTTTTAAAAAAGAAAAAACAGTTCCTCATCCCAAGCAAAAAGAACCCATATCATGTGTTGAGGTGGATAGTTGTATATACTTTTTCTTATACACATTAATATAAATTCATAATTGATCAAATAAGAAAATGTTTTTTCCATGTACCACAGGAAATTATTTTATGTCCCACTAGTGAAGTGCACACCACACTTTGAGAGACACTTGAACCTCCTGCTTCTTCCGTGCACAGCATCTGAGGCCTTCCAAAGGGATGGCTTGCTAGGTCAGCGTTAACAATTAAAACACACAAGCACTGGGAGGTAAAAAAAAATAAAAAGCTTAAAAGAAATCTGTCTGTTCCCTCAAGACCATGTTGCCTGAAGCTGTCCATAGACGCAGTACAAGGCCAGATCAGTTTTGTTCAGTGCCCCCCACCAAGTCGCTAGCACATGCTTGCCCGCCATGGAGCCTCAACTAATATTTGTTGGATTCCAGCAAATTAAGGTAAATAGCGACGAAGCGGCGCAAACCAATGAGGTACTAGGCCAAGGTTCCTAACCTGGGGTTTGTGGACAGACTTCAGATGGTCCATGAACTTGAATGGGAAAATAGTACATCCCCATTTTTCTCTAGCTTCTAACTGAACTTGAGCATTTGCTTCCATTATAAATGGAAGGAACCAACCACAATACGATTCACAGTTATCTATGACTTTGTCACCAATATAAATCACAGATATTTTCATATCTCATTACAACTGCTATAAACATCTCAGTATATTTTCTACATGCATCACTAATTGAAATTACATAGTTATCAGACCCACCACTAAATCTTGTTAGTAAAGAAGTACATATTACTATGACACAAATATGGTGGGGTTTTTTCATTTTGATTATTATATATTTTAGTGTAATTGGTTTCCTTTGTAATTCTATGTTCCTTACCTTCTGTGTTGTTCCAGGAAGGAATCCACAGACTTCACCAGAAGCCACACGTGTCTGTGGCACACACACACACACACAAAGATTGGGAACTACTGTTGGACTGACTCAGTTTCCCCAGTGTAGCTGACAACTGACTGAGCTTAAAGAGAAACAGACTCAACAAAGAGCAAGCCCATTTTTGCCACCTTGGAGCGACAAACACCAACTCACCATCCAAGAGGGCAGTAAATTCACCAGTTAACAGTTGTGTACAGGAATCCCCTGATGAATATTGGGTTCAATGTTCTTAAAATGTAGGCTGGCTGGTAAGACCTAGGTCTCAGAAAATGTGGTGTTGAACAAGAACAATTAAAGTGACCTTACATCTGTAGGGTTCAAAACATGGACTCAAGAGCTAGATTCCCTGTGTTTGTATCCAAGTTCCAACAGTTAGGATCTGTGCAACCTTGGTTAAGTTGTTTCACCTGGATGTATCTCAGTTCCCTCATCTGTAAAACAGGAATCACAGAGCCTGACTGTGGTTGGCAGAAAAATGGCACTTCAGAGATGCCCACGTCCTAATTCCTGGAACTGTGAATATTTTAGCTTCTATGGCAATGGGGAATTAAGGTGAAAGATGGAGTTAAGGTTACTGGTCAGTGGACCTTAAAGCAGGGAGATTATTCTGAATTATTCAGGTGGACTCAATATAACCACAAGGGTCCTTAAGCATGGAAGAGGGAGGAAGAAGAGCATCAGAGAGAGAGTTGAAGGTGCGATGATGCTGACTTTGAAGACGGAAGAAGGGGCCACAAGCCAAGGAATACACATGGTCTCTAAAATTTGGAAAAGGCAAGGTTCTCCCCTAGAAGCTCCAGAAAGAAAGAAAAGGCTCCCTGCCAACACCTCAATGTTACCCAAGTGAGACCCATTTTGGACTTCTGGCCTCCAGAACTGTACGGTAATAAATTTGTGTTGTTTTAAACCATGATGTCTGTAGCAAATTGTTACAGCAGCAATAGGAAATTTTTTTATTGGAGTATAATTGCTTTACAATGTTGTGTTAGTTTCTGCTGTACAATGAAGTGAATCAGCTATATGTTTACATACACTCCCTCCCTCTTGGACCTACCCCCCACCCCACCCCCATCCTACCCATCTAGGTCATCACAGAGCACCAAGCTGAGCTCCCTGTGCTATACTGCAGGTTTCCATTAGTTATCTATTCTACACATGGTAAAATAGTGTCAATCCTAATCTCCCATTTCATCCCACCCTCCACTTCCCCACCATGTCCACATGTCCATTCTCTACGTCTGCGTCTCTATTCCTGCCCTGGGAAAAGGTTCATCTGTAAATTAATACACTATTTCAGAGGGTTTTGTGAAAATTAACAAATGTGCTAATTTGTGTAAAGCCCTTAGAACAGTTCCTAACACATGATTGGTGTTATATATTATTAGTGGTATAGAAATGGCAACAAAAAAAAAAAAAGAGAGAGAGAAATTAACCACTTCCAAAACAAACCAGGTCTGTTCAAGTTGAAGTCCTTCTCTGTTTTGTAATTCTCTAATGAATTCACAGAGGCAGGCATTATTCAAACAGCAGCTAACATCACAAAACAAGAGATAACCAGACATTACGTGTCTCCTGGTGGACAAAAACACGACCATTTACAAAGTAGTCTTGGGACTTTCCTGGTGGAACACTAGTTAAGAATCTGCCTGCCAATGCAGGGGACACGGGTTCAAGCCCTGGTCCGGGAAGATCCCACATGCTGCGGAGCAACAAAGTCTGCGTGCCACAACTACTGAGCCTGCACTCTAGAGCCCGTGAGCCACAACTACTGAGCCCACATGTCTAGAGTCCATGCTCCGCAACAAGAGAAGCCACCACAATGAGAAGCCTGTGCACCACAATGAAGAGTAGCCCCCGCTCGCCACAACTAGAAAAAGCCCGCGCGCAGCAACGAAGACCCAACAGCAATATCTGCTTTGGTTATTGTATGCTTTTTTTTTAGCCCAATATAACTGGAAAAGTAGGGACCTCCAGTGGTTAAGACTCTGCACTCCCAATGCAGGGGGCATAGGTTCGATCCCTGGTCAGGGAACTAAGATCCTGCATGCCGCATGGCATGGCTGCACACACACACACACACAAAGATTGGGAACTACTGTTGGACTGACTCAGTTTCCCCAGTGTAGCTGACAACTGACTGAGCTTAAAGAGAAACAGACTCAACAAAGAGCAAGCCCATTTTTGCCACCTTGGAGCGACAAACACCAACTCACCATCCAAGAGGGCAGTAAATTCACCAGTTAACAGTTGTGTACAGGAATCCCCTGATGAACATTGGGTTCAATGTTCTTAAAATGTAGGCTGGCTGGTAAGACCTAGGTCTCAGAAAATGTGGTGTTGAACAAGAACAATTAAAGTGACCTTACATCTGTAGGGTTCAAAACATGGACTCAAGAGCTAGATTCCCTGTGTTTGTATCCAAGTTCCAACAGTTAGGATCTGTGCAACCTTGGTTAAGTTGTTTCACCTGGATGTATCTCAGTTCCCTCATCTGTAAAACAGGAATCACAGAGCCTGACTGTGGTTGGCAGAAAAATGGCACTTCAGAGATGCCCACGTCCTAATTCCTGGAACTGTGAATATTTTAGCTTCTATGGCAATGGGGAATTAAGGTGAAAGATGGAGTTAAGG
Source organism: Physeter macrocephalus (assembly GCF_002837175.3). Classification (NCBI taxonomy): domain Eukaryota; kingdom Metazoa; phylum Chordata; class Mammalia; order Artiodactyla; family Physeteridae; genus Physeter; species Physeter macrocephalus. The sequence goes on from NC_041227.1 coordinate 60,260,876, forward strand.
TTACTGGTCAGTGGACCTTAAAGCAGGGAGATTATTCTGAATTATTCAGGTGGACTCAATATAACCACAAGGGTCCTTAAGCATGGAAGAGGGAGGAAGAAGAGCATCAGAGAGAGAGTTGAAGGTGCGATGATGCTGACTTTGAAGACGGAAGAAGGGGCCACAAGCCAAGGAATACACATGGTCTCTAAAATTTGGAAAAGGCAAGGTTCTCCCCTAGAAGCTCCAGAAAGAAAGAAAAGGCTCCCTGCCAACACCTCAATGTTACCCAAGTGAGACCCATTTTGGACTTCTGGCCTCCAGAACTGTACGGTAATAAATTTGTGTTGTTTTAAACCATGATGTCTGTAGCAAATTGTTACAGCAGCAATAGGAAATTTTTTTATTGGAGTATAATTGCTTTACAATGTTGTGTTAGTTTCTGCTGTACAATGAAGTGAATCAGCTATATGTTTACATACACTCCCTCCCTCTTGGACCTACCCCCCACCCCACCCCCATCCTACCCATCTAGGTCATCACAGAGCACCAAGCTGAGCTCCCTGTGCTATACTGCAGGTTTCCATTAGTTATCTATTCTACACATGGTAAAATAGTGTCAATCCTAATCTCCCATTTCATCCCACCCTCCACTTCCCCACCATGTCCACATGTCCATTCTCTACGTCTGCGTCTCTATTCCTGCCCTGGGAAAAGGTTCATCTGTAAATTAATACACTATTTCAGAGGGTTTTGTGAAAATTAACAAATGTGCTAATTTGTGTAAAGCCCTTAGAACAGTTCCTAACACATGATTGGTGTTATATATTATTAGTGGTATAGAAATGGCAACAAAAAAAAAAAAAGAGAGAGAGAAATTAACCACTTCCAAAACAAACCAGGTCTGTTCAAGTTGAAGTCCTTCTCTGTTTTGTAATTCTCTAATGAATTCACAGAGGCAGGCATTATTCAAACAGCAGCTAACATCACAAAACAAGAGATAACCAGACATTACGTGTCTCCTGGTGGACAAAAACACGACCATTTACAAAGTAGTCTTGGGACTTTCCTGGTGGAACACTAGTTAAGAATCTGCCTGCCAATGCAGGGGACACGGGTTCAAGCCCTGGTCCGGGAAGATCCCACATGCTGCGGAGCAACAAAGTCTGCGTGCCACAACTACTGAGCCTGCACTCTAGAGCCCGTGAGCCACAACTACTGAGCCCACATGTCTAGAGTCCATGCTCCGCAACAAGAGAAGCCACCACAATGAGAAGCCTGTGCACCACAAAGAAGAGTAGCCCCCGCTCGCCACAACTAGAAAAAGCCCGCGCGCAGCAACGAAGACCCAACACAGCCAAAAATAAATAAATAAATTAAATAAATTAAAAACAAAAATCCCACTCCTTAAAAAAAAAAAAATCTTCCAACAAACAAAAGTCCAGGAACAGATGGCTTCACAGGTGAATTCTATCAAACATTTAGAGAAGAGCTAATACCCATCCTTCTCAAACTCTTCTAAAAAATTGCAGAGGAAGGAACACTCCCAAACTCATTCTACAAGGCCACCATCACCCTGATACCAAAACCAGACAGAGATACTACAGAAAAAGAAAGTTACAGACCAATATCACTGATGAATATAGACACAAAAATCCCCAACAAAATACTAGCTAACAGAATCCAACAACACATTGAAAGGACCATACACCATGATCAAGTGGGATTTATCCCAGGGATGCAAGGATTCTTCAATATACGCAAATCAATCAATGTGATACACCATATTAACAAATAGAAGAATAAAAACCACATGGTCATCTCAATAGATGCAGAAAAAGCTTTTGACAAAATTCAACACCCATTTATGATAAAAACGCTCCAGAAAGTGGGCACAGAGGGACCCTACCTCAACATAATAAAGGCCATATATGACAAAACCACAGCAAACATCATTCTCAATGGTGAAAAACTGAAAGCATTTCCTCTAAGATCAGGAACAAGACAAGGGTGTCAACTCTCACCCCTATTATTCAACATAGTTTTGGAAGTCCTAGCCATGGCAATCAGAGAAGAAAAAGAAATAAAAGGAATACAAATTGGAAAAGAAGAAGTAAAACTGTCACTGTTTGCAGATGACATGACACTATACATAGAGAATCCTAAAGATGCCACCAGAAACTATTAGAGTTAATTGATGAATTTGGTAAAGTTGCAGGATACAAAATTAATGCACAGAAATCTCTTGCATTCCTACACACTAACAATGAAAGATCAGAAAGAGAAATTAAGGAAACAATCTCATGTAACAAAAAAAAATAAAATGCCTAGGAATAAACCTACCTAAGGAGGTAAAAGATCTGTACTCAGAAAACTATAAGACACTGATGAAAGAAAGCAAAGATGACACAAACAGATGGAGAGATGTACCATGTTCTTGGATTGGAAGAATCAATATTGTGAAAATGACTATACTACCCAAAGCAATCTACAGATTCAATGCAATCCCCATCAAATTACCAGTGGCATTTGTTACAGAACTAGAACAAAAAATCTTAAAATTTGTATGGAGACACAAAAGACCCTGAATAGCCAAAGCAGTCTTGAGAAAGAAAAACGGACCTGGAGGAATAAGACTCCCCGACTTCAGACTAAATTACAAAGCTACAGTAATAAAGACAATACGGTACTGGCACAAAAACAGAAATATACATCAATGGAACAGGATAGAAAGCCCAGAGATAAACCCACACACCAAACAAGACGAAAAGACAACCCTGAGAATGGAAGAACATATTTGCAAATGTATCAACAAAGGATTAATCTGAAAAATATATAAACAGTTTGTGCAGCTCAATATTAAAAAAAGCAAACAACCCAATCAAAACATGGGCAGAAGACCTAAATAGACATCTCTCCAAAGAAGACATACAGATGGCCAAGAGGCACATGAAAAGCTGCTCAACATCACTAATTATTAGAGAAATGCAAATCAAAACTACAATGAGGTATCACCTCACCCTGGTTAGAATGGGCATCATCAGAAAATCTACAGACAACAAATGCTGGAGAGGGTGTGGAGAAAAGGGAACCCTCTTGCACTGTTGGTGTGAATGTAAATTGATACAGCCACTATGGAGAACAGTATGAAGGTTCTTTAAAAAACTAAAAATAGAACTACCATATGACCGAGCAATCCCACTACTGGGCATATACCCAGAGAAAACCATAATTCAAAAAGAGTCATGTACCACAATGTTCACTGCAGCACTATTTACAATAGCCAGGACATGGAATCAACCTAAGTGTCCATCAACAGACGAATGGATAAAGAAGATGTGGCACATATATACAATGAAATATTACTCAACCATAAAAAGGAATGAAATTGGATCATTTGTAGAGACGTGGATGGACCTAGAGACTGTCATACAGAGTGAAGTAAGTCAGAAAGAGAAAAACAAATATCGTATATTAACACATATATGTGGAATAAAGAAAATGTTACGGATGAACCGGTCTGCAAGGCAGAAATAGAGACACAGATATAGAGAACTAACGTATAGACACCAAGGAGGGAAAGCAGGGGTGGGGGGTGGTAGTGGGATGAATTGGGAGACTGGGATTGACAACTCTACACTAATATGTATAAAATTGATAACTAATAAGAACCTGCTGTATAAAAAATAAAGTAAAATTCAAAGATTAAAAAAAAGTTACATGGGTTCACATTCGGACACATTGGTAGAGGGATGGAGTCATTATCAGAGATAGGAAATGCAACAGAGAAACAAGTTTGAAGGAAGTTAATTATTTTAGTTTCAAACAGGTTGCAATTAAAGTGTCTGTAGTATGGGGGAAGAAACAAAATTCTAGAGCTACCTAAAGCTTCCTTTATTTGAAAAATGAAATCAAATTTATGACTTTACAAATCTGTACTATTTGTAAGTAAGGGAACATTGTGCTGTGAAATAGTACCATTAAATGTACTCTACCTTTAAAAAAGAAAAGATACCACCAAGCAGTCTCCACATGTAGAACTTTAGTTGGATTCGGATTCCAAGAAACTAAAACAATTTTATTAGATGGTAGGAAATTTGAACAGTGACTGGCTATCTGATGCACTAAGGAATTATTGTTAATGTTCTAGCTGTACTGATGGTATTGTGATTATGTTTTTAAGATTCATTATCTTTTAGAGATGCATATTGTAATATTTATAGATGAAATTTCAGTGGCTGGAATTCGTTTCAAGATAATGTGGATGGGGGGAGGGTATAAGTGGAACAAAACTGGCCATGAGTTAATCATTGATGAAACTAGGTGATGGGTACCCAGGGACTCATTACACTGTTCTTTGTTCATATATATTTGGAATTTCCTTTAATAAAATTATGTTTAAGGTACTTAAAATTTTTTTAATTTTTAAGTATTTTTTAAATGTTTCAAATCTTTAAAATTTTTTAAAATCCTCTCTGTTAACTAAACTTTCTTTTGGACCATACTTTTCAAATGCTCTAGAAAAGACTGATGGGGCATGCTCTAGGATAGTGTCTGGCACATAGTAAACCCTCAACAAGAGTAGGTTGTTACTGTTATTATCACTATTGTTATTATGTTATTATTATTATTGATATTAACTTCTAAGTTATAAAGAGCTGACCACTTTTAAGTGCTAACAGACTTGAAATTTCATGGGGTTTTTTTTCATGCTTGCATTCTCACTTGTTTCATTTTTGCAAGTCTCAACAAAATACTTGTGTAACCACCTAATTATCACCATTCGTAAGGCCATGCACGTACCTCCAGGTCCAGTCTTCGGTCCATTACTGAGATATTCCCTCCCACTGAAACACTTTTCTACAGAACGGCCCACATAACCTCACCAGCATTCTGTTCACCTGGCCCCTGCTCCGTGGGGCTTCAACTCACCACCCAGTATAAGGAGACATCCCAGCCTCTCCACCACGTTTCCCTGCTGCAATCCTCATGGCACTCTCACTGTCTGAGATTGTCTTGTTCCTCCACTCATTCACTTCATTTTGTCCTTCTTCACCTCACCCCATCCTACCCTCTGGAATGAATTCTCCATGAAGACCATTGCCAGGCACTGTGATGAATGAATGAATGAATGAAAGAACTAATGCTATAAGTACACTGTCTGAATAGCTCTGTAGAGCCTATAATTTAGAAGATCAACTGCATTCTTGCTAAGAGGGTTATACATTCCTATACCTGTATCATATGTTTGTAGTTTTTCCTCACCAAATCAGAGCATCAGCTGTGAAGCCGTGATTCAATGTTTTTTTCAAGCCAATGGAGGTGCACAGCCCATTCCTTTCAAAGAGAGATTTAGGTCCCCATCAACTTTTATTGGACACCCAAGCTCTTGGCACACAATGCTCAGTTGCAGGGAGGCCTTTGTGCAAATCAGATATGATGGGACATGTGATGCCTGTGGTCACAAACCCCCCCAGAGTCTAGGAAGCCCTCAATATCCATCTAACCAGCCCCATGCCAGGGGTTAATCAAAGGGCCAAGCTCTCCTCTGAAAGGAGTAGCACCAGCCTATTGGAAATGAGGGGTTTTCAGATGGAGACTTCATTCCAAATTCCAGCTTCACCAGCTATGGGCTAGGAAGGGGTATAGGGTCCTGGAGACCAGGGGGGTCGAATCTCAGCTTCTCACTTATTAGCCATGTGCCCTTGGCTGAGTTACATAACCTCTCTAATCCTCAGTATCATCTATAAAATGGGGATACTAATAATGATATCTACCTTGTAGGTTTTTTGCGAGGATTAAATGAGATGACATAAATAAAATGTTTAATCCACTGCCTGACATGGAGTAAGCACTTACTAGATTCCATCTATTACTGCAGCTGCTACAGCTGCCACTGTCTTCTGACCTTGGGAGAGCCACTTAATTCCCTCAACCCTCAGCAGCCTCTTTTCTAAGAAGTAACAATGTTCTATATCCACAGAAAGTTTGGTGCCTCTCTCCCTCATTTCCTTCAGTTTCCTTCTCAAATACCCCCTTTTCAAAGAAACCTTCCCTGACCAGCCCCCTTTCAGATATAAAATTGCCCACACTCTCTCTCCATCCTGTTAATCAACTTTATTTTTCATACTAGGACCTCTCCACCCAATTTGTATTTATTTGTTTGATGTCTATCTTCCTTGCCAGAAGGTCGGTTCCATGGGAATTAGGACTTTGTCTATTGTGTTCACTGCCTATTTCCAGGGCCCAGATCACATAAAAGTACTCAATGAATATTTCTTGGAAAGTGAATAAATGAATGAATTACTGAAATTCAGTAACTCCTGCCAATAACTAGCCAGCCTTAAGTTGCTACTCAATAGATGTTAGTTTCCGTCCTTCCTTCCAAGGCCAGAAAAATGAATGGCTCTAGATATCCTTTTGGGGGAAGGGGAGGGAGTGAGAGAGGAACGCCCACAGATCAGCCTCCTGCCCCCTTCTCCTCCAAATATCATTCAAACAATCAAAACAAGAATGGGCTGTAGGTGCTCAGAAGTCCAGTGCCTCTCTCATCCCCAGTAAGGGCTTGATAGTTCTGAAATGTTCAAAGAAGCAAGAAGTCCCTGGGGCTCACTGCTTGTAGAAAAGAATTTGGGCAGAATTTAGACAGCTACTCCATCACCCATAACCCCAGTAAATGCCAACCTAATATGGGGCCTCTGAGGGTTAGAGTTGTACTGCTTTTGGGGTCTCAGAAGTAGAGAGTCAATGTATTTGATATATGGCCCCATTTATGGCACGTGAAACAGAACGTCTGTTATCAGGTTGGCTGCTGTCAAATTCGCCTTCATATAATAATTCAAGCCATCGCTGAGTCTTGAAAACCACTTTACAAAACCAATGGTCAGCTAGCAGACCCGTCCTTTCCAATAGCAACCAGCTGAGATGACCATGTCCCTCCTCTGCTGAAAACCCTCCACTGGCTTCCTATCACTCCAGGAATAAAGTCCAAACTCCTCTCCCAGGACAGCACCAGATCCAGCATGGTCTGGCTGCACCTGTCTCTCCGACATCATCTGGGGCCATCCTCCTCCTCACTCACTCCACTCCAGCCATGCTCACCTTCTCTGTGTTCCTACAAGAGGACAAACATGTTGTCCACAGGATCTTCATACTTTGCATCCTTGTTGCTTATCTATTTTATGTATAATAGTTTGTTTGGGCAGCATCCCTTATATTAGTGGACACTATGATTCTGGGATAATGGAAACTAAGAAGGATGGTTGGCCTGGAAAGTCTTAGGCACTGCTATGAAATTCCCCCTATTCCATGGGGTTTAGGCAATGTCCTATCTCAAAAGCTTTTCCCAAATATTTTAGAACCTCTAAAATTACAATAACCTGCAGAGGCTCCTTCCCCTTTCCCCTCTCATGACCCAGAACTGTAACTACATGTGCCATGACAGAATGTAAAGTATTTTATCCTAAAGCATGAGATAAGCTAGATTGTTGATCCATTGCATCATTTTTTCTAGGAGTTTTCTGAGACTCATGTCATAAGATCTAATATTTATGCCAGGACCGTTTGTTGTGGTTTGTTTTTTTTTTTTTTTTTTTTTTTTTTTTTGCGGTACGCGGGCCTCTCACTATTGTGGCCTCTCCCGTTGCAGAACACAGGCTCCGGACTCGCAGGCTAAGCAGCCATGGCTCACAGGCCCAGCCGCTCCGCGGCATGTGGGATCTTCGCGGACTGAGGCACGAACCCGTGTCCCCTGCATCGGCAGGCGGACTCCAAACCACTGCGCCACCGGGGAAGCCCGCCAGGACCGTTTTAAGCCAGGAGTATTTTCTTCTTTTAATCCTCACTACATCCTACAAGAAGAGGAACGTTATCATCTCTACTTAATAGATGAGAAAACAGAAGCCCTGAGAGGTTAAGTGACTTATCCCATGGAAGTCTGACTCCAGAGTCTGCTGTTACCCAGTATATTTTAAGTCTTTTTAAATATCTTTTTTTCCAGCTTTATTGGGATATAATTGACATATAACATTGTGTATGTTTAAGGTGTACAACATAATGATTTGGTATACTTACATATTGAAAATGATCATCACCACAGCTTTAGCTAATGCCTCCTTCATATTACATAATTATCGTTTCTTTTTTGTGGTGAGAACATTTAAGATCTACTCTCTTAGCAACTTTCAAGTATATAATATTGTTAACTATAGTCACCATGCTGTATGTTAGATCCCCAGAACCCATTCATCTTGCAACTGGAAATTTGTATCCTTTGACCATCTTCACCTATTTCCCCCACCACCCCGCCCCTGGCAACCACCATTATTCTCTCTCTTTCTGTGAGTTTGGCTTTTTTAGATTCTACATGCGATATTACAGTGTTTGTCTTTTTCTAATTTATTTCACTTGGCATAATGCCCTCAAGTTTTATCCAGGTTGCTGCAAATGACAGGATTTCCCTCTTTTTATGGCTGAATAATATACTACTGCCTATACATACCACTTTTTACCATACCATCCATTCTTCCATAGATTAGGTTGTTTACACATCTTGGCTATTGTGAATAACGCTGCAATGAACATGGAAGTGCAGATATCTCTTTAAGATCCTGATTTCATTTACTTTAGATATATACCCAGAGGTGGGATTGCTAGATCATATGGTAGTTCTATTTTATATTTTTTGAGGAACCTCCACACTTTTCTCCATAGTGGCTGCACCATTTTACATTCCCACCAACAAAGCACAGGGTTCCACGCCTTTTCTCCACATCATCACCAACACTTGATTTCTCTTGTCATTTTGATAACATTCTAAGAGTTGTGAGGTGATATCCCATTGTGGTTTTGATTTGCTTTTACTTGATAATTAGTCATGTTTAGCAACTTTTCCTGTACCTTTTGGCCATTTGTATATCTTCTAGGTCTATTCACATCCTCTGCCCATTTTTTAATCAGATTGTTTTTGTTTTTGTTTTGCTTGAGTTGTATGAGTTCTATATACATTTTTTAAACCTTTATCAGATAGATGGTTTGCAAAAATTTCCCCCCATTTTATAGACTGCCTTTTCATTTTGTATTCAGAGTATACTGAATCTGACTATATACTTACCTTTACCACTGCGTTGTATATTTTTATGTTTTCACATTACTATGTCCTCTCATTTCAGCTTGAACTCCTTTCAGCATTTCTTTTTTAAAAATCTTTCTAAAATATTTAATTATATTTAATTTAATCTTAACAATTACATCAAATTCAACTTCATATAAATAATTTTATTTAAATTTTTATTTTCTCAATTACAATTACCATATTGCCTATTAAATTTAATAGAAATTTTTGAATATTTTAGAAGAAAATATTTTAAACATTAAGAATAATTTTAATTTTTAATTTTTAATTAACTATACTATTCTTTTTTGATTAAGATATATTCAAATTTTTACAAGTGCAATCTTGCACTTGTAGCTCAATGAGCTACAAGAAAACACAGAAAGACAATTTTTAAAAATCAGGAATACAATATACAATCAAAATGAGAAGTTTAACAAACAGATAGAAATCATTAAAAAGAACCAAACAGAAACTCTGGAGCTGAAGAATACAATAAGTGAACTGAAAAATGCAACATACAGCATCACCAGCAGAACAAATGAAGCAGAAGAAAGAATCTGTGGATTAGAAGACAGGAACTTTGAAATTATTCAGTCAAGGAAAACAAAGAAAAAAAGAATGAAAAAGAATGAAGAAAGCCTACTGACCTATGGATACCATCAAAAGAAGCAATATGTGAATTACTGGAGTCCCAGAAGAAGAGAGGGAGAAGGGGGCAGAAAGTTTATCTAAAGAAATAAAGGCTGAGAATTTACCAAATCTGGGGAGAAATTTTGAATGTATGTATTTATTTATTTATTTATTTATTTATTTATTTATTTATTTTTGGCTGCGTTGGGTTTTTGTTGCCATGCATGGGCTTCTTACCGCAGTGGCTTCTCTTGTTGCGGAGCACAGGCTCTAGGCACGTGGGCTTCAGTAGTTGTGGCACATGGGCTTAGTCGCTTTGCAGCGTGTGGGATCTTCCCAGACCAGGCCTTGAACCTGCATCCCTTGCATTGGCAGGTGGATTCTTAACCACTGCGCCACCAGGGAAGCCCTTGGGAGACATTTTGATATCCAAGTTCGTAGAGCTCAGAGGTCACCAGAGTAAACTGAATTCTTTACTGGGTAAATCACAGATCTCCATGTCTTTGAGGTCAGTTACTGGAAGATTACTGTGACCCTTCAATGTTGTCATGCTTCCTCTGATTTGTCACGTTCCTTGGAGTCTTACGTTGCTGTCTTCACATTTGCAGCAGCAGTCACCTCCTCCAGTCTTTACTAACTGACGTCAAGAGAGAAATAGCTTCCATCAGCCCTGCTAGGGATTCTGAGGCTCTCTCAGATTTTCTATGGATACACCTGCTCCATGCTTCTTGCTCCCTCCTGTGGCAGAATTCTTAAGCTTGAATGCCTTCTCTCAATCCTATAAAGCACCAGGCTGGGTGCTGACAGCCTCTCTTTTGCTTTCCCAAGTGTGGAGTGGAAGCGCAAGTTTTTGGACTTCCAGGTCTGCAGATTCTGGCTGCCTTTCTGTGCGCGTTCACTAGCCATCTGCTGAAGCTTGCTCTTGCTATCATCAGGAGCACACACAGAGAGCCTGCCACAGGATGTCAGGGGGTGTGTGGGTGAGGCATGCAGAGCTCTGGTGGTACCCATATGCCCGTTGGGGAGATCTATGGGCAAGACATTCCCAGCAGCTCATGGGTAGGCTTCTTGATGGAGTCCACAACACAGTTAGTAGAATCTTCATACTTTTAATGTCCTCCAAGAGGCCTATCTGCTGCTCTCCCACCCCAAGTCATGCAGCGCACAACTCAGTATTTTGGATGCAGCAAGAGAGAATCGGGTCTCTTTGGCAATGTCCCACACAGCTGATGTTCACTCACACACTCTCCTTTTACCCCACAGGAGAAATCACAGGCCAAGAAGGTCTCGCTTGACACTCAGCTGTGCTGCCTTGGGAGAAGGGTGATGCAGCTAAAGTCACACTCTTCCTCTTACCCTTTCCAATATGCCTAAACTCGTATTTTTTTGCTCCAACAATATGCTGGAACTTCTTCACTGAAAACCTGGACTTCCACAAAGGCTCTCTCATCCATGAGTGATTGTCTATGTCATTATTCTCCAGGAGCTCCTGGACCCTGGCTGAGAGAGGCTGGAGCCAGTTCACAGGCCACTTTAGAGTCCACAGTCAACTGAGGTCTGTATGCCTACTGCCCAACACGCAGGTGGGTGAGATTCCTCCTGGTTCCCCTGACATATGGTGCTGGGTCCCTCAGCTCTCACAAAAGAACCATTGTCCTTGGAGGATGCCAAATTATGGTTGCTGAGGGGGATACAATGAGGGACATCTTATTCAGCCATGTTGCTGATGTCATTCCTGTTACCCAATTTTCTGGACCACTTTTTATACAAGACGTATTTTATACAATACACCCTTTGGTATTCAAAATAGACCCCTCAGAACTACAAGTCAAACTCAGACATCCTAAATTGCCAGGAGTCTATATGCCAGTTTAAGAAAAATAATTTGTTTTGCTATATTCATCCCATTCTTGTTTAAAGAACGGCTATAACTGACCGCAGGGCCTGCTGGCTACATTTCTCAACACAGAGGTTCTAAGTCAGTGTTCATCAAACTTCTGCAAAGTTCTGGGTAGTTATTATTTGAGGCTTGATGAGCCACACAGTCTCTGTTCCAACTACTTAACTCCGCCATTGTGGCACAGAAGCAGCCACGCACAATATGTAAATGAATGGTTATGGCTGTGATCCAATAAGAGATTATTTACAAAAACAGATGGTGAGTTTGGCAGTTCCTCAAAAAGTTAAACACCTTATCACCCAGCAACTCTACCCCTAGGTAATTATCCAGAAGAATAAAAACCAGTACTCAAATAAAAACTTGCACACAAATGTTCATAGCAGCCCTATTCACCATGGCTAAAAGATGGAAATAATCCCAATATCAATCAGCTGAGGAATGGATAAACAAAATGTAGTATATCTCTACGATGGACTAGTATTCAGCCATAAAAAGGAATAAAATATTGGATCATGCTACAATGTGAATGAACCTCAAAAGCATTATGCTAAGTGGAACAAGCAACAAAAGGTTGCATATTGTATGATTCCACGAATATGAAATGTCCAGGATAGAAAAATTCAGAGAAAGAAGTTGATTGGTGGCTGACAGGGGCTGAGGATAATGGAATGGGGAGTGTCTGCTTCACTCTTGTGGGGTTTCCTTTTGGGTTGATAAAATGTTTTGGAACTAGATAGAAGTGGTAGTTGTACAACACTGTGAATGTACTAAATGGCACTGAATTTTACACTTTAAAATGGTTAACTTTATGTGAATTTCCCCTCAATTAAAAAATATAAATATATAAATACAGGTATATAAATATAGTTTGTGGTGGTTTTTTGTTTGTTTTTTATCTGAAGTATAGTTGATTTACAGTATTGTGTTAGTTTCAGGTGTACAGTAAAGTGATGCAGTTATACATACATATATATCTATTTTTTCAGATTATTTTCCCTTATAGGTTATTACAAAATATTGAGTATAGTTCCCTGTGCTATATAGGTCCTTGTTGGTTATCTGTTTTATATATAGTAATGTGTTTATATTAATCCCAAACTCCTCATTTATCCCTCCCTCCCCTTTCCCCTTTGGTAACCCTAAGTTTGTTTTCTATGTCTGTAGGTCTGTTTCTGTTTTGTAATTAAGTTCATTTGTATCATTTTTTTTAGATCTACATATAAGTGATATCATATGGTATTTGTCTTTCTCTGTCTGGCTTACTTCACTTAGTAGGATAATCTCTAGGTCCAACCATGTTGCTGCAAATGGCACTATTTCATTCTTTTTATGGCTGAACAATGTTCCATTGTATGTATATACCACATCTTCTTTACCCATTCATCTGCCAATGGACATTTAGGTTGTTTCCATGTCTTGGCCTCTGTAAATAGTGCTGCTATGAACATCTGGGTGCATGTTATCTTTTTGAATTATGATCTTCTCCAGATATATGTCCAGGAGTGGGATTGCAGGATCATATGGTAGCTCTATTTTAGTTTTTTAAGGAACCTCCATACTATTCTCCATAGTGGCTGCACCAATTTACATTCCCACCAACAGTGTATGAGGGTTCCCTTTTCTCCACACCCTCTCCAGCATTTATTATTTGTAGACTTCTTGATGGTGGCCATTCTACTTCTCTGTAGTTTTGATTTGCATTTCTCCAATAATTAGCGATGTTGAGCGTCTTTTCATGTGCTTCTTGGCCATCTGTATGTCTGCTTTGGAGAAATGTCTATTTAGATCTTCTGCCCATTTTTTGATTGGGTTGTGTGTTTTTTTTATATTGAGCTATATGAGTTGTTATTATATTTTGGAGACTAATCCCTTGTCGGTCACATCATCTGCAAACATTTTCTCCCATTCTGTTGGTTGTCTTTTCACTTTGTTTATGGTTTCCTTTGCCGTGCAAAAGCTTCTAAGTTAAATTAGGTCCTATTTTTGTTTTTCATTTTCATTTCTATTACTCTAGAAGACAGATCCAAAAAGATATTGCTGCATGTATGCCAAAGAGCGTTCTGCCTACATTTTCCTCTAGGAGTTTTATAGTATCTGGTTTTACATTTACGTCTTTAATCCATTTTGAGTTTATTTTTGTGTATGGTGTTAGGAAGTGTTTTAATTTCATTCTTTTACATGTAGCTGTCCAGTTTTCCCAGCACCACTTATTGAAGAGACTGTCTTTTCTCTATTGTATATTCTTGCCTCCTCTGTCATAGATTAATTGACCACAGGTGCATGGGTTTATTTCTGGGCTTTCTATCCTGTTCCACTGATTCGTATTTTTGTTTTTGTGCCAGTACCATACTGTTTTGATGACTGTAGCTTTGTAGTATAGTCCGAAGTCAGGAAGCCTCATTCCTCCAGCTCCATTTTTCTTTCTCAAGATGGCTTTGGCTATTCGGGGTCTTTTGTGTTTCCATACAAAATTTTAAAATTTTTTGTTCCAGTTCTGTGAAAAGTGCCATAGGTAATTTGATAGGGATTGCATTGAATCTGTATATTGCCTTGGGTAGTATAATCATTTTAACAATATTGATTTTTCCATTCCAAGACCACAGTATATCTTTCCATCTATTTGTGTTGTTTTTAATTTCTTTCATCGGTGTAGTTTTATTTCTAGGTATTTTTTTCTTTTTGATGTGATGGTAAAGATAGGGATTGCATTGAATCTGTATATTGCCTTGGGTAGTATAATCAGGTCGACGTACTTTGTTGACTCTTGTTCTAAACCAACAAGCCAAGAGTTGAGGTACTGAAGTACACCACTGCCCATGTGTAGAGCATTCAAAGCCATCCAGCAGTGCTGGAGGACGAAAGGAGTGTGCAGTCTTACACCTCCCTAAAATTGACATCAGGCACCACACATGACCTGTGAAGGCAGGAAAGCTTCTAAGAAGACTTGGTGTCTAAGTTGAGTCTTAAATTAGGGAGGAAAGGGTATTCCACTCACAGCACATTATAAGGCCAGAGGTGAGACGGCTTAGTCTCTCCACAAAACCAAAAGATATTTAATATTGGACTAAAGAAGGAGATGGAATGAGGAGGTATATGGCTAGGCAGGGAAATAAGAGTCACAACATTAGGGCATGGTAAAAAATTTGGATTTTATCCTGAGGGCAGAGGAAAGCTTATCTAGGTATTTCAGCAAAGGAGGTGGAAAACCAGATTTGTTTTTTTGGAAGCATGACTCTCAGTGTGTCCAGATGATGGGCTGGGAGAGAGAGATTCTAGAAACCTGGAGAAACTTGGCAAAAAAAAAATTTTTTTTGAATGACTTACAGCACACAAATAGAACTTCAAGGCAAATTGTCATAGAAAAGAAAAGTTGGCCTATTGGAGATTTTCCACATCAGGCAGACTCCTCTTTCAAATAGGAACAAGAAATTTTTTATTTTTCCAAAAAGTTCAATAAAGACCATCATAAGGATTTAGTGGCCAGGCCCAGAATTAGTTGAGCAAAGCAAAAATGATAAGGAAGTAAAATATAAAATGAGAATCTATTTTCCACTTTTACTGAGGCCAATATAGATGGAAAGGAGCTTGCAGTTTTCCATGAATAACAACTGAAGCAGAAAACAATGCTAATTATTATTATTATTGTCATTATTATTATTACTATGATAATTTATGTTAATAACAACATTCAATGGGACTATTTAAATAGAGGATGCCTTGGGAGGCAAAGAAAGTCTAAGGAATTTCGTATCAAAATTTCATTTGTAGCTCACAGTCTCCTTAGCATCGCTAATTAATATTCTCTCCCTAAACAAATAAGAACTGAGGAGGTTGGAAAGCTACTGAAATAGTGCTTATCACGGGAAACGATGGAGAAAAAACTGAATGAAAGTCCTGGGGTCACACTTGTGATTATTATCACAACAAAATGCTTCTGAGGAACAGCCTGGCAAAATGCACCTGCACCATAATGCCTGTAAGATAAATGGCTTCGGGACAATTGAAAATTAAAACAAATCTCAGGTTCAGTCACTGAATTTAAACATTGGGAAAATGCACATTTTGCTCCAGTCATCAATTCTTGGCAGGTTTTTTGGATTCGGTTTTGTTTTGTTTTTTTCACGCCAGCATTGCATTCTATAATGGGTTTCCTCACAATCTATTTCAAATACACATCTAAGGGCACTCGATTCCTGGTGCTGCTGAGGCAGTGACTCATTAGAACATGGGCTTTGGAGTCTGAGAGATGTGAGTTCAAATCCTCATTCTGCCATTAGCTACATGTGATTAGCAGCCACTCTGTGTCTCAGTTTCCTTATCTGTAAAATGGGGATGATAATGCTGTCTAACTTTAAAGAATTTTAAAGGGTGATGGTTCTAAGGGGATGCCCAGCACCTGACATACGTTTCAATAAGTGGCAGTCGTTGTGGAATAATGATTATGCTGCAGCCCTTCCCCTGCTCACGGAAGATAAAAGAAACAGCCCACGCTGAGTCCGATCCTGCACTGAGCCTAATGACTTTCAAGATATATGTGTTGTTTGAATGAGAATGAATGCATGATCCTGGTAACTGTCTGGTCACTCTGAATTCCCGTCCAGTTTCTAGAACCATCTTGCTTTCACTTGCTTAAGTGGCAAGTGGATCTTCTTGTGTATCAATTACAACAAGCCCTGACCAACAGAGAGATGAAGTCCCTGAAAGGGCATAGAGATGGCACAGAGCCCCAGCCCATTAACCTTGAGAGCAGGGGTCAGAGAGAGGGGAAGTTCCATCTGTTGGCTAGGTGTGGTCCAAGGAGCAATTTTTAAACTCTACGTAGTAAAGGTCTCTTTTGGAGTCAATAAATATTGCCAATTATTACCAATAATGATACCACTCATCAAGTGCTTACTATGTGCCAGGTATTTGGCTTAGCACTTTAAAATACAGTATCTCATTTAATCCTCGTGACAGTACTGTAAAGTCTAAATCTCTATTATTCCCCATTTTATTTGGAGGAAACTGGAAACCTAGAGATAATAAGTAATTTTCCCAGATTACGCAGCTGGAATTCAGACTCAAGGTATCTGGTTCTAAAAATCCAAATACTTAACCACTATACTATTATACATCACCTCCCAAGCAAATACAGACCCTTAGACAAATATAAACGTATCACCTGCTTTGGTTTCCAGTGGCTGCCATAACAAAAGACCACAAATTGGGTGGCTTAAACAACAGAAATTTATTGTCTCACAGTTCTGGAGCCTGGAAATCTGAGATCAAAGTACTGGCAGGGTTGATTCCTTCTGAGGGCTGAGGAAAATCTGTTCCTTGCCTCCTTCCTAGCATCTGATGGTTTGCTGGCAATCTTTGCCATTCCTTGATTTATATCTCTGCGTTCATCTTCACATGGTGTTCTCCCTGTGCATGTGTTTATCTCCAAAGGTCCCCTCTTTATAGGGACACCAGTTATATTGGATTAGGAGCCCACCCTACTCCAGGATGACCTCATCTGAACTAATTACATTTGCAATAGCCCTGTCTCCAAATAAAATCACGTTCTGAAGTCCTGGAGGTTAAGACCTCAACGATGAATGGTGGGGGCAGGGTAGGGGAGGAGGGTTACACAATTCAACCCATCACATCACCCAAATCCATTTGTCTTTACTGGTTATCCCCTCATCTTCTGACCCAGGGATATGGGGGAGGGGAGCAGGATTTCTACACACTCATACTGTAGTATGCAACTCTTATTCCAAATCCCACAAAGCCATTTATCCTATGTTAGAAAGGAGGATTGAAAAGGGATACAGTGCAAAAGATGTCAAACCAAAGATAAATGTTTCCTCAGGGGCAATGACCTTGAGTAGTAAGTTTTTGAAAAATGGACACATGAAGAACAAAGGTTGAGTTTTGTGAAATCATTGATAACCCCCAAGACAACACCCAGCTTCCCCCCATGATTATATATGGGGGGATTTGAGGTGAAACTTCTATCATGTGGCTTTCAAAGCCCTCGGCGGCCCAGGAGTAGTGAATCATTTCTAAGGTAAAGCGCTTCCTTCAAACCCAGAGGAAACAGAAGTAGGCAGATAAAAAATGATAACACAGGAAGCAGATTTATGAGGAACCTGAAATCTGAACATGGCTTCTTTATATTCCTTAAGAGGGACCTGTCCTGTGGCCTATGTAGGAATAAGAACCTAAAATTGAACGCCAAAAATAAGATCTCTCAGCATTTCCCAAACTCATACAGGAAATCTCACACAAGTCCCTCCCCAACAATAATAGACATGACATAAAATGCAGATTCCTTTGTCTAGCAATGGCCATAGGTAGATGAACATTTGCTCATTCTTTCAAAAGGTACTTCCTGAGTGAGTGCCGGTTGCTGAGCCCTGTCCCAGGTTCTGAAAATAAATACATCAAGGAGAGTTTACAGATTAGGTGGATCCCAAACTCTGAGTAATTAAAGCATAGATCTACAAGGGATTTCAGGAGTCAGTTATGCAGACAGAAGGAGGGCAAACGAGACAGAGGAAGGCATGTGTCTTGTATTTCTGTTGTGTGTCTGCTAACGAATTCATCACAGCAAACTTTCAAGATGGTGTCTTTCTTGCAAGCCAGGATTTTAGTCTCATTCCTACCATTTTGTAGGAACCACAATGACTGAATTCCTCTCCTTTGGTCCAGCATAATTTATAGATACACCACTAGAAACCATCATTTTGCTTCTGAGCTCTTCCTATCTAGTGGAGGCCAAAGTTATTCAAGGAAGAAGATATTTTCCCTATTTGGGGAACACTAACAGTCCTGAGGAATCTGCATATATATAAAAAGGTTGTTTCCATAACAAAGGTAATGAGACCAAAAAAATATTTTATTAGGGAAGAGGTTAGAAACTGTCAACCCCTCTAGGTCACCTCCTGCCTGCAGATATTTTTCTTGGGCCTATGCTTTCCCACTCCACACCCCACATAACTTCTTATTTTGAAAATTCTCAAATCTAAAGAAAAGTTCAAATAATTGTATAATTATATTCAGAGATCCCTAACACACACACACACACACACACACACACACACACACACACTTTTTTCTGAACTATTCGAAAATAAGTTGCAGACAACAGAGTATTTCACTCTGGAATACTTCCATGGAAGTTTCTTAATAATAAGGATATTCTCCATTTCCAGTATATCCACAATACCATTACCACACCTCAGAAAATGAACAATAATGCCATAATATTGTGTAATATAGAGTTCATATTCCAATTTCCCCAGTTGACAAAAATAATGTCTTATATATGTTGGCTAGTTTATTTTTTAAATTTGGAGACTTCACATAAGAATCCAGACTTTCAGTTTTCCTTGAAAAATCTGAAGATCTAACAACACTAAGCCTGGCTCCTCATATGGGAAAATTAGCCTATCTGAGTCTCCTTTAGCCAAGAGCTATGTCCTTCATTTTGCCACCATCTTCATCCCTTATTATTTTCACCAGGCATAACTGCCTCCTGAAGAAATCACTCTGTGACCCCTGATAAAAGACTTTCCCTGAAATCACAGTGGAGCAAGCTACTACCGCTGTCTGTACTATATGCTTCTATGTTGCTTCCATGCTAAATTCCAGCCATTCCAACCCCTCTCTCTCAGCTCTGTCCTCCAATACAAGCTCCAAAGACTAAAGTTTAATAGACGTCTAGTGTTGATGAAGCATCTCAAACACAACATGTCCAAAACTGATTGATCTTCTCCCCGCAAACCCCATTCTATCCACTGCTTGTCCCATACTGGATGATGGCAATTCCTTCCTTCCAGTCGCTGATGTCAGACACTTCGGAGTTATCCTGGACTCACACACAATCGTCATCCAATTCATAAAGAAATTCCATTGGCGCAACCTTCAAACTCTATCCAGAATCTGACCATTTCTCTTCACCTCCACCACTCCAACTCTGGTATGATCCACCATCATGTCTCACCTGGATTATTGCAATGCCTCCTTTTCAAACATTAGTTCTATGCTCAAAACCCTCCCATGGCTTTCCATGTCACTCAGTTCAAAAGCAAAGTCCTTTCAATAGCTGTTAAGGCTCCACATGATCTTACCTTTCTGATCTCTTCCCTTACCCTGCTCCCCAGCCCCTGCTCACTCTGCTCCAGCCACATTGGACTCCTTGTTGATCCTCAAACAAGCCAGGTACCCCAGGGCCTTTGCGTTTACTGTTCCCTCTGCCTGTGACACCCCTGCTTTACTTTTTCTTTTGTGCCTAGGACAGATCACTCTCTACACTGTACATATTTATTTATTATGTTTATATTTTATTGTCTACCTCCCTCTGCTAGAATGTAAGGGTCAATTTTGTTCATGATGTGTCCATCACGAACAAAACCGAGCATCATGAAATGCTCTTCTGTAGAAGAGCATTTGATGTGGGAATGTAAAATGGTGCAGCCCCGGAGAAAGCACTTTGGCAGCTCCTCAACAAGCTAAACATAGAATTACCCTATGACCCAACAATTCTACTCCCCAAAGAATCAAAACAGATATTCGAACAAATGGTACATGAATGTACAGCACCTCTTTCACAATAGCCCAAAATGTGTAAACAATTCAAACGTCCATCAACAGATGAGTGGGTAAACAAATTATGGTATATCCATAAAATGAAATATTATTCAGCCATAAGAAGAATGATGTATTGATGCACATTACAATACGGATGAACCTTGAAAACAGTATACAAAGTGTAAGAAACCAGACACAAAAGGTCTCACATTACATGATTTCATTCATATAAAATATCAAGAATAGGTATATCAAAAGAGACAGAAAGCATACTGGTAGATACCAGAGGCTGGGGGAAGTAACTGATTAATGGGTATGTGTTTTTTTGGGGGTGATAAAGTATCTTGGAAACTTCGCAAACCACTTCTGACACGTTTGATCAGTCACAGCACCTTCTCCATACACTGCACAAATCTTTTTTTGCGTTTCAGTTGTGTTTTTACCTTTCTTGAAATCATAAAGCATAATATGCCAAAAAAGTTGCTTTTTTTCTTCCATCTTCAGTATTAAAATGGCTACACAAAAATTCACCAATTTTGATAAGTTTCTTTTAAATGCACACTGATATGACACAATATAATCTAATAAAATTGTTTCGATGAAGTTAAAGACAACTAAGTGCTACTATATTTACAGAGTCATTGTACAGAAAAAACTGAATGAACTTTTTGGCCAACCCAATGCTAAATGCCACAGATTTGCTCACTTTAAATTGATTCATTTTGTGTTAAATTCGTTCAATTTAACCTTGATAAAAAAGAACACCTCAAAAAAATAGGTCTTCAACAAATATTTGTTGAATGAATGAATAAACAACAAATAAATGAATAGTATGGCCCTGAAAACAGCTTGCACTGAAAGGTAATCTATGGAAGAGCATTTTGGGAAAATCTGTGGTCCTTTACCAACCACATTTAAATTACCCTGTTTGGGGGGAAAGTAAGCGTTGGAGCGGAAGTTGTCCTGGGGGTCTGTGACCATGCTTGGTGGCCTTGGCTGAGTTTTATTCCTCTGCTCCTGGAGAACAGGAGACAATGCCTGCGGTCCTGTCAGGGAAAAAAATCTTCCTGTCTCGGAATTTTCAGAACCTACTGTCTTCCTACATAGCAAGACACATCTCCGACTGTCAGGAGGGAGTAAAGCCAGTGAGAGTTAGTCCCATCTGCTTGCAGAGAGGCAAGAACATTATCTGTCTAATACTGCTTCATCAGAAAATCTTATGGCTGGGGGCCTTTCCCGGCTCTCACTGTGACCTCAGCCTTAGGACCACATTAAAGAGCATTATTATGTCGTGGAGAGGGGGCAGGAGGGAGGAGACAGGCTGTCAGACTGGAACTAAATTAAAAATAAAGCTCCCCTTATTAAATTCATAATTATTGTGAAGCTGTGAAATCTTATTTTAAACCTCCGGCTCCTTTCTTTTATCCAGGGTACAGGCTGCTTGCTTCCGAATCCCAATTTTGCTTTATGGACAATTTCTTTTTAGCATTCTGAGCATTTAACCTTGAAAAATAGTGTTGTTTTGCTGTTGTATTTTCTGATTGTTAGTCTCCAGGCATCTCTGTGGCATCTTTATAAATCTGCAGGAGCTGGTAAATATTTCTTGCCGACCAGCAGCTAAAATCTGAAAATAGCAGCTCACTTTTTAGCTGTCAGGCAATTAATGTAATTCAAAGGAAATGAAAGGTATGGGCAACTGGGACTGCTTTTAATAACAGGAGGGTTTCTGGCTCAGGCTTAGAAAGGGAGGAGAGAAGAATCAATAAAAGGCAAACAGAAAAGGTAGAAGAGGGCATGGAGTTATCCAGAAACATTTTGTCAGCATCCTGGCAACACCACTAATCTGTGCCCAGAGAAGCTGATGAATGCAGCCATTGGTGGTGAACTGAGAGATGGGTCAACCTTCAAGGCCTAGACCAGGGCATCCTCTAGCCTATAAAATACCTTTGTGTAAAATGGGAAAAGGTGCCCCACCTGGGCAGGTGAATCAAGAGAAAGTGCCCCCTGTGCATGCATGCAGCCCCACACCAGGTCCATTCCTAGTCCTACAGGTGGAGAGATGACTCATGTTCTTAACAGTGTCCTAATTTAGTGTCACATGACCTAAATTGATCTAAACAGATGCAGTCTAACTCAGGATTTAGGATTTTTGTGGAGAATACTGGGCCAAAGATGCTTGCCTTTCACTACACATAAAGCTGAATAATGGGGTTCCAGGAGCACCTGTCAGCCATCCTGAGACCATGAAAAAAAGCTTACCTGAAAATGCAGCCATCTCTGAGGACACATAGCCTTGTTCAAAGGGACAAGATAGAGAGCCCAGAAAGAAACCAATACTGGGTCAATTGTGTTTTACAAGTGTGTGAAGGCAATTTGAGAAAGGATAGTCTCTTTTAAAAAATTGTGCTGAAATAACTAGGTAGCCATTTGCAAATTAATGAATAAATTTTGACACATACTTTATACAAAAACTAACTCAAAATGGATCATAGACTTAAGTGTAAGACCTAAGACTATAGAACTTCTAGAAGAAAACATAGAAGAAAATTTTTTGATCATGAGTTAAGCAAAGATTTCCTAGACATGACACCAAAAGCATGATCCATAGAGGAAAGCACTGATAAATTGGGCCTCACTGACTTTTTAAAACTTCAAGAGACTGTTAGTTAAGATAATGAAAATGAAAGCCACAGACTGGGATAAAGTATTTGCAAAATGCATTTCTGGTAAAGGATTTGCATTCAGAATATATAAAGAACTCTGAAAACTCAATAATAAAACAGCAATATAATTTTATATGCTATTTTGTTATTTTATTGCCCCTGGAGTCCTATGTTCTTCTGCATATTTTATATTTTTACAATAGGCCCCTTTCTATAGTTATTGTAGTTGCTTCTATTCACTCAAACTTGACCTATGAGAATTCTGTCTAAGAATTATGTTTATCCTCAAAATAGGTAAGAATAAAATTTTTTTTTTTTTTTGTGGTACGCGGGCCTCTCACTGTTGTGGCCTCTCCCGTTGCGGAGCACAGGCTCCGGACGCGCAGGCTCAGCGGCCATGGCTCACGGGCCCAGCCGCTCCGCGGCATGTTGGATCCTCCCGGACCGGGGCACGATCCCGTGTCCCCTGCATCGGCAGGCGGACTCTCAACCATTGCGCCACTAGGGCAGCCCAGAATAAAATTTTTTAATGGGCAAAAGATACACACAGTCACTTCACCAAAGAGGTTATACAGATAGCAAATAAACACATAAAAAGATAATCATTAGTTATTAGGAAAATGCAAATTAAAACCACCTTGAGATACCACTGCACACCTATTAGAATGGCTAAAATTGGTGATACCAAGTATTGGTGAGGATAGGGAGCAACTGGGACTCTCATTCACTGCTGATGAGAATGCAAAATGGTATAGCCATCTTGGAAAATAATTTGGCAGTTTCTTATAAAGTTAAACATAGATTTACTATATGACCCACCGATTCCACCAGTAGGTATTAAATTCATTTACACCAGAAAAATGAAAACTTATATTCACAAAAAAAAAGCCTATGCACAAATGTTTACAGTAGTTTGATTTGAAGTTGCAAAAAATGGTAACAAGACAAATTTCCTTCAATTAGTTAATGGATAAAAAAAAAATTGTATGGCGGGCTTCCCTGGTGGCGCAGTGGTTGAGAGTCCGCCTGCCGATGCAGGGGACGTGGGTTTGTGCCCCGGTCCGGGAGGATCCCACATGTCGCGGAGCGGCTGGGCCCGTGAGCCATGGCCGCTGAGCCTGCACGTCCGGAGCCTGTGCTCTGCAACGGGAGAGGCCACAACAGTGAGAGGCCCGCGTACCGCAAAAATAATAATAATAATAATAATTGTATGGGAACAAATGTATATGTATAGCTGATTCACTTTGTTGTGGAGCAGAAGCTGACACACCATTGTAAAGCAATTATACTCCAATAAACATGTTAAAAAAAAAAGTACTTCTATAGAATCAGCTACTACTCAGTAATAAAGAATCAACTACTGATACATGCAATGACATGGTGCATCTCAAAGGCATTATGCTGAATGAAAGAAACCAGGCTCAAAAGGCAACACACGGACTTCCCTGGTGGTGCAGTGGTTAAGAATCCACCTGCCAATGAAGGGGACACAGGTTCAAGCCCTGGTCCAGGAAGATCCCACATGCCATGGAGCAACTAAGCCTGCGAGCCACAACTACCGAGCCTGCGTGCCACAACAACTACTGAAGCCCACGTGCCTAGAGCCCGTGCTCCACACCAAGAGAAGCCACGACAATGAGAAGCCCTCGCACCGCAACGAAGAGTAGCCCCCACTCGCCACAACTAGAGAAAGCCTGTGCACAGAAACAACGACCCAGTGCAGCCAGGGGGAAAAAAGGCAACATGCTGTATGATTCCATTTAAAAGATATTCTGATTAGCGGTTGCTGGGGGCTGAGAGTAGCAGGAAAAGTTGACTACAAAGGGATAGAAGGGATTTTTTTTGGGGGGGGGGGAATGGAAATAAATGTTCTATATCCAGATTGTGGTGGTGATTACATGACTGGATGTGTTTGTCAAAACCCACTGAATTGTACACTGAAAAGGGTGGATTTTGCCATACATAATATTACCTTAATAAGACTAATCCAAAAAATAAAAATTACAAACAAACAAATAAAATATAGCACTTCAAACCCTGAACTGAGATTTACTCTTGGATGTTCCAGTTATGTAAGCCAGTAATTCTCTCTTTTCTTATACCAGTTGGGTTAGATTTTCTCTTGCTTGCCACAAAGAGTCCCTAACTGTTACATGGGCCCTGTCTTATCCAGCACTTAGATTTATGGGCTTGAATGGTCTCACCTCAGTGCAGATTTCCCAGAAGCAAAACAGAGCTTTGAGTTAGAGATGGGAAATGTGCAGCATGAGCACATAACCCCCTTTTCTGCTCATGACAGTCATAAACAATCACCCATCCTTCAGAGTAAATATGGCTTCAGAGACCTTCCCAACATGTCACTCGTTATAGGTTGACATCACTGCTACTCCTTCCCTGTAGCAAGTAGACTCTGAGATGCCTCCCAGTCATCCCCACCTCCCGGTACTCATGTCCTGTGTAAACCTCTCCATCTTGGACAGGCAACACCTGTGACTTACTTCTAATCAACAGAAAATTGTAAAGGTCACTTCCATAATTAGTTTACAGGAGATTGTGAGTTCCATCTTGCTAGGAGACTCTATTGCATTCTTGGTTTACATGCTCTGATGAAGCAAGCTGCCATACTGGAGAGGTCTCACAGCAAGACACTGAGGGTGCCAACCGCCAGCTAAGAACTGAAGCCCTCAGTTCAATGACCTTTAAAGAACTGAATTCTGCCAACAACCATAGGACCTTAGAAGTGGGTCTTTCCTCTGCTGAGTCTTAAGATGAAACCCCAGCCTGGCTGACACCTTGGTTGCAGCTTGTGAGAGACCCTGAAGCAGGCAAGGCAGATAAGCTGTACCTGGATTCCTGATCACGGAAACTGTGAGATGATAAGTATGTCTTGTTTTAAGCTGTTAAATTTGAGTGTGATTATCATGCAGCAATAGATAATTAATACATAATTATCATAAACCATTTCAAAAGATGCAGATAACTATGCAACTCACAGAAAGAATTTTTCCTGGCATTTTCTTAACTGCACGCTTACTTGATAAAGATTAAACTTCACTCTGCTAACCCGCCTGTGGCCTCTTCCGTGGACTGATTTCCTCCGACTAAAGCAAAGCATCTCTAAACACATATTCTCTTCTTTCCACTTATTTTTTTATTTCCTAATAAAGCCAGCTAATCTCTGGGAACTAAGTGGATAATTCTCATGCAATAGATTAAAATTACTTCATGGGCCCTGCAGCCAGATCCTAGGACACAGCTCTGCCTGCCAGTGGGCCAGCAATAGCCCCAGGACTTGGGCAGGCACCAGCTCTGGGATCTCCTAGACCCCACCTCCACACACCAGTGAGCCAGCAGTAGCCCTGGGGCCCCCCAGGGTTCCACAATCAGCTGCCTCATGACCCAGCCCTGCCAAACAGCAGCCAGAAGCCTCTGCACAAGGCAGGGCCTGGCAACCAACTGGACTGGGAGCCAGCTATGCCTACCAGACTACCCACAGTAGTCATCCCACCACAGCAGAAGGACCCATGCAGCCCACAAAGGGGGCACCCCTAGAGCATATAGCTCTGGAGACCAGAGGGGAGTGTGCTGCAGGGACACACAGAATGTCTCCTACAAAAGGCCACTTCTCCAAAGTCAGGAAACATAACCAACCTACCAAATATGCAGAAATAAAAACAGGAAGCTAGACAAAATGATACGACAGAGGAACATGTTCCAAAAGAAAGAACAAGATAAAACTCCAGAACAAGAACTAAGTGAAGTGGAGACACCCAATCAGCCCAATGAAGAGTTCAAGGTAATGATTGTAAAGATGATCAAAGAGCTCAGGAGAGTGGACAAATAGAGTGAGAAGTTAGAAGTTTTAAACAGAGTTAGAAAATATAAAGAACAACCAAACAGAGATGAAAAATACAATAACTGAAATGAAAAATACACTAGAAGGAATCAACAGACTAAATGATACAGAGGGATGGATCAGTGAGCTGGAAGACAGAGTAGTGGAAAACTCTGACACTTCACAGAAAAAAGAAAAAAGAATGAAAAGAAATGAGCACAGCTTAAGAGACTTCTAGGACACGAGGAAGCACACTAATATTTGCACTATAGGGGTCCCAGAAGGAGAAGAGAGAGAAAAGAGGGCTGAGAACATATTTGAAGATATAATAGCTGAATGCTTTCCTAACTTGGAAGGAAAAAAGACATCCAAGTCCAGGAAGCACAGAGAGTTGCAAACAGGATCAACTCAAAGAGGATCACACCAAGACACATCGCAATTAAAACGGCAATAATTAAAGATAAAGAGAGAATATTAAAAGCAGCAAGGGAAAAGCAACAAGTTACATACATGGGACTCCCATAAGGCAATCAGCTGACTTTGCAGCAGAAGCTCTGCGAGCCAGAAGGGAGTGGCAAAATATATTTAGAGTGAAGAAAGGGGAAAACCTACAACCAAGAATACTCTACCTGACAAGGCTCTCATTCAGATTTGATGGAGGGATCAAAACTTTTACAGACAAGCAAAAGCTAAAAGAGTTCAGCACCAACAAACCAGCTTTACAAGCAATGTTAAAGGGACTCCTCTAAGTGAAAAAGAAAAGGCCACAACTAGAAACATGAAAATTACAAAAGGAAAAATCTCTTTAGTGAAGGCAAATATATAGTAAAAGTAGTAAATCAACCACAAACAAAGCTAATAGGAAAGTTAAAGGACAAAAGTAGTAAAATCATATATATCCACAATAAGCCATTAAGGGATACACAAAACAAGTAAATGTAAAATACGTTGTCAAAAACAGTAATCATAGGGCTTCCCTGGTGGGGCAGTGGTTAAGAATCCACCTGCCAATGCAGGGGACACAGGTTTGAGCTCTGGTCCAGGAAGATCCCACATGCCGCGGAGCAACTAAGCCCATGTGCCACAACTACTGAAGCCCATGCACCTAGAGCCCATGCTCCGCAACAAGAGAAGTCACCACAATGAGAAGCTGGTTTTGTGGTGCTGAATTCTCTTAGCTTTTGCTTGTCTGTAAAGCTTTTGATTTCTCCATCGAATCTGAATGAGATACGTGCCGGATAGAGTAATCTTGGTTGTAGGTTCTTCCCTTTCATCACTTTAAGTATATCATGCCACTCCCTTCTGCCTTGTAGAGTTTCTGCTGAGAAATCAGCTGTTAACCTTATGGGAGCTCCCTTGTATGTTATTTGTCGTTTTTCCCTTGCTGCTTTCAATAATTTTTCTTTGCCTTTGATTTTTTCCAATTTGATTACTATGTGTCTCGGTGTGTTTCTCCTTGGGTTTACCCTGTATGGGACTCTCTGCGCTTCCTAGACTTGAGTGGCTATTTCCTTTCCCATGTTAGGGAAGTTTTCGACTATAATCTCTTCAAATATTTTCTCAGGTCCTTTCTCTCTGTCTTCTCCTTCTGGGACCCCTATAATGCGAATGTTGTTGCGTTTAATGTTGTCCCAGAGGTCTCTTAGGCTGTCTTCATTTCTTTTCATTCTT
>NC_041227.1:60289497-60356061 GCF_002837175.3 Physeter macrocephalus
TTTCTTGCATCTTCTCGATCTTTGCCTCCAATCTTTTTCCGAGGTCCTGGATCATCTTCACTATCATTGTTCTGAATTCTTTTTCTGGAAGGTCACCTATCTCCACTTCATTTAGTTGTTTTTCTGGGGTTTTATCTTGTTCCTTCATCTGGTACATAGCCCTCTGCCTTTTCATCTTGTCTATCTTTCTGTGAATGTGGTTTTTGTTCCACAGGCTACAGGATTGTAGTTCTTCTTGCTTCTGCTGTCTGCCCTCTGGTGGATGAGGCTATCTAAGAGGCTTGTGCAAGTTTCCTGATGGGAGGGCCCATCATCTTTTTTTATAAATGAAGTTTTACTGGACTTCCCTGGTGGCACAGTGGTTAAGAATCTGCTTGCCAGTGCAGGGGACATGGGTTGGAGCCCTGGTCCGGGAAGATCCCATCTGCCACGGAGCAACTAAGCCCATGCGCCACAACTACTGAAGCCCGCGCCCTAGAGCCCGCGAGCCACAACTACTGAGCCCATGTGCCACAACTACTGAAGTCCATGTGCCTAGAGCCCGTGCTCCGTAACAAAGACAAGCCACCACAATGAGAAGCACGGGCACTGCAACGAAGAGTAGCCCCCGGTCGCCGCAACTAGAGAAAGCCCGCGCGCACCAACGAAGACCCAACGCAGCCAAAAATAAATAAATTAAATAAACAAATTTTTTAAATAATAAATAAATAAAGTTTTACTGAAACACAGCCACATCCACTCATTTGCATAGTGTCTACAGCTGCTTTCACTCTGCAATGGCAGAGTTGAGTAGCTGTGACAGAGACATATGGCCCACAAAGCAGAAAACATTTTACTATCAGGCTTCTCACACACAAAAAATATTCATTGACCACTGTCATAGAAGAAATTAGAGAAGCTTCCAAAAAATGGCTGTATTTCTTCCCTGTATTTCTTCCTTTGGTTGTGGGGCAATGCAGGGAACATGAAAAGGAATCAGAAGACATGGGTTCAAGTTCCAGCCCCGTGTCTGTGGTCCACGCATTAGTCAGTTCCTTTCTCTGAGTCTCAGTTTACCCATCATAATTTTAGTACATGGACTAGATTAGGTTTCTTCCAGTTTTGAGTAACATATCAACTCAAACAACTTTGGGTATAACATTTATGTGAGCAGTCGTACTATTTTAATGTGAAATGTAATAGTTTCCTTTTTCTTCCCTTTGTTTATTGCTCTAGACAATAAGAAAGTCAAGCTCACCTTGTCTTAGAGGAAAAGAAGAACTATTTCCATTTAGTTAGGGCCGTGGGCCATTAACTTTTAGTGTACAAAAGAACCAGAAGAGAAGAAGTGGTTTGTGTAATTTTAATCATTATCACTGTCGTCGTCATCATCATCATCAACATCATCATCATTATCATCACATACATTGTACCAACAATGTGCCAGATACTGCCCTATCCTAATGCCTTAATTCCTTTAAATTTTCTTGTAAAATCCTATGAAATGGGTATTGTTACTAACCCCATTTTACCAGTGGGAAATTGAGGTATGAAAACTAACATCTTCCCCCAAATCACAAAGCTGGTAAGAAGCAGAGCCAGGTTGTGAACCCCTAGCAGTCTGGCTCCAGAGTCCTTGGTATTAACTTCCATGCTATAAAAGAAAGAAGATTCTTGTCCTTGACAAAGCAGCTTGAGCAAAAGCAAGAGGAAGAGGAGAGAGTCTCCATCTCCCTCACCCCCTTTCAGACTAGAACAATATTCCCCAAGGCTATGGAGAGGAGAGATGGGAAGGAGATGATGAGAAAGAAGAGTTAGGAAGTATGGCCAGACCATAAGCAGAGTCCCTAAGATTCATGTTTCCTGAGTGTGGTCCCCATCATTAAGGGGCAGTTTTCGAGTACCCCAGAGCTGTGTGGCCTATAGATGGCCTCAGTCAAGGGAGCCTACCAGCTGGCCATCCAGCAATTGCCCATCTATGCTCAAAGCTTTGCTCAATCTGACTAACCTGTGGGTTGGGGCGTGCTCTCTGGACATAGAAAGGGTGGATGTAGAGGAAGAAGCCTCTGTACTGTATCTTTGGGGGGTGGAATGAAAACAACTTGGGGACATGCTCTACCAAGATGGGACAGTGGTCCTTGCATCCCCAGGACCTCAGCAAAAATGAAAACTTATTGAAAGAACCCTGTGGAATGTCATGATCTTGAACCCAGAGTTGAACTACCAGTCCTGGGGACTTAAGCAACAGAAATGCATTCTTACAACAAATATTTAATAAGCACCTACTATGTGGCACACTCTGTGCAAATATTGGGCATGAGGCGATGACTAAGATTCTTGCACAACCTGCTCCCTCCACCTGGAACTCCTTTCTGGCTCTCCTTCACCTGGCCAAATCCTTCTCAGGGTCACGATTTTGCTGGGCATTGCTTCCTCCAGGGGGTCTCCTGACCCTCCCCCAACACCAATCTGCAACCACTTGCAGCCAACTATGTTCTTTGGCAACTTCTATTTCCTATCTGACTTGAGCTTTTCAACAGTAAAATGAGAACAATAACAGGTGCCTCTAGGGTCATTTAGAGGATGGAATGAGGGAAATGTGTCATGTTAAGCTCAGTGCCTGGTCTTTAATTGCTCCCACACTGTGTTGCAATCTTCCCTCCAGACCTGTCACAGGGCCTGACAATACATGTTTGACAAACTTGGAAGGAAGAAAGGGAAGGAGGGACACAATCTTTGACAAAGATTTCCCAGTGTAAAAGGAGAGAGATGTGCACACAAAGAACTAGAGCCTAATATAAAAGATGCTATAAAGGAAACACTGACAGTGTCCCATGGAATCAAAGAAGAAAGAGCCATTGATGGCTGGTGGTATTGAACATTTCACAAAGAAGGTGATGGCTGATTGAAGAGTAGGAGCCTGCAAAGCAGAGCAGACAGATTAGGGCTTTCCAGGCAAGGAGAGTGCGCAGTTGATGAATCCCAAGCACAAGGATTTAATTCTTACAAAGAGTAGTGGGCTGAAGAAACTAAGTAGAAGCAGTAGACGTGTTTAGGGAACATATGTCCTTAACATGAAAATGAGATAAAGATAATGTATGAAAAAGTATGACTATTTTACCTTTAAGAAATAACATAAAAAGGCAGAGAGGGCTTCCCTGGTAGCGCAGTGGCTGAGAGTCCACCTGCCGATGCAGGGGACACGGGTTGGTGCCCCGATCCGGGAAGATCCCACATGCCGCGGAGCGGCTGGGCCCGTGAGCCATGGCCTCTAAGCCTGCACGTCCGGAGCCTGTGCTCCGCAACGGGAGAGGCCAAAACAGTGAGAGGCCCGTGTACCGCAAAAAAAAAAAAAAAAAAAAAAAAAAAAAGCAGAGAACGCTGAGAGATTATCAGTGATTTTCATATGTCTTAAATTAGCAGCAATCAGTACCATACAAGTCATTTTCCATTTGCTGTCTCAAGACTGCAGGAAATATTTTAAGGATCTCCCTCCCTTGCATCTGCAATAAGATGCTTACAAATTCGTTTTGCTTTGTAACAAATAACATGCATGCTAAGGGGCATTTTCTCCTCTAACTGTACATCCATCCAAATGGGCCTTTTCTGATTTCATGACTTGAATTTGTTAATGTGCACACCCCCTCGGGGTCTCTCTTCTGCCACAGGGACACAGAGCTTGTAAAGCCCTATTCATTTGATGCCCTTACTAGTTGCTGATATTCATGTGTGCCAGGCATGATGATCCGTGCCTTAGAACCATTACATCGTGTAATCCTCACAGCCTCCCTGTGAACATACAAGCAGCCTGGAAATGCTTCTACTATGGCATTTATCCTCAGGTGACATGAGGATCAGAAATGTGAATGTACCCAAGGTCGCCCCCCTAGCAAGTGATAGAGCCAGGATTTGAACCCAGGGCTGTCTGGCTCCAGAGAAAGAGCTTTCAACCATAAAGCTATGCTGCCAACTCCAGCTGGAGATGGGGCTTGGTGCCAAGGCGCTCTGAAGCATAGCTCTGCTTTCCCTCTGCAAGGCTCTGCAGGATCTCTGCTCCTGTTCCACTGCCTCATCGCTTCCCTCTTCCACTTGCATGGGGCTTTCCCAGCTATCAGAGGCTGTAGGTACTCTTAAAGCCCCGTTTCACAGATGAGGAAACTAAGGTGCAAGAGCTATTCTCTCCTAAAAGTTGGTGCTGAGTGGGATAGTCTCCACTCGAACTGTTCTTCCTGGGGAAGCAGACATTCGCATTCATTGCTACCAGGAGCACAAATGGCTACTGTCCCCATGGAGGGAAATTTGGCAATATCTATCAGAATCATAAATGCATATACAACTTAACCCAGCAATTCCACATCTGGAAATTTATCCTAAATATATGTAACATCATGCATGTACAAGGTTACTCACTGCAGTGTGTATAGCTTAAGAAATAATTGGAAACAACCCACTGTACATCTAGAGTAGACTGGTTAAACAGTATAGTGCAAAGCATAATAGGGTACTCCGTGGCTAGAAATAAAGAATGAGGAAGCTCTCTATGTGCTGATATGGAATGATCTCCAGGGTATATTGATAAATAAGAAACAAAAGCAAAAAATTCAAGGTTTAAAACTGTGTGAGATAAGAGGTGAAATTGGTATTGCTGATATATAGAAAGGAACTCTGTATAGATATATAAAAATGATGGCAGTGATTTATTGTCAAGGGGAATGGGGGGCAGGTAGATAGAGACAGGAATGGGAGGAAGAGTTTTCACTGTTTTGTTTTTTTTTTTACTTTTTAGTATTTTAACCATGCAAATGTATTGTCTATATTCCAAAAAATCAGTAAAAGAATATGTGTTCACAAAAAGAAGTTGTCCTAAGTTGGGCCAATAAAGAAAATTATCTGCATCCTATATTAAAGGTAAATTTTGGTTCTGCAAGAGCCCTAAGCCTTCAGAATATTGCTTGTGCTGACATCTTGATCAGATATTTCTACATCAGACTGGATTTTACACCTCTCTTTCCCAGTCACAACACCCACTCCTAAATGGAAAATTCAGAGCTAAATCCTCCAAAAAATTTTTTTGCAAAGGGACCATGGTTATATGCTTATTTTGCACAGCAGATGATTCTAACCAGCTTTACATCCCCCCTCCAAATGCTGGTGTTACTGAAATGTAAAGGATTACATTAATAGCAGCTGCATTTTAATAATTGATGGTCTGTTTGCTTAACATTCATTTATTACTTGATATAAGCCTCTTGATATAAGTGATATAAGTGCAAAATATTCACTTACTTGATATAAGTGCAAAATATTCTCTGCTAATAGCTCAAATAAAATTGCTCAAGTAAGGTTGGGTGGTTCGTTGTTGACTTTTTTATCCAGCACCATAGGATTTACCTAGTTCTTTATCTGTGGATAAGAATATTTGAGAATAGGTGTTTGTAGCAATGCTTTTGGTCCACAAAACCAAACCCAACCATTATTAGGAAAATAATACTTGCATCCTTAAATAAAATGGAAAAGCCTACCACTCTGACCCATAAGAGTCTTAGCTCTTAGTACTATTCACAGAACAGTCAAATCAGAAGTGAGAAAATACTGCCCAGATCAGAAATATGGAGAAAAGTTCCCACAAGCATCAAAAGAAGATGGGTTATGCACTTCAAGATGCCATTCAGATGTTAAAGCCCAGAAGCTCTTCCTCCAGAAGTTCTTCCCCCACACACACCTGTAGGACAACTCTCAGACCTGAACAACAGGGGGCACCTCTGTCACTTGGGATCTGTACCTAGCACCATCAAAGCATGACCCATTACCCAAAACATCCACTCTGATGAGCAATACCATTCAAGCCCCAGAGAAACACCTCTCCAAGATCTTGATCTCTGTCCTCAAAACGGAAGGCAACTGTGTCAAACGGCTTGAAGACTGGGGTGTGGTGCCAATGCCAAAGCAAAGATGGGCACTGCCGGGGGGGGTGCCGGGGGGGTCTGAGTGGCAGGAGCGCTTAGGTGAGAGAGAGGACAAATGAACTAACTTGTCAGGTACTCTCTCGGATACAGTCATTGCGACAGATTCTTGCACAACATAGCACCATTTCCCCATGGTGACGACAGCTTATTTCTAGCTTCCCTTTGTGTTCCAATTTGTGGCTCTGGACCTTTGCAGGAATCAGTACGGCATTTGCAATCGCTGCACGTGGTGGCTGAGAAAAATGCTGTAGTACTAAATAATTCATATTACTCTTAATTTTGTATATGTAGAAGTCTGGGCATAACATAGGACCATAATACTGATTCTTGGCATTGACGACTGAATGGAAAATTAGAATTATGAATAGTTTTTAAATAAAAACATGCAATAAAATCTAATTAAAATGTTAAAAATTAAATTTTGACTATTTCAATATTTGACTATTAAATATTAAAGTTTTCAAATATTGATTTTCAATATTTGAATATTTAAATTATTCACATTTATTTACAATTCGTATTTTACCTTTTAATTTTAATAAATTATTTTGACTACCTCAGGAAGAAATAACTTTTTTTAAAACACATTAGTAATAATTTTAATTTTTACCTCTAATATATTTTCTTGGTGAAACTATATCCAAATATTGAATATTTTTAATCCAATTATATTTCATTTATAATCACAAAATCATTACTGTCAATAAACACAAATTAGTGAAAATCTTGATAATAAAAACACTATTAGTGATTTTGCTAAAATTAAGGCAAGAAAAAGAAATTTTAAGGAAAATATAATTTATGAATTATAGGTGTCTTTTCTTACTCATCCAAACATTGCCAGCCAGCCCACTTACAGACTATCCGGAAAACATCCAATAATTTAACTGAATAGTCTTAAATATTGTGCCAACCTTTGGTCATATAAAAATCTTAGCTTTGGAGGAGTTCCCTGGTGGCCTAGTGTTTACGATGCAGTGCTCTCACTGTGGAGGCCTGGGTTCAATCCCTGGTCAGGAAACAATCCCACATGCTGCACAGCATGGCCAAAATATAAACAAAACAAAACAAAACAAAAACCTTAGCTTTATTTGAATTTTTAAATTTTGTCACTATGAAGGTTTATTTACCAAGGTAGGAGGATAAAACAGATATTGATTTACATTTAAATATGTAAACATACAGTATGTGAGCCTCCGTTTGTACTCTTAACTCAAACCCTACAAATAGCAGGTGGTGACCTGCACATCTGGACCTGTGGTCTAGCTGTGAGAGACAGAGTAACAATTGCATCCCTGAGCACATTTTCCAAAAAGTGCTCCTTCTAGGTAATATAGGGTTGGCCAAAAAGTTAGTTTGGGTTTTTCCATAAGATGTAATGGAAAAACCGAAACGAGCTTTCTGGCCAACCCAACATATTGATGGAATGGTCATTAAGACTATGATTAAACAATATGATGGGAAGCACGAGGATGGCTATAATCAAAAAAAGAGATAATAACAAGTATTGGTGAAGATACAGAGAACACAGTGCTGTTGGGAATGTAATGTGGTACAGCCACTTTGAAAAACAGTCTGGTAGTTCCTCAAAAGGTTAAACATAGAGGTACCACATGACCCTGCAATTCCACTCTTAGGTATATATCCAAGAGAAATGAAAACATATGTCCACACAAAACCTCGTAACAAATGATTATAATAGACAAAAATTGGAAACAATCCAAATGTCTATCAACAGATGAATGGATGAATAAAATGTGGTATGTCCATGCAATGGAATATTATTCAGCCATAAAAAGGAATGAAGCACTGATGCACACTCCAGCATGGATGAACCTTGAAAACATGATGCTAAGTGAAATAAACCAGTTGCAAAGACCATATATTGTATGATTTCAATTACATGTAATGTCCGGAATAGGTGAATCTATGGAAACAGAAAGTAGATTAGTGGTTGCCCAGGGCTGGGAGGTTGGCGAGAAATGGGGAGTGACTGCTGATGGGTATATGGGGATTCTTTTTTTTTTTTTTTGCAGTACGCGGGCCTCTTGCTGTTGTGGCCTCTCCCGTTGCGGAGTACAGGCTCCGGACGCGCAGGCTCAGCGGCCATGGCTCACGGGCCCAGCCGCTCCGCAGCATGTGGGATCTTCCCGGACCGGGGCACGAACCCGTGTCCCCCGAATCGGCAGGCGGACTCTCAACCACTGCGCCACCAAGGGAAGCCCAGGTATGGGGATTCTTCTTTAGCATGAAACTGTTCTAAAATTGATTATGGTACGGTTGCACAACACTGTGAATATACTAAAACCTACTGGACTGTACACCTTAAATGGGTAATGAATTATATCACAAAACTGTAAAAAAAAAAAAAAAAATCAGTAGGAGAAACAGGGCAATCAAAAAGCTTTGTCTTTGTTCTAGCCTGGTGCCCTGCACCTTTGTCCTTGGCCTGCCCCGTGGGCTGGCTCCCTGCCCCCATGTCAGCATCCCACCACCTTTTGAAGGGTGGTGAAATTCCCCTCTAATCCCCACCACAATTTAACACAGAATTAACCTGAAACATGTGCGTGAGCATTAAATTTAGCCCGGCACGTCATCTCCCACAGATTAGAAAGAGCCAGTGGAAATGAAATATTGTTCTCTAAGCTAATATGTAATCTTCACAGACACCATCTTATTAAAGTCTGAGAAGCCATGCCTTAGGACAAGCCCACCTGTCGATTTAGAGGCCTGACTGCAGCTCCTTATATTAGCGCTCTCAAGTTATTTTGCCTCAGGTCTCAATGCCAACGCCACCACCCTCTGCCTCCCCTTCCCCCTCCCCCCCCCACCCCGCCCCAGAGCTGGTCCCCTCTAATTCCCTAGACTCTCCCTTCGGGGATGGGGGTGGGGATTGCTTTTCTCGCCAGCCCTAGCCCTGTGTGTATTAAGGGGACCACGTGCTTGGATTTGATGGAAGTGGCAGCTTAGACACGTAAGCTCCTCACATATGGATGAATAATCACAGATAAAAACTACTTTCAAATATGATCAGGCTCTAACGGAGACAGACAGAGGTCACAGGGAGCACAGCTCGCAAAGAGCGAGGACCTAAGCTTCTGCGGCCTAGAATAGGCGATTAAGGCCTCCGCAAGGACCCCTGGGACTTCCCTAGGGAAAATAGTACAATGATTCAGTAATATTCTGCAGCGCCTCTCTTTCCAGCTCTCCCGCCCCAAGCCTTGTGCTGCTTCTTTCTGCAGATTGTCATTTTCCTCTGGGAACAAGGCGGCTCTTCCCACTGTGACTTCTCAGGTCTTTAATCAAGGCCGCCTGTCACTGACACCCATGTGGAAATCCAGTATGGTTTCTATTTGCCATGCTTTCTTCTAGCTGATAGTAACGTGTGTTTCGTTACTGATGAATGCGCTTCTTGCCTTTGTCCCCACCATATGAACGCCCCAAAATAAGAGCTAAAACCCAAGCGAGATTATGTA
Organism: Physeter macrocephalus; assembly: GCF_002837175.3. Taxonomy (NCBI): domain Eukaryota; kingdom Metazoa; phylum Chordata; class Mammalia; order Artiodactyla; family Physeteridae; genus Physeter; species Physeter macrocephalus. The sequence continues at coordinate 60,298,919 of NC_041227.1, forward strand.
CCAGCCACTTTAAACACTTCACATATATTAGCTTCTGGAACCTTCATAATAATCATATGAGCTAGGAACTATTACTATTTTCCTTTTTACAGGTGGAGAAACCCAGTCAACCCAGTCAACCATCTGGCCCAGCAAGCTGAGAATATTTACTACCTGGTCCTTTCCAGAAAAAGGTTGTCAACCCTTAGTCTAGAAACTTCCCAGTACCGGGACTTCCCTGGTGGTCCAGTGGTTAAGACTCTGTGCTCCCAATGCAGGGAGCCCAGATTCTATCCCCGGTCAGGGAACTAGATCCTGCATGCCACAACTAAGACCGGGTGCAGCCAAATAAATAAATATTTTAAAAGAAGAAAGAAAAGAAACTTCCCAGTACCAAATAGGACCAGGATCCTTCAGGAAGTCCTTATCATAGGGTCTCCCTGAAGCCATTCAACTAGTGACCATTCATTCATTCATTCATTCATTCAACAAATGTTTCTTGAGTACCTACTATGTGCAAGGCACTGTGCTAGGTGTTTGGGGTTTACAAGGATGAACAAAACTAGGCAGGTGCCCTGGCCCTGTGGAGCTTAGCTTCTGAGGGGAAGACAGAAATGAGTACGATAATCACCTAAATAAAACGGAAAATTCCAAGTGTGATGAGCACCACACAGGAAACTTATGTGGCGCCTTGGGAACATTCAAAAGTGGGATTTTACCCAGACTGGGGTGCACAGTCCAGGAAGACGTCCCTCAGGAAAGGACCCTAGTTTAACCCTAAAGGATGAGAAGGGGATAACTGGGTAAGAAGGCGAGCCGTGTGTTCCAGGCAAGTCTTTGACAGAAGGGAGCACGTCACCCTCCGGGCACTGCAAGGTGGACAGTGTGGCCGGGCTGCAACAGGGAAGGGAGGTTTGTTCAAGATGAGTCCAGGAGCCAGCCAAGGGCACAGCACACAGGGCCTTGCAGGCCACCTGAGAGCAGGTGCCTAATGCCCAACGAGAGAAGGTGACACTTGAGTAGAGGCCAGAATGATGAGAACAGGTCAAGCACAGGGAGGCCATGGGAGAAGTACTGCAGATAAAGGGAACAGCCCATATACTATGTACCGGTTCCAGAGGGGGAAATGTACCTTTGCAATGCAGAGGTCTGCTGTTACCTCTTTAACGCAGGGCTCAAGATTGGCATCACCAAGAGGGGAACAAAAAGACATTTATGTACCTCCTGGCATGATGCATGTGAAATACACGGTGTCACCCTGAAGCATGCTTGCCAAAATGTTTCACTTCAATCTAATCAAGGCTCTGAAGGAACCTTCCAGTTTACAGGAAATGCAGGGGATAGAGGAACAAGTTAAACACCACCAAGAGGAAACCTTAGACAAATCCTGATGTGGGACGTTCTCCAAGACATCCAGCCAAGATTTTTCAAAGAGTCAATGCCTTACACTTCAGTTTAAGAAGAAGAATTTTCAGCCAATGTCATTTATAAAGGGGATCTCTGTGAGACTTTCTATATAGAAATATCACAGATCAGAAAAGAAACACTTTGTCAGACCACATTCCTCCGTTTTTCTTTCAAAAAATATGATCTCTGCGTGTATAGATGATCAACACTTGCCCTTTGCTCCTCAGGCAGCCAAGACTGCAGTGGGAGAGAGAGTACGATGCTGACTTCCAGATCAGGCTCTGCCCAGAAAAAAATGGAGATGGCTGGGAATGGGGCCCCGGCTGATGAATTCCACTTCCTTCTGGTCCTTGGCTTGGGGCTGGGAGACCAAGATTGCTACCAACTCAGTCCTTCTAAATTTAGTTCCTTCTTCTATATATTTTTTAAGATATTTATTTATTTATTTGGCTGCATCAGGTCTTAGTTGCGGCACGTGGGATCTTCGTTGCCACGTGCGGGATCTAGTTCCTGACCAGGGATACAACCTGGGCCCCCTGCATTGGGAGCGTGGAGTCTTAGACACCGGACCACCAGGGAAGTCCTACTTCTTCTATATTTTTAACTAATGCAAACTTTTCAAAAAGATATTGCTTTGGGGACATTTATAACAGCTGTAAAGATCTCTATTAACCACCCTTTATCAGTGAGATAAAGACCAGCTGTTTCACTAATTGCCCTTAACTGCTTGGGCTTGATTATTAATGAATGCCCTTGCCTTGAGTTCAAACAGCTTAATTAGCTAAAGTTAAGTGTTCCCAATAAATTTACTAACCTATGATAAGCTTTTCTTTAATAGGAAGGGAGCAGTCCTTAATTAAATAGAATAATTTACAACTCCACATCTACTATAAGTAATGGTTGCCCCGCTACCTTGTTACCTAATTAGATGATACTGAAACTCTTCCAGAGAGGAACTGAGGGTACAGTTGAACACGCCCTTGGACAAACCAATTTGTTAGCCGCCCACCAGCATGTGCATGTGGAGTCGTGGACAGATCATGGCATTGGCTTCTGGGTCAGAATCTCCTTTCTGCCACTCACAAGGCGCCTGCTGCCTCCCCTGTAAAATGGGGACCTAACTATCTGCAGAGCCTATGGCGGGTAGATTGGATAGCATTTGCAATCACTCAAAGAATGAAGAAAAAGACAAGTTAATGCCCTCTTTAAACCCCTAAGGGGGTCATATTTTTATAGGCAAAATTATTCCCAGTGGAGATTTGTCTGGATAACATGCACAAAAAAACAAATCCCTCCAGTGTAATCATGAAAAAAGCATCCAGCAAACCCAGACTGGGGAACTTTCTACAGGATACCTGGCCAGTAGACTCAAGACTGTCAGGTCATAAAAATAAAGAACGAGTGAAAAAGTGTCACAGACCATAGGTGACTGGGGAGTCATGACAATTAAATGCAATGTGGTATCCTGGACTGGATCCTGGACAAAAAGAGGGCATTAATGGAAAAATTGGCAAAATCCAAATAAAGTCTGGAGTTTAGTCAATAGCAAAGTGCCAGTGTCTGTTTCTGAGTTTTAACAAATGTACTCTGGTGATGTCAGATGTTAACAGTGAAGGAAACTGGAGGTGGGGGTGTGTGTATAATATGGGAACTCTCTGTACTGTCTTTATAAATTTCTGTAAATCTAAAATTATTCCCAAATAAAAAGCTGTTAAACATTGCTTACCTATTGGATAAAAGAAGCTTAAAAATAGGCTTATCCAACTGATGAAGGGATAAATAAAATGTATTATATCTATACGATGGAATATTGTTCAGTCATAGAAAGGAATGAAGCACTTGCTCCAACATGAATGAACCTTGAAAACGTGATGCTCAGTGAAAGAAGCCAGACACAAAGGTAGCATATTCCATTTATATGAAATATCCAGAATAAACAAATCCATAGAGACAGAGAGCAGATTAGTAGTTGCCAGGAGCTGGAAAGAGAGGGAGATAGGGAGTGACTGCTTAATGGACACCGGATTTTCTTTTGGGGTGATGAAAATAGTTGGAACTAGGTAGAGGTGACGGTTGCATGATATTGTGAATGCACTGAATGGGACCGAATTATACGCTTTAAAATGGCTTAAATGGTAAATGTTATGTCATGTGTATTCGACCACAATAGAAAAATTAATAAATAAAAAGTAGATTTGTCCTGATCACTGACACGACTGGCACAATTTTTAAAACCTTTCCTTGAGGTTTTCACTGTGCAACCTCACTTTTTGTTGCAGCAGAGTCTTGAGTGCACCTCAGCAGGTCCCCCTGTGTAAGTCTCCTTTTTGTCTGGTGGGAAGGAAACAAGACTAACAGACACTGGCTCCAGGCAGGACCACCGTGGTATTCAAGCTCCTTCCATTGAACTAGCAGCTGCTCTGTAGCAGGGATTGGACACTGCCTGGAGGTCCTTGGCTGAAAATTTGAATTTGTTTAATGACTATGCTGTGCCGAAAGGTTCTTTGTCCCCTAAGTGTCTCTTAGTTTTAGAATTCATGCCTGTTTGTTTTTCATGTTTCTATAAAAGTTAAGGAAAAACCTGCTCATCAGAGTACCAAAGAAGGTCAAGAAAGATGGTGACCGGGTGTTGCCAGAGGTCCATTATTCCCACCCAAAGGCAACAGTAAAAGTGCCCCGAGCATTCCACCACACCCCACACCCCCCCTCACCATGGTGGCTTGGTCATGCTTGAAGGGGCTCAGCTACAAATCTCTAGTAAAACCCACTGAAATTCATCTCAGATTGGGTAATGTCAATTCTGGGGCTCCATGAGAAGCCCACCTTCAGGCAAAAGACAGAAAGCGGGGAATAGGGTGTGACACCCTCTCTTGTGTCTGTCCTGGGTTGAATAGTGTCCCCCCAAATTCATGTCTCCCCAGAACCTCAGCATGTGACCCTATTTGGAACTAGCATCTTTGCAGATGTAATTAGTTAAGATGAGGTCATACCGGAGGAGGGCTGGCATCCTTTTAAGAGAGAAATTTGGACGCAGAGATGCAGGGGAAAAGCCCACGTGAAGACGGAGCCAGAGATCCAAGTGATGGGAACAAGGCAAGGAACTCCAGGGACTGCCAGCCACCACCAGAAGCTAAGAGGGAGGATCCTCCCCTAAAACCTTCAGAGGGAACGTGGCCCTGTTAACACCTCAACTTTGGGCTTCTGGCCTCCAGAACTGGGAGAGAAAAAATGTCTGTTGTTCTAGGCCACCAGTTTGTGGTAGTTTGTTACAGCAGCCCTAACAAATGAATCCACTGTGTATATCCCATATGGCCTGGCAACCTTCATTTCATCGTGATGCAAAGAACCCAAGGCGGTGTGGCCCTGAGAAAGTAAACATCTCCAGTTTTGGCGAGCTCAGCAAAATTGTTTTGAAGGTGGTCTGGGTGAAACACCCAAAGTGGGGAATGATTCAGATCAGGCCAAATGGGTCATACTTTGAACCTTACCATGGTTGAGGACAGGAATATACAGACCGATGGGCATCCAGGCAGTGTCATTTTACTAGTTCACCTGGAAGGACACCAGCCATCATTTGGGTTAGTTTTTTCATTATCCCTGTCTAATAGATAAAACCATGTTAGGCCTAGAACAATAAAATTATTGTCTCAATACCACACCACTATTAGAATTACCAACTGCATGTAGGATAATAAATCCTACAATCACACATTTGGGCAGAGCCTTGAACATTTTCAAAAAAGCTTTTGCATCATTTGTGAAATCTTCACATAGGTCCTAGGACAAAAAAAGACAGGAATTTTTATCCCTGTTTCCCTGATGAGGCAACTGAGACCCACGTAAGCTTTTCTCCTTCCCTTTTTGCTCGCCTGTCCAATCCTCCCTCCCTTCCCATCTCACCCTCTTCCCCAGCTCTGGTAATCCCTTCTGACAACCTAGAGTATAGTCTTCCAAATTTGTCTCCATATTCATATAGTCACACGCAATTATATGTTTTTACACACTCTATGCAATACATAGGCATTTGTCATTTTCCTCACACTCCTTGTTCCTGTTTTCTCATTCTACAACATGCCATGGAAAGCCCTCCAAGGCATCTGGTATTACTCTAATTCATCGCTTTTAATGGCTGCACAAAATTCCATGGTGTGGATGTCCTGTAATTTATTCAGTCATTAACAAGCATGCAGTTGTGTCCCCTTTTTTTCCAAATAACCACAATGCTGCAATAAATCCTTTCCTCAAATGTCCTTATGTACTATGGCTATTTATTTCTATGAGATGGAGTCCCAGGGGAGAGGCTGCAGGATCAAAGAGTATATGTATTTCTTTTTAACTATTTTTAATAGAACAAAGCAAGAAAATAGGATTGTGGTTATCTGGAGAGGAGCTTGCCAGGGGATTTAACAGTATTGGTGATGATCCAATTCTCAGGCTGGAAGTGGGCTCATGAATGCTTATTCTATCATTATTCTTTAAAATTTGCGTGTATTTTATTGCCTATATTATTTAATAATTTCAAGTAATCTGCACGTTTTAATTTGAATAAATGTGGCCAAAACAGCTGAAGGAATTCCTTTCTTCATCAATGTAAAAGAATAATCCTTTCCCTGCTACCCCACAGGTAGGAGATGTAATTAGTCTTTTCCATTTTTTTCCCAGCCTGAGAGATATATCTCATTGTTACCTTAAGTTACAATTCTCTGACACTGGTGAGTTTGAGCATCTTTTCAGATGTGTGTCATCCATTTGAATGGGCATCCATTTGTATGGATAAAATGACATTTTAACTGCTCTATAAACCCTTTCTAATTAAGTAAAAAGGGGAAGGCTGATACTCAGCCCTTTTAATCACACCCCTCTAAAAGATAAAGCTCAGAGTTTTCAAACACCACAAACAAAAAAATTAATCAACATGAATTGCTTCTCTCTCATCTAAATTCCAGATGCCATGATGACATGAGCAACCTACAGCGAAATCCCCAAACAACACCCAAGACCTCTGAAGCACTAGACACAAATGTTATCTTCATATGAGAGTCAATAAGACTAACAGATCATGGCCACTGCCAAGGTGCAATGGACTGAATGATTATGTCCCCCACGAATTCATATATTGAAATCATAACCCTCAAGGTCATGATATTTTAAGTGCGGCCTTTGGGAGGTGATTAAGTCATGAAGGTAGAGCCCTCATGAATGGGATTAGTGCCCTTATAAAAGAGACCCCAGAGAGCTTCCCTTTCTCGTCCACCATATGAGGACACAGTGAGAGGACAACCACCTGTGAACCAGAAAGTTCTTACCAGACACTGAATCTGCCGGTGCCTTGATCTTGGGCTTCCCAGCCTCCAGAGCTGTAAGCAATAAATTTCTGCTGTTTATAAGCCACCCAGTGCATAGTATTCTCTTACAGCAGCCTGAATGGACTAAGAAAGTGAGCGCGTCCTTTTCTGAGTGAGAGGCTACCTGGTCACCCTATGGGAGAGTTATAACCTCTGCCCCCACCCATCTGGCTGGTCTCTTCCCACGCCTTTCTCCTTGTTAGCACTGACTTCCAGGGGGTTGGTGTTTTTGCAAGAGCTCTCTACTCATCACTCCATCCCTTCCTTTCCTCACTTTACAGCACACCGTGGACATCACTCCCGGAAAATAGCTAGAGATCTCATTTGCTTTTAATAGCTACACAACATCCCATAGTTTAGATGTACCAAATTGTACCTGATCATTTGCTGGTGATGGACATTCAGGTGTTTCCAATTTGTTTTACTTTACTATTTTTTTTGTTTTTATATTTTTGTTTTACTTTACTATATTTTTTTCACCATATATGTATTTCTGTTGTCACAAACAACACTAATAAATTTTCTTGTATGTATATCCTTTGCAATTCTAGGTCAGATTCCTCTCCAATAGATATATATACACGTATATATTTAACTTTTTCACCATACCCTCTTCAGTGCCAGATGTTACTATGTATTGCTGTTTTTGTTGTTTGACAAAATCTGAGAGGTTAAGAATGAGAAGGGAACTTCACTGTAGTCTCAGATTCCTTAGCTCTCTTCTACATAGAAATCACCTGTAATTTTAACACTAGAATTTAATTTTTATAGTTTCCCATTCCTTTTGATCGGCTGGTTTATTTGCTTTTTTTTTCCTCCTGGAATTTAGCTATCATTACATACTAATGATAGCTGATCAGATTTAAAGTTACATTAATTTTTAAAATTTCCAATTACGTTTGAACAGCTGATTCCTCGTTATCATTTGGATGCAAGAAGTTGAATCTGATATAGATCCTGCCTGTGATTAACTTACAGTCTTATAGGAGCATTATGACATATACAAATAAGTACAATTAATAAAATGTAAATACCACTGTGTAGGTACAAACACTGAACTCACAGGATTCAGAGATGAGACAGGAAGATAGAAAGGCAACGTGAAGGAAATGACATTGGAGTCAGGCCTTGAGGCACTGATCCAATTTTGATATTTGGAAATGGGTGGAAGGAAACAAACTGGAGGAGAACAAGGAACAAAGCAGCTTTCCTTTTCAAGCCCCTGGCCAGGAATACAAACAAGTAACAGTGAATTTCAAATACGCATTGATTAAGGATGACTGCTGGTGAAATGCATGCATGGCAGTACATACGCGATGAATGCATTATACATGTCTTCATTATATGAGATCTCAGTCAGTTCATAATGACAGGAAGCCAAGACAGTGCACACCTTCTTGATCTAGCTATATGATAGCATTACACGAAAGTAAATTTAGTGGCAATGTTGAAAGAAGAAAGGAAAAAGCTAAAATGTGTTCCAATAAACTTCATTCATTCAACAAATAACTAATATTTTAGTTATAGGAGATAAAATGGTAAGAAAGACAGCAAGCCCAAGGTGAGGCTAATGCCTAATGGAGAAAAGGGGAAAGTTTAAAGAGCAATAAAAATAGAGTTTGTCACCCACTTGCCAGGCTTGGTTTCTCAATACCATTCTCCTATGAAAGGAACCAGGGCTCCCAGGAGAAATGGCTGATTCTAGGGCTGGAAAATACAAAACGAGCTTGGAGCATCTCATAGAGACAAAAAGTAAGGAAAGGCTCAAAAAAAAAAAAAAAAGGAGGGGGCACACAGGAGCAAATCTGAAAGAGCCTCCAGTGGCCAAAGCTGGAACAATTCGAGCAAAAAATAAATAGGCCAGCATTGGATTCTAACCCAAAGTATAAGATAAATATATATGAGTTCATACTTATGTAAGTAAATGGTTGAATAGATAAATACATTGGGGGAAAGGAACAATTCTTCTGTATAGAAAAACTCCAGATAATATCTATAGATCCCCACTACCACCAACTCCACTCCCTTTGGGTGAGGGCAGGACTTAGTAGCTGGCTTCTAACAAATACAGAAAACAGCTTGCGTGTGGAAAGGAAAATAATAACCTTACAGTAGAGAGGCCTGGCAGACACGACCTTAACTTCATGATCAAGTTCAGCATCACGATAGACGTCATGTTGGTAGCATGCACCTCTGGGCTATTCCTCCCCCCAAATTCCCCAGTCTGCATTGTGAGAAAAAAAGCTTCAGACAAACCCAAATTGAGGGACGTTTGACAAAACTCCTGACCAGTCCTCCTCAAAACTATCGAGTTCATAAAAACCAAGGAAAGAATGAGAAATTGTCACAGGTCAGAGAAAACTAAGGACACGCAAAGATTATATACCATGTGGTGGAAACAGCCCAAGTGTCCATAGACGGATGAATGGATAAAGAAAATGATCCCTGCTCAGGGAACTAGATCCCACATGCCGCAACTAAGACCCGGCACGGCCAAATAAATAAATATATATTTTTTTAAATAAGAAAAAAGAGCACTATGTTATAAAATTATAGTACAATTATCACACTCTGGAGAATTACTATCAGTAAAATACAATTAACTAACAGTCCATATCCAAATTTTCCCATTGTCTCTATAATGTTCTTTGAAGCTGGATTATTTTCTTTTTGGTCCAGGACCCTATCAAAGATCATATATCACATTTAATTGTCCTTTCCTTTTATTCTTCTTCCATCTAGAACAGTTCTCAAACATGTTTGTTTGTTCTTACGGCATTGATTTTTTTAAATATCTTTATTGGAGTATAATTGCTTTACAACGTTGTGTTAGTTTCTGCTGTACAACAGAGTGAATCAGCTATGTGTATACATATATCCGCATATCCCCTCCCTCTTGAGCCTCTCTCCCACCCTCCCTATCCCACCCCTCTAGGTCGTCACAAAGCATCGAGCTGATCTCCCTGTGCTATGCGGCAGCTTCCCACTAGTCATTTGGTAGTGTCAATGCTACTCTCTCACTTCGTCCCCGCTTCCCCTTCCCCCCGCTGTGTCCTCAATTTTTTAAAAGTCCAGGTCAGTTGTTCTGCACAATACCTCTCAATTTGGATTTATCGCATCTTCTCCTCCTGGTTATATTTTTGGCAAGAATATTGCGTAAGTATTGCTGTGATATGCTCAGTGCTCTTACCTCAGGAGGCGAATGATGATCAGTCTGATTACTCAGCTAAGGCGGTGCCTGCACATTTCTCCATTCTAAAGGTACCTTTGTCGTAAATTAATAAATGATCTGTAGGTAGATATTTTGAGGCTCATGCCACACTTTTCCCAGCAATATTTCATCTAATGGTTTCAGCCTAGGCTGTCGATTCTTTCATGAACTGAGTCTTTCATCGATGGTTACAAAAATGTGAGTTTCCAAATCTAACATTCCTTCTATGTTTATTAGTTGACATTCTTCAGCACTTTTCTCTTCTCCCTCTCTTGTCTTTTTTTCTATCTTAATGTCAGTATGGACTCATGGACTCTCCTTTAATTCTGTCTATTGTTATAACCCACTACTATCATTTTTAATTCAGATGTTCAGATTATCCCAGATTTAGCCAGTGGGAGCCCCTTCAGGCTAACTTCTGTTTCATGGTGATATGCCTCCATTTTTTTTTTAGCACTCCATATTTTGCGATTTAAAAAAAAACGATGTTTCAGGTATACTTTGTACTTTTCCCGTCTCAGCCCTGGACTCACCCATTTCTCCAAGGAGCCCTGGTAACTTTTAATAGACAATGCTATTTAGAAACCAAGATCTGAGTATTAAGAGTGCTCACTGCAGGACTTCCCTGGTGGTCCAGTGGTTAAGACTCCGTGCTCCCAATGCAGGGGACCCGGCCTTGATCCCTGGTCGGGGAACTAGATCCCGCATGCCGAAACAAAGATCCCACGTGCCGCAACTAAGACCCAGTGCAGCCAAATAAATAAATATTAAAAAAAAAAAAAAGAGTGCTCATTGCTCCTGGGATGTCATGCTTCAGTAGAGCAAATGCACTTTTAACAAACATGGCATGGAATGTCAGACCAAAATTCATCAGACAGCTGTGACATCACCAGAAGCTGAATTGAATGTTGGAATCAAGTATCATCCTCCAAGAACAGGAGGTTTTTTCCTCAGGTAACCAGCAACCACTCCTCATTCTTCTGATAACAGCAACCCCTTTTTCCTTTGGGGGAATTACCTCTGCCCTCTGTGAACAGTCACAGCGGGACTGTAAATCAAGGTATCCTGAACCCCTCCTCATATCCAAGAAGTAGGCACTCAATCCCTGAATCAGACAGGAGCCCCTGGACCCAGGAAGGATGCTGAGGAATACTGAGACATGTTTGAACATAAGAGCGTTTGACCACACATCCAGAGTTGACAAAGTCACATGCCCTCCCTACAAGGTGAAACTGAATGCCCCTTCTTCCCAAGGTCTGTTGGTTTCTCACTTAGTGAGAGCCTTTATCCCACACAGCTGAAAGCTTCTCTGCCTTTGTAGAAAAATTCTGACACAGTAGAGCCCATTTTGAACCTCTTTCCCTGGTATTGGTTCTTTCGTTCACCTGTTCCACTTCATAGAATTCAGTTGTTTTGACAGATGTCTAGATGGCTAGTGATACATTTTCATCTCCTTCCAAATCCACACAACAGATAACCCTGCTTGTAAATCAACACTTTTTTTTTTCCTGAGGAAAAGCTTCTAAAACTTTGCTCATTTTGTGTCAGTCCCTGCAGGGTTTCTTTATTTGCCGGCTTGCTTTGTGGGGAGTAAAATAAAAGCCTGAAATCTTGACACTTACAACTTCAAAAATTATAAAATTTATTTACCTTCCATTTTCCTTTTTTTAATCCTTTTCCCCCTCCTCTAATTAGAAAATAAGATATTTTCTAATCTCCAACATATGGGTGTTACACAAAATGGTAGATATGGGTGAAAAGAAGGAAGGAAGGAAGGAAGGGAGGGAGGAAGAAAGGAAGAGAGGAAGGGAAGGAGGGAGGAAGGGAAGGAGGGAGGGAGGGAGGGAGGAAACTGAGGAGAGGATCAAAGGAAGGATGATTCTTATACTCCCCAGTGCTTCATAATATAAAAACACAAAATGTTTTCTATCTTTTGATGCATGAGTTTTTTGAGTGACCCAACACTTTGACACTGAACTTGTTCATGTCAAAAGGATCTGGTCATCATGAAGCACCAGTGTTCTGGGGTGGATGGGGAGAAATAGAGAAGCACGGGTGCCAATCTGATGAGGACCACTTATCCCCTCTAAATGAACACTAGATTTGGATTTCAATATGAGCCTTGAGACTAAAAGTTATCATCATGGTTATTTCAGGAGCTACCAACCACCTGCACCTGAGGCTCCTCTCCCTGCTCTGCCCTTGTAAATCTGAACTTACAGGACAAGATGGGTGGAGATTCAGTGCTGGGTGACAAGTTCAGCTGTACGTGGAAAGAAATAAAACAGTGTAAAGGAGGAGAGTTTCTATAGAAGATATAATCTGTTTCTCCAAAATTTGGAGTAATAAACAGCCAACAGGGGGCGTGGGTTGCTTAATTTCCTACTCACTGAAGACACAGTTCATCAAACGTTTATCGGGGGTCAGTGCCACCTGGGAAGGCAAAAATGAGCCAGCTCTAGCGGTTTTGCTCATAAAGGGAAAATGGCCACCTCTGGCCTGAGCAGTGTGACAGCTTCCACTCCTGCTGTACCATGTTGACACCAGTGATGTGCTACGAGCCCTTCACAGTGCACTGCCAGGTTCTGGTCCTTGTGCAAACTTCATTTGTTTTTTTCCTACAGTTGGGCTACTTACTGATACAGTGATTTGTCTGATTTCTGTTGAGCTGAATGAGCCACACAAAATTTTAGAAGGTGGAGTTAAACTTGAAACAAGTAAATACAAGTGGAGCATAACATCAAGAGTACGTCAAGAAAAGATACCATATTTTCCAGATTCTCGCTACTCAAAGTGGGATCGTCACACCAGCAGCATGGATATGACCTGGGAGTTTGTGGAAAATGAAGAATCCCCAGCGCCACCTCAGACCTACTGAATCAGAATCTGCATATTATCAACATCCTCAGGTATTCATGTGCACATAAAACTTTGAGAAGCCATAGCTTAGAACGTAGAACGTAGAAGACCTTTCTCGTATAAATGTACAAGAGACCTTGGTCAGCACATTAAGCAGTCCAGGTGCCATCCAAGGGTCGACCAGTTGATTAGTAGATAAAATTGAATAGTGGTAGATAAAATATAACCTGTTCTGTGTGCTGCCACAGTTTCTGATGTGTGAGAGAACAGGCACAAACTCAGACAGCTGAGAATTACTGTTTGCCCAACACTTACATTATATCGTTCTCTTTGCTGGTCTCCACAACCCTGCCAGGTACGTAGCACAGGCTCTAGTGTCACCCCCATTTTACAGGTGGAGAGACTGAGGTTCTCAGAGGTGAAGTGACTTACCCAAAGGCACATGACTACAGTGAGTCTAACTGGGCTTGCACACTGACTGCCTGGTTCTAGGAAAGGGGTCCTTCTACAGCTTCTTCAAACCTGTGTGATAAGGACCAGGCGGGTTGTGTGACTGAAATGAAATCAGTGTGACAGGTGTGTAAAGAAATAAGATTTCTCTAGTGGGGAGCTGGAGAAAGTAGATAAGCTGACACAACACTAGAAGCTTCAGATAGCGGATCCTGGGAGTCTGGCTCCATGCAGGACCCACCTTCACATTTATCTCCTTCCCAGGTACACAGGGTGAGGTCAACAGGCCAACCCACTGAGACCCAGGAACCATCCAGGACAACGTGTGTCCCTCAAATCTAGGACAGGTACCTTCTTTGAGCAATAATGGCTTATTTTTATCCTCAGCAGGGTGACCAAACTTTTCCTTCTCTCCAAGTGAAGCTGAAAAAATCAGATTTAGGGCTTCTTGCTGATCTGAACTAACCTGAACAGAAAACCCATTGTTCAGCCTTGTTTCCCTGACCACCTGCCTAACCTGATTGTAGTCACTTGGAGAGAAGTGCCCCGCAGAGAAACTGAAGAGCTTTGCTTAAAGTAATCAACAAAGACCTGGGGGCTGATGCAGACCTCAGGAGACGTTTTCGCAACTGTGCCAGAGTGCCTTTTTCTCACTCCTCTTGACATCGTCTATAAAGCTCTGGATCCTTATGGGCTTCAATAAAAGGGACCTCGTGGATTCTGAAAAACAGGTAAGCTGGGGCAAGCCTGGAAGGCAAGGGCACTGGGGAGGAAGGCCGCCATTCTGTGGGTGGCGTAGCTTAGCACTTGGCTTGCCTAGAAGGCCAGGGTGGGAGAGAAAGAAGCAGAATCCCTGGAATGATGCTCAGTTTAACTAACTCAGTATATCACTGGTTCATTTCAGGTTATCTTCAGGATAAACGAGAAATCAGAAGGCCCAAGAAAAGTCTTAGCATCAATTACCTGGCATCCAATCATTGACTAGCTATATTCAACGCGGCATGATACCAAAAAAGAAGAACTAATAATATGATTTGGAAGCCCTCCTGGGCCTTTACGATTAGCGTTAGCCAATGCTTTCCTCATACACAGAAGTAGACAATTTCTCATCATTGCCTGCCTCCCACCCACCCCAAGATCAATGGTTTCCTATGCTCATGCTTCAGAAAGCAATAGTGTCAGCAAAGCAGATACCACTCTAGGTATTTCAAACAAACAAATTGATTATAAGGCTTTGGATATAAGTGTAAGATCAATTGGAAAAGAGGGTCTGATAAGCAAAAAGAAGGGGGGATAACAGATATCAGAAGCCGCCCCTAGGTTGGATCTGTGAGCCTGCACCTAATGCTGTGCTACTAGAGATGCCACTGCAGTCACTTCTGTATTTACCAGAGGGGCCACCTCCACCAGGGCTAGCTCCGCACAAAAGGTGCCACCTCCACCTGGGATACTGGAGTCTGGAATCACTCCACTCCTGTTGCTGCTACAGCTACAGAAATCTCCCTCCTTTCCCACCTTCTGATCTCCATCCAATGCACCCTAAGAGGAAGCCATATGGCAGAGGAGCATAGGAAATGCAGTTTGCAAATTCCGGGCCCCAGAACTGCAGAGCTCATTATAGAAGGGCAGGTGTTTACACCAGAAACCAAGCTGTCCCAGGTTGACAGTGCCACCCAGTGGCCAGCAGTGGAAACAACATGACCCACCACCTTTTTTCTTTCTCTTCAGTAACAGGAGAGACAGGGAAACTGCACAGTTTTAAGCTGTGAGTTGGATTCAGATCCACTCCGCTCCATGCTTGTTCTAAGCCTCAGGCTGAAGGAGCAGCAGCTAACCAGGATATGCTTTTCTATAATGGATCATAAGAGTGAAAAGAGGTGAGCCAAAACACACAAACACATTTGAGGCATCAGTTTGCATCATACCTGCTAATGTCCCATTGGCCACAGCATGTTTCACCATTCTCTGGGTGTCAGGCTGTGCGGCAGGATAAACTGTATAACATGAGGGCAGCCAAAGTTAAAAGGCGGACAAGGGTCACCCAAGAAAGAGACCATGCATGATTTGATGTCACTGAAAACAGACCGCAACCACACCATGCTCAAGTGGTCCAGCGTTTACTTGCAGCAAGAGGGGAGACAGAGTGTGCACAAGAGGCAGGCCTGTGTGCCAGTCTCCCATGGCCAGAGGATCCACAGCTGATGCAACACATACCCCATGTCACGCTGCAGCACAAGGACCCCAATCCTTCCTCCCGGGGTCTGAAATACAGGAAGCTGGGGCATGCGTGAGGGCCACTGATGCATGTGCTTAGCAGAACACAGGAGTACACATCAAGCCGGGAACAGAGAAAGATAGTCCTTCCCAAGGCCATAAGCTCAGCACAGGCTGTGAGAGCTCTTTGTCTCCCAGTAAGGAAATATTCCAGGCTCAAGCTTATTCTTATATGGCCAAGCAGGAGTCAAAAGACTACACAGAGATGGCCTTTCCCAACACCCAACTCCCTGGGTGGGGAATTCACTCCACTCATCTACTACACTGCAAGGTCATGTGGCAGAAGAATTGTGATGAATTATCCAACTGACCACAGAAAGCAGAAAACAAACTATATCTCTTTCATCTCTCTATTCCTACCATCTAGGACCAGGACCAGCACAGACAGACATCAAGCAACGATT
Organism: Physeter macrocephalus; assembly: GCF_002837175.3. Taxonomy (NCBI): domain Eukaryota; kingdom Metazoa; phylum Chordata; class Mammalia; order Artiodactyla; family Physeteridae; genus Physeter; species Physeter macrocephalus. The sequence continues at coordinate 60,314,848 of NC_041227.1, forward strand.
GTTGAAATTAGTAATGGCATGGAGCAATGTGAGACATAATACATAATCCAGTGGTCAAGAACATGGGCTTTAGACTCACAAGGACCTGAGCTCAATGCAAAATGAAAGAGCCACTTTAAAAACAGTTTGGGGTTTCCCTGGTGGCGCAGTGGTTGAGAGTCTGCCTGCCGATGCAGGGGACACAGGTTCGTGCCCCAGTCCGGGAAGATCCCACATGCTGAGGAGCGGCTAGGCCCGTGAGCCACAGCCGCTGAGCCTGCGGGTCCGGAGCCTGTGCTCCGCAACGGGAGAGGCCACAACAGTGAGAGGCCCGCGTACCGCAAAAAAAACAAATACAGCCGCTGAGCCTGCGGGTCCGGAGCCTGTGCTCCGCAACGGGAGAGGCCACAACAGTGAGAGGCCCGCGTACCGCAAAAAAAAAAAATAAAAAATAAATAAATTAATTAAAAGTTTGGTAGTTTTTTATAAAGATAGACATAAACTTGCCGTTAAACCCAGCAATTCCACTCCTAGGAATCTACCCAAAAGAAATAAAAACATACCTCCACACAAAGACACATGAAAGTTCATAGCAGAATTATTCATAACATCCAGGAAATGGAAAAAATCCAATGCCTATCAATTGGTAAATGGATAAACAAAATGCAGTACACACATACAACAGAATACTCTTCCGTAATACAAAGGAATGAACTACTAATACACACAACAACATGGATGTTGTTGGCTAAATAAAAGAAGCCAGATGAAAAGACCATATATTGTATGATTCCACTTACATGAAATGTCCAGAAAAAAGTAAATTTACAGACATATAGTAGGTTAGTGGGTTTCCTGGAGCTAAAAATGGGAATGGAGATTGAATTCAAACGAGCACAAGGGATTTGGTGGTGGTGGTGTGGGTGATGGATTATAGTGATGGTTGCACAACTTTTTAAATTTACTAAAAATCACTGAACTATACATTCAAATGAGTGAATTATGATAAAATTAAAGAGGATCTGGATTCAAATCCTGGCCTTACTTACTATCCATGTGACCTAGACTGAATTATAGGCTCTGTGAGCCTCAACTTCACCATCTGTAAAATGGGGATGAAAGAGAGGACTGTTGAGGGATCGATGAGATAATGCATGTTGTGCCCCCAGCACAAGGCCTGACAGGTGTCTGAGGAGCTGTTCTGAATTCTCCAGCACCCCAGGCTTTTAGAGAAATCACTTCCACCCAAGTCCATCCCAAGACCAGGGTCCAATCCCCATTTGTATTTAAGTTGCTGGTTCCCAGATACCCCTGGGAATATGACAGTCTCTGCCTTGTCCCCAAATCCCTGGTTCAGGAATTACTCAGAATATTTCTGGGCCAGAAATTAAAATATGTCAACTTCAACTACTTCACAGCAGAAACTAAGGCTTTTCCAGAATGCTGTACTAAGATGAAAGAGCCTCTGACCAAATACAAGCATTTCCTCTCCACTTTTTCTTTTACATTTTTTTAATGAAAAAAAAAAAATCTTGACTTAGCGGGTCTGGGCTGCCTAGAGCTGACAGATTCTGTAAGCAAGTTGCAGGAAACATCCCAGCCTTTGCAATGAACATTGGGGGAGAGTGCAGCAGCTGAGAAGGTGATTCACTTCGATGACAGTTTCCTGATGAGGGCTCGAACCAGCTGGAGGGTTAGTCAATTTATGACTTCACAAAAGACTCAGTGAAAGTCATAAATTAAAGGGCATGTGGGTGTGAGTGCACCACACGGAGTCGGAAGGTCCCAGACGACAGAAACAAGGCTGGTAACTCCGATTTGGCTCAAGGTTTATCACTGACTCGGTGAAAGGTACAGACCCCGTATGCCAGGGATACTTGTCGTCCAGTGCAAACAGATTGCACCGAAGGATTAGGGGAACCATTTCTCAAATTCCTTGGCCGTGGATCTGTAGGCAGTGGAGGTGAGGAAAGGTTGCCTTCCCTAATAAATAAATCTTGGTGCCTCCAAGGTCAACCCTGGATAAGGACTCTTCTGGGAGTAACTAGATGTCTCCCCTTCCAAACTGCCTGACTTTTCACCATTCAATGTGCTCTTGGAGCTGAATGCTTTGTTTTCTGATACAACGCAAAACAGCTTCAGAACAGGCCACATGTACTTTCATTCAATCATTTAATAACTCTTACTACTGTTATTACCAATATTAATAAAATTGATTCTGAGCTCACATCCCCTCTTGAAATAATACAAATTTCAAGGTATTGCTGTGATAGTAAGGGTTAAATGAGATGGAGCTAAAAATAAATAAATGAACCTCAGCACATGCGTGGTACATAGTAATCCTCCTTAAACTGTAGCTATATAATTTCTCACTGTCTAAAACCTTTAAAAGCTCACCCAGTGGGAATTCCCTGGCAGTCCAGTGGTTAGGACTCTGCCCTCTGCCAAGGGCCTGGGTCTAATCCCTGGTTGGGGAAGTAAGATCCCATAAGCAAGCCTTGCAACACAGCCAAAAAGAAAAAGAAAAAAGAAAAAGGAGAGGTGGTATATGTATACAATGGAATACTAGTCAGCCATTAAAAAGAAAGCTCACACAGCAGTGTTATAATAAGAAAATTAGGGACTTCCCTGGTGGCACAGTGGTTAAGAATCTGCCTGCCAATGCAGGGAACAATGGATTCGAGCCCTGGTCCGGGAAGATCCCACATGCCGCAGAGCAACTAAGCCCGTGTGCCACAATTACTGAGCCTGCACTCTAGAGCCTGCGAGCCACAACTACTGAAGCCCCTGTGCCTAGAGCCCGTGCTCTGCAACAAGAGAAGCCCCCACTCGCCGCAACTAGAGAAAGCCCGTGCACAGAAATGAAGACCCAATGCAGCCAAAAATTTTAAAAATTAATAAAAATAAATTTAAAAGAAATTAATAGTAATAATTATGACCATTATTAATCACAGCTATTAACCACACACTGTTCTAGAAGCTCTGGGTCCTTTCTCTCATTTGGAGAAGGTAGGATGTAGGTTATATACAGTAGATAATATATGTAGATATACAGATTTTATATATAGTATGAGATATATAGTCAGATAGCACATGGTAGGAGGGCAGATGTAATATGCTATAGGGTGGTCAGGAAAGTCCTCCCTGATAAAGTGACATCTGAGCAGAGTCCTGAATGAAGGGAGGGAGAGGGCCATGTAGGTACGTGGGGGGAGGGCATTCCAAGTAATGGGAACAGCAAGTGCAAAGGCCCTGAGGTGGGATCAAGCACAGTATATCTGAGAGTTGAATGGTCCCCAGTGTGCAGGAATAGAGTGAGCAAAGCAGGTCAAGGGAGTAACACCAGACAAAGTCAAAAGTCAGGAGTCAGCTCCTACAGGGTCTCCTAGGCCAAAGCAAAGAGTTTGGATTTTATCCTAAATATGACAGAAAAGCCAGTGAAGGTTTTCAGCTGAGGAGTAATGTGACCTGATTTACTCCCTGAAGGATCACTCAGGCTACTGTGTGAAGGGTGGGTTATGCAGAGGCGAGGGAGGGAGGAGGGAGAACAGCTAGGAAGATACTTTAGCCATCCAGGCAGGCAGTGATGGGGGCCTGGACTAGGGCGGTGATGGAAGAGGCAGAGAACTGGATGTATCTGGGCTGTGCTTTGGAGGCAGAACCAACAGAACCAAAGGATGGGACGGCGAGGGTGTAGGAGTGGGAGGAAGGGAAAGAGGAACAACAGTGACTCCTGGCTCTTTGTCAAGCGCCCTGGGGAAGGATGGTGCCATTCACTGAGCAGTAAAGACACAGAGAAATATTTCGAGGGAGAATGGTAAAAGGTAAAATATGAGTCTGGGTCACATTTTAAACCTTATCAGTCATTTACATCTCTGTGTGAATAATGGCATCTCCTAATAATCATGACTTTTCCATTTACAGAAACTTTCATCTCTACTATATTATTATATACTGATATATGGCATATTGCATAGTATACAGTATTTATATATAGTGGATATAATATATGCTATATATTGTATAATAGAGATGAAAGATGGTTATATACATATATTACATAGTATATAATACTGACATATTAGCATAGTATCTGTATTAGATAGATATATAATAGCAGCATGTTATATATTACACTAGCATAATATATTACACTCAATACAGTATATAGCAACCATATTACAGGGTGTATTGTATGGTGTATATATATATATCATATACATTATACAATATATAGTATATATTATATACTATAGAATATAAACACTATATAGTATATTTGATATATGTCTATTCATGTTATATAGTATATATGATAAATAGAGCATGTTGTATGTATTACATAGAGTTTATATGCTATATAATTATACACTATACAATTTATAATACCTAGTATACTACAGTATATTACATGTTATATAATAAATTCTATTCTATATATTTTAGTATATGTTATAGTATAAATATATAGTATGTATAATAGATACTATATATTATAGTATATATAAGTATACTATGTATATATAGTATGAATATACTATATAATGTGCTACATGTAGTATAGTATAGTTGAGTTTCTTGTATATTAGTCTGTTACATAGTGCATATAAAATATATAAAATAGTATGTATTACATAGTGTGTATATATAGCATATTATATGTGCTATTATTTACTAACTCTTTGGGCTTTAAAAATTCTTCAACCTTCCCCCTAGTTTTCTCTCTCCTGCCAAATTTGGAGGAAACAGAGTCTCAGAGAGGGAAATAACTTTCCCAAAGTCTCAGAGATGCAGGACAAGGAGCTGGAGCCAGGGCTAGAGAATTCCACTTCCCCTACACTGTTGTGTGAGCTTCAGACGCTTTCACAAGAAAGTTTTGATAGTAAGAATTTTTTGCTCTTATTTATAGAATGTAAATATGCTCCAGATACCACGCTAAGAATTTCTAAATTGTATCTCATTTAATTCTCCCCACTAAAACTACCCCAGAGAATATATATATTTTCCACAGATAAGAAAATTGAGGCTCTGATAGATCAGGGACTTTGCCCGGGTCACAAGGTTGATGAGGAACAAAAACAGACAACTTAACCCACCACAGGGGGTATGTGGATGGAAATGCCAAATGCCAGTTACATCTGTTTGGCTACTGGAATCCAGGTGTTGCTTCTGCTAAGTCTATGGAAAGAAATGTACAATTTTCCTGTGACATTTCCCTTCTGAACTGTCTTGTCTGTCATGAGAAATCTCCAATTTGGCTTAAGTGCATGGATTATGTTGCAGAGTTAAACCCTCTTCCTAGGAAAAAATAAATAAGTAAGGGAAATCATTAAAACTGAGCCTGAAAAAGAAAAGACTAGCACACAGGCAGCAAAGGTGGAGTCAAAGCCATTGGAGATGGGAATTACATAAATAGCAGCCTAGATTCCTAAAGTGTAGATTTCTCCTACCCAAGTTCTTCAAAAGCTCCAGATGCTTGAAGGAAAATACCCCTACGTAGACATTTGTTGCTTACTTTTGCTGTGCAAACCCATCCTCCTAAGCTACGTGTTACTCTCATCTTCTTTCTCTATTCTCCATCACATCAGTTGCCTGGAGCCGTATTTCTCCATTTTTCAGCTCTCAGAATTGCACAGAGAGTTTCCAAAGCATTACCCACTACCTTTGGTCTATCGAGACTCATGTATAGTCTGAGATACTGGCTAGAATGGGGAGGGAGATGGGAGAGTGAAGAGGCAGAAGGGAGCAAGAACGTGAGTCTTGCCCAGAGAGGCAGGAAAATGAGCATCTGCTCAGGTGGGTCAATAGGGCATGGGCTGCATGAATTTTAAGGACAGTGCAATGCCTCATTCTAGGAGAACATAGTCTCCAACAGTTCTCCCCTACATATGTGACTAGAAAACTACCAGGTCTTGGGGGAAAAGGAGATCAGGAGCCAACGTTTATTGAGCACCTATTAGGTAGCAGGCACCCATTCCCTTAATCCCTACAGCAGCTCTGAGAGAGGGACAGCATCATCTCATTTTATAGATTAGAATAATAGGATACTGTAAACACCATAATATCAGGGAGTTTGTCTTGTGTGTCCACATCGCCAGCACTGTGCCTAGCACCTAGTAGATGCTCAGTAAATATTTGGTGAATGAATGAACGAGGAAACTGAGAAGCACAAAAATATAGTGTATAGGAGTAGAAAAAACAAGACATTGGAGGTGGAGAGAGCTGAGTGTGAGCTTAGCTCTGCCATTTACTGGCTGTGTAATCTCTAAGCTTCACCTACAAAATGGATCTAACAGTGGACCCCATTTCTTGGATTGGGGGAGGATTAGATGAGCAAGTGCTGACAAAAGTACTTGTAATCGAGCCCTCAATAAACGGTAGCTATGTTTATTATGGTATCCTGACCGTCAAGCCTACACTTGAATTAATGTTTGATGATGATGATGAAAGACGAGGAAGAGGAAGAAGAGGATGAAGAGGAGGAGCAAGAGAAGGAGGGGAAAGAGAAGATCAGGATGGTCTCAGGAGTATTCAGTGGAAAAAAAGATCCTAGCTTGAAATCTTGTGCAAGATTCTTGGGTAGATGAAAACTTCCCCCTATATTCTTACTGAATTATATCAGTCTCTGCATGGGCCACCATCTGTCTTGAACATTCTAGGGACCCAGAATTCAAGCTTGTCCTTTCCCTACTCCAGCCAAGTGGAGCTGGATGTGACATTTTTTCCTTCCACTGTCCACTTTGGGAATGACTTCAAGTTTTGCATTTAGTCCCTTTAAGTACATTCCACACAGAACATATCCAAAATGTCTGGATTGAATGTTTCTCAACTACAGTGGTTCTCAAAGTGTGCTTCCCAGACCAGCAGCATCAGTAATGCCTAGGAACTTGTTAGAAATGTGAATTCTTGGACCCACCCTACATCTCTTGAATGAGAAACTCTGGGGGTGGAGCCCAGTGATCAGAGTTTTAAGTCCTCCAGGTGATTGTGATGCATGGCTAAGTTTTGAGAACTGCTGTTGTAATGAAACCAAATAGGGCGGCCAAAAAGTGTTCTCTCCATTCAGTCCCTGAGAGGTTTCTGATTTTCAAGTGAGAAGCATGAGGCAGAAGTAAGACTCCCTGGAGAATGGGCATCTTCCCCAGAAAATTGCAAAGGGATTTTACATGCAGAAAACTGTGTTGCTCAGTGAATCAAAAAATATTGAGTATCCACTATGTTCCAGGAGCTGGGCTAAGCGCCAGGGAAACCATGGCAAACGCAACACATGATCCCAGCTCTCTAGGACTTAACAACGGGTGGGGAAGAGCTGTATTTCGCACACATCAAATTGGTAAAGACGGAGAGTCTGACAAAGCCAAATGTTGGAGAAACAGGAACTCTCACGTACTGCTGGGAAGAGTGGAAATTGGTACAACAGCTCTGCAGAGCAATTGGGTGAAATCTAGTAAAGCTGAAGATGTATAGCCCCTATCAATTCCATTCCTAGGTTTATACCCTAAGCCTGGAGAAGCGCCATCGGTTTTTCACAGAGAAATGTACAGGAATGTTTACTGCAGCACTGTTTGTAATAGCAGAAACAACCTAAATGTCCGTTTACAGGAGAATGGATAAATAAAGCATGGTAGAGTTGTATGGTGAAATGCTATCAGTAACAAATTAACACTAAAGAAAATGAGTGAAACACAACTTTGATAAATTGCAAAATCATAATAGTTAACAAAAAAAACAAGTCATGGAATGATATGTACAGCGGGATTCTATTTAAAGTTTTAAAATACGCAACATAATACTATATATGGATAACAGATAATACATATGCAATGGAAGTATAAAAACATGCATGGAGTAAAAATACAACTGGAGGATTGAGGTCACCACTGGGAAAGGAGGGAGAGAGGAAGGACACAAGATTGAGGTGGGTCCACGGTGGGATTAGACTGTATTTGTTATGCTACATTTCTCAAGCTGAGTGATGGGTAAATGGTTGTTCACTATATTAGACTTTATAGGTTTTTTGTACCTGAAACGTTTCATAATAAAATAAATTTACATAAGAAATTGCAAATAATTAAATAATAATTATAAATATGTAAAGCAGTGCAAAGAAGGACTATAGGCTGTCATAAGAGGAGACCTAACAAATGCCTTTATTTCAACCCTGTCTTTAACTTGCCTTCTTAAAAGTCTTACTGTCAGCTCCATCCAGTCATAAGTTATATTTCATTTTTGCTTATCTATCTGTATTCTTTAATTTTCCTACCAAGGAAATCGACCACTTGGGTTTTGAGATATCTAATTGATATTTTTGAATGAAGCAGTCAAAATCAGCTTACAAAAGTTTGCATAGGATATTCCAATGTTCTATATGTCTAATATATGCTTATAAGTATAGACACATAAGGGAGAGAGTGGGGAATTCTAGGACGTTCTACATAAAGAAGTCAGAAGTCATTATTTCTGGGTGGTGGGAGTATTGGAAATTGGTGGGAATATTTGCTTCTTATAGTGACACCCATCGTTTTCATCAATTCATCCCCTTCTCCTCTTTCTTCTGGAACAGAATCCCTCCTTCCTCTGGGAAACCTGTTTCTTGTATTTCAAGTAAGACTTGCCTTGATTCCACCTTCCCCAGCCATTGGCTCACTAACCTGACCAATCAGAGCACTTCATTCGTAGCCACAGGGATTGGCTCAAGAATGTACATGTGATACACACCCAACCAATCAAGACCCTCCCTGAGACTTTTCTACCTGAGCTCTTAGAAGACATTTCCTTTCTAGTAGGTTGTCCAATTGATATGGATTAATGTGGGATTAATAATATCCACCTTTACCCCATCTGGGGAAGGCCTTTTAGAGAAAGGAAGGAAATAGAGGAAGATGGTATCCCATCAGTATTTTCAGCCTTGGACAGAGCCATACCTGATTCATGCCTGGAACATCCTTGTTATATGAGCCTATGTATTCTCTTGAATATCCTAAACCAGTCTGAGACTGATTTCTGACACTTACAGCTGAACAAGTCCTGACTTTTATACTTCTATTTTGTTCCCCTCTATATTCTACATTTTCCACAACGAGCATGTATCACATGTAGAGCATGTTTCAGATTCAAAAAAAAAAAGAAAGAAAGAAGGAAAGGAAACAGCAGATGAGTGTTTGTCTGCAGAGGGCTGGCTCTTGGACACTCTTGCTCTAAGGCATAGGCTGAACCTGCCTCATCTGGGGGAGGCCATGGTTAGCCTCTGGCTCCATGATTCCGCTGGTTCCTCTGAGGTCTCCAGGCCTGACTCACTGCTTCCAGACTAAAGACTTTACTCCCCCAAATCAAGAGCACTGCCAAATCCACTTTTCCCAGCACCCCCCACTGGTCCCTGCTTTAAAGTGATAATTAGTAAAAAGTTGGGTATCTTTTTCCCTCTGGGAGAGAGAGGAACGCTTCACGCTTTAACGGCATGAAGTGGAGCAGAGTGTGGGTGGATTTAACAAGGAGGTAAGGAAGCTTATGTAAGTGGCATTATTCTATATGATTATATCACCAGAATAAAAGAAACTCGTTCCTACTGGGGTGTTACACCGATCATTAAATTTTAGGCTTACATGAAACAAAGGGATGAAGAAAAGCCATGTTCTCTCTCCCTCACCCAACCCCAGAATAACATCAATATTTATTCAGCCTTACCATGTTCCCGGCACTGTTCTAAGCTCTTTCCATGTATTAAATCCTCGTAGCAACCCCATGAGGGACGTATTGTTATTATCCCCATTTTACAGAACAGGAGACTGAGTTACACAGAGATCACATAACTTGCCCAAGATCCCAGAGCTGGAAAGTGGGAGGACCTCATTCCCAACCCATGCTGTTCAGCTCCCCACATCCACATTCTAAACCTCTCAGACAAGCCAACATCAAAGCTGTGTACAAAACCAAAAATCAACACATCAGATCTCTCTGTTTGGTCAAACACACCATAAATTAGTCAATGAGGGGGAAAAAAAAAAATCAACCGAACTATTTTTGTTTTCTTTTCTTTTAATTAAATTGACCTCCTGGCTTGTGCAAAACCACAATATCAGGAATTACTCTAGACGATGTGCATAGCAGGCAGAGGTTTCAAACTGGAGGACCACAGACCAGATTCAGCTCACACATGTGTTTGCTTTGGCTGGATCAGGTTCTTTTTCAAAATGTTTTAAATGGGGCATGTGCTCTCTAGTTTACCACAGACCCTGCCACTCCCTAATGCCTTACACCTGGCCCACTCATTTACAGGGAATCTGAACTAGCAGCCTGTGATGTAAGGAATGCTTGGTAACAAAAGGAAAAGGAAACTCTTTTTGTTGACTTCGAAACAGTATTTGGGTAATAATAAGATGTGTTGAGGGCTTACTCTATGCCAGAACTCATGTGCTTTACACACTTTGTATCATCTGATCATAGAAACAGTCCTGTGAGAGGTTAAGTGGTGTGGTGACCATGAGAATGCACCTGCCGGATTTGAAATCCATCGCACCCCATCAATGTCGGGTACAACAGGGAAACGAAGGCAGGCTCATTCCTAGAAAAGATGGGCTCCTCTGACAGCCACTTGGATGCCCCAAACTTCCTCGGGCTGCACTATGTGGACACTTCCAGGCACTTCTCTCTCTCCTTCTCTCCTTCACTCACGGGCAGACTCACATCACAGTCTGACTTCTTTCACACAAGCACTTCCCCTAATAATGTTCTTGCACACTGCTTCTCAGAGCAATGTTGGCTTCTTGGAGGACCCATACCGACACAAGGTCACACAACTAGCAAGTGACAAAGCCAGGATTTGAACCTGTCCTGAGTCAACCAGCGTCCACCCAACTCCACAAGCCAGAGCTCTGAACCACTACCTCAGACCCTTTTCTGCCTTGGCCTCTTATTTTCTCAACCCCCTTGGTTCAGAGCAACCAAAAATCACCATCTGAACCCAAGAATGAACCAGGGGCAGGAGGGAGAGTTTCAGACCCCAAAGCCAGGCATGATGCCCACACCTGGATGCCTAACAGTCGCCATGGTGACCAGGAAAGTACGTGGAGCCCAAGGAAGGAAACACAGGCGACTGGAGAGGGGACATATGTGTATGGTGCTCTTTTCTCAAAGCACTGAGGGACAGCCAGCCTCTCCCCCAGGGCTACAGGGAAGCAAAAGCCATGCAATACGAGAGTGAACACTGGACTGAGAATCTGGGGGTGCACCCGGCCTACCCCCACAGAGATGCATCAGCAAACAGGATGAGTAACCCAGGGCTCTGTGGCCCATGAAGTATTTTCATGTCTACCGTCATCACGTTTGATCCTTAGATATAATCATTATAAGTGTAAGGACTTGTAACTGTGTTAAAACATGTTTAATTTCCCACTTGTGAAGTTCACCTTGTTAATCATCACTAAATAAATCCCTGCAGCAACTCCCCACAGCACAGGCTGTGTAGAGTTGCCCTTGGGAGAAGTAGCCCGATTTTACATCAATTTGGTGGGAGGGTCCTTATAACTTTTGTTGTGGAGTCATATTTAACACCCTTCCTTGACTTCCCTGGCCAGAGTAGATCTCCCTTTACCAGCACTTACACGTCCTCTCCTTGCTGCTCAAGTGTCAGCACCTTGGAAGAGCGACTGCCTCTCTCCTCAAGTGCCCCCAAGGTACTCCAGATCACTGCCGTGTCTGCCCCAGCGTCTGCATCCTAGGTCAGACCCTTCTCAGAGACGCACTCCACATTTGGTAAAAATCCATCCACCTATGTTCCTGTGATTTGGTGTCACTTTATCTTAGGAATTCTTATATGTTACAAGAGAAAATATTATCTATCTTCTTGAACCAACAGAGATATTTAGGCCCAATAAGCTTACGCAACTTGAGCAAAGAGATGTCCTAAATGTTCTAACACCCAAACCCAATCTTAAAATCTTCTGTTTAAAATCCTCCAATGATGTCCCATAACTTACACTAGCTCCTGACCTTTGTTTTCCCCAACTGGACACATATGACAGGTCACATTCACATAAGCAATACCCTCTTTGGAGATATGGTGGGGGAGGGAGGGGTGTCATTCCCAGCATTCCAATCCCATCTCTTTCTTTCTCTCCCACTCAAAGAGGCACATTCATACACAAGTACAAGAGAGGGACACTACTGTAGACCTATGTCTGCATTTATTCTGTTTTTACTAAGTAAATTGTTGAGAAGCTTCTTTCCAGGAAACATTATCACTTGTAAAATGCTTCCCAATGGGATGCTGTGAACTAAGGTTGAGACTTCGGCCCAGAACCTAGTAGGTGCTCAGTAAATGGAGGTTGAATAAATACAGGCATGAACAGCAGGAAAAGGGAGAGGATGAAGTATAGTGGGCTACTAGAGATGGTGGGAACTTCCTGGGTTTATGAAGGGCCTAATGATGTCAGGTGCTGGGCTTGCAGAACCAAAGGGAATCCAAACTTAGGACGGCATTTCCCAAACTGCAGTCACTCAGAACCACCAACTCTAGTTGTGTGTGTGTATATATATATAGTTTCACCTCTACTATTATTTACTTCATAGATTTATATTAAAGCAACTCTCACTTCTAAAAAATTAAATACATTTATTGAAAAGAGAAGCTTTGTAACACTCCCATAAATGGAAAACCAATATCATTTGTCAGAAGTTGCAGGCAATCATAAAAAATAAATACAATGAAGACCTCCCCCAAAATCCAATTTAAACTAGAATTCTCTGCTGAAAGCTCTGCGCTATGAGGCCAGCTCTCTCTTTATTAAAAGAAAAGGGAGGGGGCAGAAAAGTATTAGAGCCATGCGGGTATCAAATTGAGATATTCTCCTTGGTGTAATCAGGTTAAAAGAGAACCAAAACAGGATTGATAGTTTTACTTCAAAACACATCCCAGACAAGACTCCTTAACTTCAGCATTGATACACCTTTGTGCAAGTCACCATCATCTCTCTCCTAGCTCTTTGCTTCTCAAAGTGTCACCTAACGGGTCGACTGTACCCACTCTGGGGTCTTAGCCTGGGCTGAGACCCCTTGTCTCAGCCAGGGAGGGTTGTCTCGGCCAGGGAGGGAGGTTCTTTTTCCGCTCTAATTTGCAGAGCCAATAAGGAAACCGATGCTGAGACTTGAGACTGGAAGAGCACAAGCTTTATTCAATGGCCAAAGACTGGAGAAGCAGGAATTTAGTTTGCAAATCAACTCCTCAACCCAATTAGGTGGAGATACTATATATATAAGAAGGTCGAGGTAAAAGGGAGGGGATTGGAAAGAGGGAGGAATATTCATGAGTTATCTAAGAACACGGGTGTGGTTTGGACCCAAGAACTGATGCTGCATTCCTTTTCAGTCCTTGTATGGGCTTTTCCAGTTGTTGTCACGGCAATTGTCAACTGTCATGATGCTGGTGGGTGTGTCATTTAGCTAATGTATTACAATGAGCATATAATGAGGCTCAAGGTCTACTGGAGCCAAGTCTTCCACCACCTTGGGTCTAGTTGGTTTCAACCAGTTCTTGTTTTTCTCTTTGCAGCTTCCTCCTGAAACTTGGATGGAAGCAATTTGTTTCCATTCCAGGAAGGGGCAGGCTTCTGATTCTGGGGCAATAGCCTTGGTAACAAAAATTTGTCCTGGACCTGCAGCCTCCCATCCCCTGGGAGCTTGTGTTTAACAAGGCCTGCTGGTGATTCTGATGCAGGCTTGAGTTTGAGAACACAGCCTCCTATCAGGTCTAGCCAGATTCCATTCTGCCTTCCAGCCACACCCACCAACGTTCCCTTCTCCTCGCAGCAGCCAAAGTGTCTTGCTAAATTCATAAATCATGTCACTTCATTTCCCTGTTCTAAACTTCCAAAGACTTCCCCTGGGCTTAGAATAAAATCCAAACATTTTCCTTTTCCTGCGAGGGTCAGAGGCTAGACCCTACCTCCCCCTCTGAAACCTAATTCCTACTACTCTCCTCCCTGCTATGCTTCAGACACCCTGACCTTTTTTAAGTCCTTCAAAGGTCCCCTGCCTCAGGGCCTTTACACATTCTGTTCTCTCTGCCTGGAAAGCTACTCTGTCAACATGCCCACAGTTCAGTCTCTTGCTTCATTCAGTCCCTACTCAAATGCTACCTCCCTAGAGAGGCCCTGACCACCTCACCAAAAGGCCACCTTTCTTAGGGTGATCAGCTCATCCCAGTTTGCCCAGTTTTAAAACTGAAAATCCCCTGTGCTGGGAACCCCCTTCAGACCCCAGCAAAATGGAACGGTTGTTCAGCCTACAGTCCCCATCACTCCCTCCCACAGAACCCTGCTTTGTTCTTCTTATCTTATCACATGTTCATACCTTTGCTTTTTTGTTTTCTTTCTCTTTCACTAGACTGTGAGTCCCATGAGGACATGGAGTTTGGGGTATTTTGTTCACAGCTGTATTCCTGGCACCTAGAACAGTGCTTGGCACACAACTGGTGTTTAACTAAGATTATTTGACAAAAATATCAAAGGAATGACCCTCATGGTTTATTTAATCTATTGCTTACAGTTTAGTTGCCTCTCCTATTTGGCTGCAATAAACAAAGCTTTCTCCAGATTTAGAATAATGTCCTTGGGCTAGGTAGCCAGGAGTGGATTTACTGAGCCAAGGAGAATGCCATGCTTAAGTTTTTGATACCCAGTGTCAAATTGTTTTCCAAAAGGGTCAGACACACACTGCCCCCCACTTCCCACTGCACCCAGGATCTCCCGTCTACCTCACTCCACCCTGACCAAAGCCAGCATTATCATTGTTAAAATCCTTCCTTGGTGCAAATGAAGCTGTTAGTTGTTTTAATTTGCATTTCTTTGATTACTATGTAGGCTGATCATTTCCCCGTGTGCTTCGCTCATTGCATTTCATCTTTTTTGAGTTGTCTGTTCACACCCCTTTGCTTGTTTTTCTACCCAGTTTCAGGACATGGAGTATTGATTTGCTTGAGTTCTTTGAAAAAGAAAGATATTAGCCTTTTCCCCTCATATATGAAAGGCTTGATTCTTTGCATTTTCTGACCCCTGCATTCAATCGTGTCCCTTTTATATTTCCTTATTGCTCTTTTACATGTTCATACCCCATTTTGCATTTCTCTTTCCACTGGGTTTTAGTGGTTTTTTTCACAGTTAATTATTGAATATACACTTAGAGAAAGCCTCTAAAGGCTTCCCATCTCATTCAGAGTAGAAGATACATTCTTCAGAATCATCTGTAAGTCCCTCCATGATCTTTCTCCACACCCTCCCCCCCACCCCATATTACCTTTCTGACCTTAGTTCCTACTCTTCTGCCCTTGGATCTCTCTGCTCCAGACCTTCTGGCTTCTCTGCTGAACTGCAAACACCCCAGCCAAACCCCCACCTCAGGACATTTACACAAACTTTTTCCTCTGCCTGGAAGGCTCTTTCCCCAGGTATCTGCATGACTCCCTCCCCCTCCCTTCCTGCAGGCCTTTACTCAAATGTCATCTGGATGAGTCCTTCCCTGGCCACCTTACCTAAAATTTCAGTCCCTGTGGTAGACCCCCTGCAAAGATGTCCACATCCCAATCCCTGGGACCTGCAAATATGTAACCTTATCTGGCAAGAGGGAGGTTGCAGATGTTTTTCCGTTATGGATTTTGAGATGAGGAGGTGGGCCCAATCGAATGCCAAGGGCCCTTATAAGAGGAAGGCAGAAGGGTCAGAGTCAGAGAAGGAGATATGACAACACAGCAGACGCTGAAGTGATGCAGGGCCAGGAACCGAGGAACTCGGGCAGCTTTTAGAAGCTGGAGGAGGCAAGGAAATGAATTCTCCCCTACAGCCTCCAGAAGGAATGCAGCCCTACAGACCTGCTTAGACTTCTGACATCCAAAACTGTAAGATAATAAACATGGATTGTTTTAAGCCACTACAGTTATAGTACCTGTTACAACAGCCATAAGAAACCAATACGCCCCCAATACCTTCCACCCACCTCCTGCTTTCTCTGTTTCTTTTTGTCATTCATCACTGTCCAAGTTCCTATAATTTTATAGATTCCTCTTTTTTATTTTTGCCTCCCCTAAGAGAATATAAACACCATGGGGACAGGCATTGCCTGTTTTGCTCACTGTTGCATCCCCAGCACCTGGAACAGTGCATGGCATGCATCAATAAACCTTTGCTGAATGAATGGACGCAGGAATGGGAAGGAAGGAAGTTTTCTTCGCAGGTCAAACAGAAACTCTTGTTCAGCTGAAGTTGCTGGAAGGTCATTACATCCACAGGGCCATTCTGGGTAGACCAAGGTCTTGAGGAAGCTACCAGGCACTGGAAGAACATGAGTCTGATATTCTAGAGAACTCCTGAGGTCACTCCATCCTCCACCCCGCAAACAGGTGCACTCGGCACACTTGCGCACTCAAGCGGAGGACAAAAGCCTGCACTCCAGACTCAGACTGGGTTCATAGCCTAGCTCAGTGCTGCTCAGTAGAATTACATTTCAAACCTGTTATGTCATTTTGAATTTTCTAGTAGACACCATTTAAAAGTTTTGTTAAGGGAATACCCTGGCAGTCCAGAGGTTAGGACTCTGCACTTTCACTGCTGAGGGTATGGGAACTAAGATCCTGCAAGCCGCTGGCAAGTCCAAAAAAAATAGAAGTTAAAAGGTGAAATTGGGGCGGAGGGGAGGGATAAATTAGGAGTTTGGGATTAACAGACATACACTACTATATATATAAAATAGATCAACAACAAGGACCTACTATATAGCACAGGGAACTATATATTCAGTAACTTATAATAACCTATAAAAAAAAGAATCTGAAAAAGAATATATATATATATAAAAAACTGAATCACTTTGCTGTACACCTGAAACTAACACAACATTGTAAATCAACTATACCTCAATTTTTTTAAAGGTGAAATTTTAATAATGTTTTATTTGGCTTAATAATATCCAAGACATTATAATTTTCAGCATGTAATCAATTTTTTAAAAATATTAATGAGATATTACACTTTTTTCTCTATATACTAAGTCTTTGAACCCCTGTGCATATTTTATGGCAGTTTCAGTTTGGACATTAAATTTTTAACAGTTAAAGTGTAACAGAATCCCACTGAAACAATCAAATTGTTTTCACAGAAAAATACACTGCTTCAGTTTTTTAATTAAATGTCAATTAGTAAAAGTTAAATAAAATTTAGAATTCACTCCCGTCTGGGCTCTGGGCACGTTTGCAGAGCTCAGCAGCCACATGTGGCCACTGGCCCCCGTTTTGGACAGCGTGACCCCACAGCACAAACCTTTGTAGGCGATGTGATCTCGCCCACATTGTTGAAGCTCTCTGAACCTCCTTCCACCACGTACAGAACAGGCGATAATAGTAGCTATTTTGTGGGTTAAATGAAGTCATGGGTGAAAAGTAACTGGTCCACAGTAAACGCTTTATAAATTGTAGCTATTGTTACTCCAGGGCAATTTCTTATCTTTCCGCGGGAGGAGCTCCTGGTAAGAAAGAAGTAGACTGAACTGACATTTCGGGAACACCTACTGTGTGCCAGCCCTAAGCTGCAGATGATCCATCTCAAACTTCCCAGCAAACCTTCACGATTGGAGTTGTCACCTCCACCCCGCCCGTCCCCAGTCTGCTCTCCTAGTCGGCTGGATGAAGCCGGCCTCCCTGCTGTCTGGTGGGGCTGCTGCCTGACAGAAACGGGGGGGGCGGGGGGGGCGGGGGGGGGGCGGGGCGGGGCGGGGGATAGAGCCGAGCATTTCAGTTCCCCTCAAAGACGGCTGCCTGGGAGGCTGTCTGCTGGCCTCCCTGCCCTTTTTCCCTCCGCCCCTCCCTCCCCCCTTTCCTCTCTCTCTCCCTCTCTCCCTCCCCCTTTGCCCAGAGATCCTGGAGCTGCTTCCCCCATCTGTTTAGACCGCCCCTTGTCTCAGCGATTTTTCAACACGGTGTTTTTCTCCCCACAGGGAACGGGGGATGGCAGATCGTGACTCAAACCCACTCTTAAAGGGGGAGGGCCCACTCTTAAAGGGGGAGGGCCCCCTCAGCCCCTCCCTGTCTAGACTCAAGCTTCCTGAGACATGAATAATTAGAGATACCAAGGAGAGCCATGGAACTCCCAGAAAAATCCAGCTGGTTTCTTCGGCACCCAAGTTGTTCTTGCAGAAGGTGGCGGCAGAGCTCCTGCCTCACCCAAAAATCGTGGCAGAAAGAGCTTGGATGTTGGAGTCTGAAAGACTGGGTTCCCCCCTCTTAACCTCGTGGCCTTGGCCAAGTTGTTTGATTGCTCTGAGTCCAGTTTCTTCCTCTGTAGAATACAGCGATCCCCTCCTGAGAGGTCACTGTAAGAATTAATGGACGCATCCTCAGACCCACGCCTGGCATATAGGACGCACTCAATCAGCGGTGACTATTATCACTCGGCTGTCGTCGACTCCTTGAGGGCAAGAACCGTGGCTGGGAATATTTCATTCACAGCTCCATCCCCAATACGCAAGCAGCATAGTATGTGGTGTACAAGTATTGTATATATTAAAATATGTATTTTAATATAATGACTTGAACCCCCTCCAGACCAGTGAAAATGTGCATGTTACTTCCTGAGTACCAGGGCCAGGATGACGGTGAGGCAAGTGAGGTACTCTCCTTGGGTGCAAAATTTAAGGGGGCACCAGAAAACCCAGTCACAAGATAAATAATATTTTACTGCAATATTCTAAAAAATCAAAAGGAATGCAAAAATATCCATGAAGAACAAACACTCTAAGTTTTAAAAAAAGACAAGGCCGGGCTTCCCTGGTGGCGCAGTGGTTGAGAATCTGCCTGCCAATGCAGGGGACATGGGTTCGAGCCCTGGTCTGGGAAGATCCCACATGCCGCCGAGCAACTGGGCCCGTGAGCCACAACTACTGAGCCTGCGCGTCAGGAGCCTGTGCTCCGCAACAAGAGAGGCCGCGATATTGAGAGGCCCGCACACCGCGATGAAGAGTGGCCCCTGCTTGCCGCAACTAGAGAAAGCCCTCGCACAGAAACGAAGACCCAACACAGCCAAAAATAAATAAATAAATAAATAATAAAAATAAAGGAATTCCCTTAAAAAAAATTAAAAAAAAAAAAAAAAGACAAGGCCAGTATTACCAGTTTTTTCCTTTGTCTCCAGCTTCTGGCACTGCCAGGCATGGTTTAAGAGTTTTTCAAATATTAACCCATTCTATCCTTATAATAACCCTGTGAAGTATACACTTCAAATACTAATCATTCAATCCTTATGATAACCCCATGAGGTAACTACTATAGTTCAGATGAGGAAAAGGGGGCCCAGAGAAGTGATGAATTTGCCCCAGGTGGTTCAGCTCCTAAGTGGCAGAGCTGGGACTTGAACCCAGGCACTCTGAACTCAGAGACCCAGTTCCCACCCCATCCCATTCCTGTCTATGACACAGCTCTGCCCACTGGGTCTTATATCAAGAGATCAGGTGCTCTGGCCACAGCTTTGGTGGCTGAGCAGGGCCCTTGTCCTGTCATTCGAATCACAGACATGTACCATATCTGCACGCTAGGTTCTGCAGACACAGAAATAACTGTACAAAACAGTGCTGTCCTTACAAGGGCGGGTCCCTTGCACCACAAGTGCAGGGCTCATGCCAACTGCTCTTCCGGGCCTGAACAAGGGCTCCATGAGGCTGGAAGAGGGCATGACTAACTCGACTTTAGCCAGGAGGTCACTTGGAATGCAGAGGCATTTCCTGCCTCCCATCCTGTGACAACTGATTCACTTTTTTTTTTTTTTTTTTTTTTTTTTTTTTTGCCTTACGCGGGCCTCTCACTGTTGTGGCCTCTCCCGTCGCGGAGCACAGGCTCCGCGGCCATGGCTCACGGGCCCAGCCGCTCCGCGGCATGTGGGATCTTCCCGGACCGGGGCACGAACCCGTGTCCCCTGCATCGGCAGGCGGGCTCTCAACTGCTGCGCCACCAGGGAAGCCCACTGATGCACCTTTGAGAGACGAGTAAACGCTTGTCAGCTGGACAGTACAAATCAGCCATGTCCCCCTTTGACACACACACAGAAACTCGGCTCAAAGTGATTTTTACCAAAGGCACGTAACTCAAGGAATAAAGGCCGCTCGGTGTTCACTATTGGTTCTTCGTGGGTTAGCAGACGGCCCTAAACTCTCCCCTCAAGATCCTTCATGAGCAGCATGAGATGATGGTGACAAGCATGTCAGACACTCAGCACTTTCTAAGCCAGGTGACCTTGGGCAAGGTACACAGTCCCCAGCCTGTTTCTTCATCAATAAATGGGGATAGTGATGCCGATTCCACAGTTGTGGAGATTAAACATAATAAATGGATATAAAGTACCCAGTACAGCACCAGGCATGTAGAAAGCACTCAGTAAGTGGTAACTACTGTCATTATTTTCAAAAATGGGTTGCAACGTCCACTGCCAAATGTAACCTACATTTACAAAACAATGCAGCACCTCAGTCCTTGATGAGAAACAATCCGTTAAATGGCCTGTTTGAGGCAATGAAGCATAAGTTCTTTGAAAAACTGAAGCACGAAGACATCGTGGGACTTCCCTGGCAGTCCAGTAGTTAGGACTCCGCACTTCCACCGCAGGGGGAATGGGTTTGATCCCTGGTGGAGGAACTAAGATCCCACATGCCGCGTTGAGGCCAAAAAAAACCCAAATTAAATCGCAAAGACATCGTTACCTGAAAAGTCAGAAAAGCTCATTAATTCCACCCCCAGGGATTCTGTTTACATTGGTCTGGAGGGTCTCCGCATCATTACTTTGTAAAGTCTTCCCAGGTGACTCCATGGGCAGCCAGGGATGAGAACCACCAAGAAAGCGGGAGGGAAGGGGTTCCGGTGGGAGGGGGCGTGGCTGGCAATGATCTGGTAGTAGATCCAAGGATGTTCACTGGACTCATTATTCATTCACAATACCTTCACTTTTTATGTGCTTTAAATGCTATATTTCATAGTCTTGACTTTTTATTATGGAGAATTAAAAACATACACTAAGCAAACAAATGCATATAATGCATCTTCTTGTGCAATCACTCAGGTCCCCAAATCAGTGACCATGGCCAGTCCTGCCCCATCCCACTCCCAGGCTCTGCCTCCGCCAGTATTTTGAAACAAATACCAGACATGAAATCATTTTATCTGTATTTCCCTGTGTAACTCTAAAAGAGCTCTTTTTAAATACAATCACACTACCATTATCACATCTAACAAATTCATAATCCCTTATTGTCCTCAAATATCCAGTAAGTATACAAATTGTCTCATGAATGTCATACTTTTTTTTAAACTTTTTTTCAGGATTTAAAGAAGGTCTGCACCTAGGTTATGGGCTGGTTCATCTTCCAGGTCTCATATCTCAGTGCCTCTCACACTTTAACATGCACATGAATTTCCTGGGGATCTTGTTAAAATGCAGATTCTAACCAAGTAGGTTTGAGGCAGGGCCTGAGATTCTCCATTTCTGACATAGTCCCAGCAGGTGATACTGATGCTGCTGGTCTGTGGACCACTCCTTAAGTAGCAAAGTTCTATTTTATAATATAAGGAAATATTTTTTAAAGTCATGTTGACATCTTTGGGCTGACTCAGTGATTTGGCAGGCAAATCACCGCTGGCTGGGAAGGGCCGTCACCTTCCCCTGAAGTGTAACTGATAATCACATCTGCTGTGGGTGTTTAAATGTCAAAGCCAACACCTGAGCTCCTAGAATTGGTACCTGACACACTGACCATCCAGAGGTTCACCCTGACAGGGTCTGGCCCTCCTGAAACCAGAGGCCACCCTGTTACAATCCTCGGAAGCTCTGGAAGTACATTGATTTGTTCAGTTTCTGGCAGGCAGGCAGAAACGCAAGCTGCAGAAATAAGGCAGTTACCTTTTCTCGCAGTTATAGGTTTAATTAAAAAGCCCTGTGCTGCCAGATTCCAAGCACCCTCCACTGATCTGCGAGACCTATTGATTGCTTAGCTCTCCCGGCAAGACACAGTGGCGAGAAGACTTTATCTTCCTTTAATCAGACCTGCTTCCCTCAGATCCAGTTCTGACAGGGCTGCTGGCTTCTCCTCACCTGCTTGCATCGCCCAGTGCTCAACCAGCCCCGAGTACAGTGGGCGGCACCAGCATCAGCCACAACAAGCTGGGAGGTCTGTGCCCCAGGGAACTGCCGGCATCATCAGCATCACCATGGCCAAAGTGTATCGAGCCTGCACCACGTGCCAGGCACTATGTCAAGTACTACTTCAAATGCATTCTCCCCTCTGATACATTAATGTAATTAATCGTTCTTTGTGTTATGATTCCCTGATTACATAATCATGTCGCCTGCACCGGGCATTTGTTCTCTGTCATATCGCCTGTTCGGTTTGTGTCACAGCACTTATTATTACCTGAAACCATATATATTTCTTTGCCTACCTGATCATTGGCTCTGCCCCTGGATGGTAAATTCCGTAAGGGCAGGGATTTTGCCTCTCCCGTTTCAGTATAGAGTCCCCAGCACCTAAAACAGTCTGAGCACATAAAAATTTCTCAATAAATGTTGAGAAGGTTCATCCATATTGTCACATGTTGCAAATTTTCCTTTTTTATAAGGCTGAATAGTAGTCCCACTGTATGTACTGTATACCACATTTTCTTTATCCACTCATGTTGATGGACACTTAGGTTGTTTATCTTGGCTACTGAGGATAATGCTACAATGATCACGGGAGTGCAAATCTCTCTTCAAAATCTTGATTTTTGATTCTTTTGGATAGATACCCAAAGATAGGATTGCTGGATCATATAGTGGTTCTATTTTTAATTTTTTGAAGAACCTATACACTGCTGTTTTCCACATCAGCTGTACTGTTTTGCATTCTTATCAATAATGTGCAAGGTTCCAATTTCTGCATGTCCTTTTCAAGATTTCTTATCTTCTTGTCAAGAGGGTAGGTCTCCTGTTAAATGTTCCTACCACAATAAAGTAAAATTTTAAATAAATAAATGTGTGTTGAATTTGGTTTATCATGTTTATTCCTCCTGGCAGCCCTATGAGCTCACAAGTCTTATACCCATTTTACAGGTGAGGAAACCAAGGTGCAGGTAGGAAAAGCAATTCACACGAATGTCCTGCACAGGAAGGTACAGAGCAGGGGTTGAAACCCGAGTCTATCTAACTCCAGCAAGGGCTCTTAACCTGGGGTCCATGAGCATGTAACCTGGAGTCAGTGAACTTGGATGGGAAAAAAACATTACCTCTTATTAATTTTCCAGACATCTAACTGAAATGTTACATTTCCTTCTGTTATGAATGTTGGCAACAAAACTGCAGCAGTGTCTGCAGCCCCCATGACTTTGTCACCAATTGGAATCAAAGATATTTTCATGTCTCATTAAGTTTGTTGCAAATATCTTAGAACATCATTTACACTCATTACCTGCTTAAAATTACAATCGTAATAATGCAGCCGATCCACCACCAGATCTTATGTGGTGTGTTAAAGAAGCACAATTTGGCTCTGTAATAGTTTGTTAACTGTATTTCAATATAACTGTTTGCCTGAAATAAGCCAGATAAATACTGCATGTCCACCTATACACTTAGAGCTTATACGCGGAATCTTAAAAAAAAAACAAAAAAACGTCAAACTCATAGAAACAGAGAGTAGAAAAGTGGCTTCCGGGAGCTGGGGGTGGGGGAAACAGGGAGAGGTTGGGGAGAGGGTATAACTTTCAGTTATAGGATGAATAAGTTCTGAGGATCTAATGTATAACATGGTAACTATGGTTGACAACATGATATTATTAAATTGAAATGTGCTAAGAAGTAGAACTTAAATGTTCTCACCAAAAAAAAAAAGAGGTAAATATGTAATGTGATGGTTAATTAACTTGATGGTAGGAATCCTTTCACAATGTATATATATATTGTGTATCAAATCATCACATTGTACGTGTAAAATTTTACATTTTGTCAATTAAGCCTAAATAAAGCTGAATATATATACTATATGTGTATATATATACCATATATATATATGGTTGCCTTTGTAATCCTATGGAGTCTATATTAAAAGCATTACTCTGAGCTGGAGCCCAGGCACAAAAAAGATAAGAACCTGGCTCTGGAGCCTGTGCTCTGACCACCTGGGTGAGCGTTAGAAGGAACCCTGCCCAGTACTGCAGTTCTCCTCCCTTCAAGGATGGGGACACCAAGGCCCAGAGTGGGAAAGTGACCAGGTAGACAAGCAGGGAGGTAGAGTCTGGGTCTCAACTAGAATCCAGGTTTTCCCATTCCCAGTCCAGCACCTCTGCAGTGATCCCACACTGCCACCTAAGGACGCAAAGCATTTCAAACCTGCAGCAGCCCAGCAGGCTGTGGGCTGGAGCCAAGGGATGAGCCACCCAGAGGCCGTTGAACAGTGGATGAGGACTCGGGTTCACAGTGCTGCAGTGACTTGTATTCACTCATTCATGCAAAACAGTCATTATTCACTTGCACACTGCCCTGCCAGTGAGGATGCAAATGAGGTCAAGCACCTTGAAAAGCAACTGGGCAGTGCCTAGTAAAAACGGGGCTGTGATTCCACCACCTCCACCCACAGTGTACACCCCAGAACAGTGGGTCTCAACCCTGGATGCACATTCAAACCACCTGGAAGCTTCTAAAACCACTGTTGCTTACCTCCAGATCAGTCAATTGAAATCTTTTTAAGATTTCAGAAAATCTTAAAATCTTGAGAAATGAATTAAGAATCTTTGGGGGTGGGGCATTGGTGTGATTGTAAAAACTTCCAAGTGATTTTATCTGCAGCCAAGTTGAGAACCGCTGGCCTCAGGAATCTCTGAGTGTAGGCATGACAAGGCCCATACGGTAAGTTCACTGGAGTGCCCTTTGCAGTATCAAGGAAGTAGACACAACACAAATGTCCATCAACACAGGAATAGCTTGACAAACAAAATGATGAAACATTATACAGAAGCTAAGAGAAATTAACTCAATCCACATGTATTAGCAAGGGTTGATCAGAAACACATTGTCAGGTGAAAAAAAATCAAGCTGCAAAATATACAATATAGCATGGTATATCTTTGGGTTTTTTAAACAATACTAAAGATGCATACAGATGTATGTGAAAGTATTTTAAGGTCCTTAAGGATACATACTATGTTCCTATCAGTGAGAGGTGGGAATTAAGGATGGGTGCTAAAGGGATTTTAGTTTTGTATTCTTTTTTTTTTTTTTTTTTTTTTGCGGTACGCAGGCCTCTCACTGTTGTGGCCTCTCCCGTTGCGGGGCACAGGCTCGGGACGCGCAGGCTCAGCGGCCATGGCTCACGGGCCCAGCCG
Organism: Physeter macrocephalus; assembly: GCF_002837175.3. Lineage (NCBI taxonomy): Eukaryota > Metazoa > Chordata > Mammalia > Artiodactyla > Physeteridae > Physeter > Physeter macrocephalus. The sequence goes on from NC_041227.1 coordinate 60,340,202, forward strand.
CTCCGTGGCATGTGGGATCTTCCCGGACCGGGGCACGAACCCGTGTCCCCTGCATCGGCAGGCAGACTCTCAACCACTGCGCCACCAGGGAAGCCCCTGTATTCCTTTTTAAGGAGGAGAATGTACTTATATTTTACCCAAGCAATTTTAATTGATTCTAAAAATTAGTATATTTTAAAATATTCCAGTGTCTTCTATTTATTGTACTAGATGTGGGAGAAATGAACCTGAATAGGAGACTTCACAGCAGATAGTCCAGAGAAGAAAGACCAAGCAGCTAGAAGACAGGGGTTTCATCCAGCTATAGGCGAAGGGCTGTGGAGGATGGGAGGAGGTGCTCCTAAATGTCCTGGTTAGCACCTGCTGCATAACAAATCATCCCAACAGTCGGCAGCATAAAATAGCCATTTTATTATGCTCATGGTCTCTTTGGGTCAGGAATTCAGACAGGGTAACAGTGAGGATGTTCCATGATGTCTGGAGTTCCAGCTGAGAAATCTAAAGGGTTGGGGGGTGACTAGGTGGCCATCTGGAATCATCTGGAGGCAGCCTCACTCACATGTGGTGATTGATGCTGGCTGGCTGCCAGAACCTCCACTGGGCTATTGTCCAGAACACCTACAGGGGGGCCTCTCCATGAAGTCTCTCCATATGGGCTAATTTGGGCTTCCTCACAGGGTGGGATTGGGCTCCAAGAAAAGATAGAAGTGTGTGGTGATTTTATGCTCTAGCCTCAGGAGTCACATAGCATCACTTCTGCTGCACTCTTTGGATGGAAGCAGTCACAAAGGTATGCCCAAATTCAAGGGTACAGGACATAAGTCCCAGCCCTCAACAGGAGGAGTGTCAAGGTCACATTGTAAGAAGAGCACATGGGATGAGAGATATTGTTGCCACCATCTTTGGAAGATGCAATCTGATACACTAACCTATCCCTTGGAGCGAAGGGATGGTGGCGTCAGACAGGGCTTCCTGGACAAAATGATACCCAAGCTGATGTTTAAAGGACAACAAGGAGTTGGCCTTCAGTAGGGCAAGATCATTTCATGCCAAGAAAACAAGGTCAAAGTCCTAGTGTAAAAAATTAGGGCATGGGCACATAGCATACTTAGGAAGCTAGTCATGAGTTGGGCTGGAGGAAGTGGTGAAAGATGAGTCTGGGAAGTGGGCAGGGGCCAGACAGTGTGGGATCTCTTAGGCCACATTAAGGATTTTGGTCTTGAGGCTTAAGGCAATGGGGGCCACTCTTGGGTGGGTGATAAAGGAGGGGAATAAGAGAGGAAGCAGTGAGGCCAGCAAGGCAGCCATTGTGGTCACCAGGGGAGAGGTGACAGTGGCGGTGGAGGTGGAGAGAAGTGGACAGAGCCAACAGATGCTTTGGAGGCAAAATTGATGGATTTGGTGATGGATTCTACATGAGGAGTAAACAGTTCAAGAATATGTCCCTTCCATGAGGCAGCTTCTAGCTCTGTGGGGCCCATGCCTGGTGGACTAATCCCAGGTCTGCATCTCTCCACATTTTCCCTGGTCCAGCACCTTTTGGATGAAGAAAACTCTGGCTAAAGAAGGAGCCCTCCATTAAGAAGATCCTGAGGATCAGCATATCTCTGATCAAAGACCAAAATTATCCTCTTGGGGGAATTCCCTGGTGGTCCTGTAGTTAGGACTCAGCACTTTCAAGGACTCAGCACTTTCACTGCCATGGCCCAGGGTTCAATCCCTGGTCAGGAACTAAGATGTCATGTGGTACGGCCAAAAAAAAAAAAAAAAAAAGACTAAAATGATCCTCTTGGCTCACCACATCCGAGTCCCTTGTGTCCCAAAACTCATTATCCTACCATGGCACCCAGTGACAACTAGTGGGAAATTGTAGAGACAGCTCCTGATTGGATGTAATTTCCTTGACCTGGAGCATCATGAATCAATTACTCTGAGTAACTCAACTTTAATGCCCTGACACTCCGCCCTCTATGAAGGCACCTCCTCCTTTGCACACATTCTCTTTCTTCCCAATGAATGAACTGCGAGCTCCTTGTTCATAGGGACCAGGATGTTTTCATTAGTGATTAAAGAAGCAGGTCTGCTTGCCCCCTTAGCAGTGAGTCACAGGTGACTGTGGACAGGGATGGGATGGGGTTGAGACTAAGGGTCCCAGCCCCCAGCCCAGGTATGGGTCCCAGACTCTGCCCAAGGAGTGGAGTGTCCTGCCCTGGGTCCTGTGGACCTGCAAAGCCAGATGCCCTCAGAACATCAGCCATACTAGAAACACTGCTTCAGCCCACAGCTCCAAGGCATGAACCCTCAGCCACGATTCCCTCATTCAGGAACAAACACTGAGGGCCTGCTCCATGCCAGGCACCGTTCCAGAATCCCTCACCCTCAGGGAGCTTAATTCATGTGGAAAGAGATATGCAAGAAACAAAAATACATAGTATGGGGGAATTCCCTGGCGGTCCGGTGGTTTGGACTCAGTGCTTTCACCACCGGGGCCTGGGTTCAATCACTGGTCCGGCAACTAAGATCCTGCAAGCCAGGCAGCGCAGCAAGAAAAAAAAAAACAACAAACAAACAACATAGTATGAAGATGGCGAGATGACGTCCTGTGGGGAAAATTTTAGATGAAGAAGTGGACAGGGGTTCCCAGGAGGTAGGGAGGAGAAGGAGCACTGCAAATTTAAACAGTGTCTTCAGGGACTCTCTTGTTGAGAAGCTGACTTTCGGGAAAACCCTGAGGAAGCAAGGGAGGAAGCCATGAAGATGTGGGGTGGGGAGCGATCCAGGCAGAGGAGAGGGCACAGCATGTGCAAGTGTCCTCGGGCAGGAGGGGCCTGGTGTGTTGGAGCAGCACCGGGGGCCAGGGCAGCTGGGGAAGAAGGAGGGAGGGGACAGTAATAGTTGGTGAGGGCAGAGAGGAGCTGGGGAGCCAGCGGACAGGGGGCCTTTCAGGCCACTGGGAAGATACGGCTTTGACTCTGAAGGAGATGGAAAGTCACTGGTGGTTTAAAAGATCACTCTAGTTGCTGCTGCTGCAGCTGATGGCGATGATGATGGTGACCATGACAATAATGATGACGGGTGTGACGGATCTTCTTGTAGTCGTGTTGGAGTTTTGGTTTTGTTTTCTTTTTTATGTTTCGTCCAGCATCTAATCTCTTCTTCTTATACACTAGTGGCTCCCATGGGAGGGCCCCATTTTGAATAGCTTTGGGCTCTGACCTGCTTCAACTGAATTTCAAAACCTTTTTCTGGAGAATATCACATTTACATGGTGACTTCCAGCCCCACTCTGCAGATCACTGCTTCCTTTGCAAATTCTGCATTCATCTCTATTTTTACTTTTATTTTTTTTAAGTTGAAAGATTGTATCTTGTTTATGTTTTGATCTCCATGTTTTTATTTTATTTTTTAAATAAATTTATTTTATTTATTTTCGGCTGCATTGGGTCTTTGTTGTTGTGCGCGGGCTTTCTCTAGTTGCAGCGAGCGGGGGCTACTCTTCGTTGCAGTGTGCAGGCTTCTCATTGCAGTGGCTTCTCTTGTTGCAGAGCACGGGCTCTAGGCACATGGGCTTCAGTAGTTGTGGCACGTGGGCTCAGTAGTTGTGGCACACGGGCTTAGTTGCTCCGTGGCATGTGGGATCTTCCCGGACCAGGGATTGAACCCTGTCCCCGGCACTGGCAGGCGGATTCTTAACCACTGCACCACCAGGGAAGTCCCTCATCTCTATTTTTAAAAGAAAAACCTTATCACCTTCTGGTTTCCCACTAAAATAGGAATTTGCTGGTACTTTCCAACTTCTAACCAAAATCTGGAACTTCCTGTGGTCCCAGCTGGACACCACGTCCCTTCTGCCGCCTACCCCTTTGCCCCTTAGCCAGTGGACACCCTGACCTGGGCCCTCTCATTGTCAGCTCCTCCCTCCTCCAGTCCAAGGCCTGCATCCCAAATTAGGGGTGTCCCCGTCACTTCCCGACCCTAAAGTCCAAGGCCTGCATCCCAAATTAGGGGTGTCCCCTGTCACTTCCTGACCCCAAAACCCAGTGGGATCCAGCACCAGATGCAGCCCCACCGAACAAGCTCCCCTCCCTATGCCCATGCCCCCACACACACCTTCTTCTAGAATAGGTGTGTGGGCCTGGATGACTCACTTACTGAAAAGAACCCAGAACCAGGTCAGACACACCCAGGTTCAAATCTCAGCTCTGATCCAATTAGCCGTGTGGCCTCAGGCTAGTCGCCTCACCTCTCTGACCCTGCCTTTTCAAACCACTACTCTGCATTCACAGCTGGGTCTCATATTTGATATTCCATTAGGCCATGAAAGACCTCCTCAGTGCCCCAAGTCAGACCACAAAATTCCTGGATCTCCTAGATTTCAGGTGGGGAGAAACAGAAAGATACCTGTTTCACTCTGCCTTGTTGAAAGAGGGTTCCTAACAGGCTCCGGTGCCTACAGGCAGGGTCCCTTAACACAAGATCTCGGTCAATTAACTGAGAAGGAGTGAAGAAAAGCGATATTGTCCCTGGGATGCTTTGTCCACAAGCCAACCTGCCTCAGAGGCCTCTATAAAGAGGAAAGTACCTTTGCCTGAGGCCTTAGACCTCCACAAAGGCACCTAATCCAGCCCAGGTAGAGACAGGAAGCCATCCACAGGAGGCCAGGAGCTGGCCAAGCAGAGGCAAGCCAGTGACAGGGCCCGGAGGTCAGAGGGCACTCACCTCCTAAGAGACGGACCCATTCTCAAGGCTGCTAATCAGGATGACGGACTCCTGAATCTGTACCCCACCCTGGCCTCTCCCCTGGATGCCAGACCCCGGCCCCTGGATGTTTAACTTGGCATCACAAACTTAAAGCAGTAAAGCCAACTCTTGTTTTTCTCCCCCATGCTGTTCTTTCTCCTCCATTTTCCCACTTTCTCAGGCCAAACATCTGACTTCAGAGCCCATGCATTTAATTGCCCCATGTGAGTTCCCAGGGGGCTTGCTGCCAGCTGGCACCCCAGCTTCAGAGAATCCCCAGTCCTCCAGGGATGAGTCTGGGATAGTGGATGGAGAAGGGTGTGGTACACCTGGGGCCAACCACCCAAGGGAGGAAGAGAGAGGGTGTGGGCAAAGCTCGAGCGACAGGAGGACTGAGGGAGCCGGGCGTCTGAAATGTGATCCCTCCCAGGACGCCTCCCAGAAGCCTCCTTAGACTCAGCTGAACTCACAGAGGCCTAGTGTGAATCGTCTCAATGAATTTTTGTGATTGTTAGTGTTGTTAAAAAAAATTTTTTTTTTAAATAGAGGATGTGACGTGCTACAGGTCAGAGGCATCCCAGAAACAGAGCCTTCGGGGCAGGAAAGCCAGGGGTCAGCAGAAATCCTAGAGAGGCCTTGGGATCCCTCAGAAATGGGATAGAGGTGGAAGCAGAAGAAGAGACATTTTGGGAAATTTTATCACAATCACAAACAGATAACATCTCAGATAACACCTAGTTTACATTAAGAAGTGAAGGGAAAAAAAAAAAAAGAAGTGAAGGGGCAGGACATTATAACAAAAGAAACAGGGTAGTTAATATTAGAAATGCTAGTAATAGGGGTACTACAGACAGGCCCACGTGCTTTTCAATCAACAAAAAGATAAAAGCAACCTTGACATTAAATAAAAGGTAGCACCAGTTATTCTCGTGTGTGTGTGTGTGTGAGATATTAGTGTGTATACACATGTAAATACATGTATATGTATATATGTATGTGAATATCAGCATATTATGTACCTCTGCATGTATGATATGTATCAGTGTGTGTATATATATCGGCATATATACATATATATCAGCATATGTGACATATATTAGTAGAGAAACATCTCCAACTTTTTTCCTTAGAAACTTTTTTTTTTTTTGGCCGCACCATGAGGCTTGCGGGATCTTAGTTCCCCGACCAGGGATCAAACCTGGACCCCAGCAGTGAAAGCGCCGAGTCCTAACCACTGGACCGCCAGGGAATTCCCAGAAACATTTTTTTTAAATTGAAATATAGTTGATTTACAATGTTGTGTTAACTTCTGCTGTACAGCAAAGTGATGCAGTTTTACATATATATTCTTCTTTTATATTCTTTTCCATTATGGCTCCCTGTGCTGTACAGTAGGACCTTGCTGTTTATCCACTGTATATATAATAGTTTACATCTGCTAACTCCAAACTCCCACTCCATCCCTCCGCCACCTCCCCTCCCCCTTGGCAACCACAAGGCTGTTCTCTATGTCTGTGAGTCTGTCCTTAGAAACATTTTTTCACTGAAACCTGGAATAGATACAAATCATCAAATTCAAACTTCTGAGATTCATGAGGTTTCCTCACCAGTCTAGGGGATTGCTTCAAGTTCAAGGCCTTTTTTTTTTTTTTTTTTTACTTGCTTTATTGCAACATTTGCTTTATTCCTGTGGTCTGGAACAGAACCCACAATATCTCCAAGTATGCCCATTCTTTTTTTTTTTTTAATATTTGAATTTTATTTTATTTTTTTATACAGCAGGTTCTTTTTAGTTATCTATTTTATACATATTAGTGTATATATGTCAATCCCAATCCCCCAGTTCATCACACCACCCAAGCTCAAGGCTTAACCAGACTTTGCAGAAGGGGTGGACTAGCCAGTGCTTCCCCCTGATACAGAGAGGACATTGAGTCCACACTTGGATGACCACAGGGCTCAGCAATGTTTTCAGTTCCTGTGAAGGGGGGTGGAGCAGAGGGAAAAGGAAGAAGCACAGACTGGTGCCAGCACTTAAACCTTACCAGTTTATTATCCCATTTTGCAGATGAGGAAACAAGCCCAGAAGGGTGTGCTACATAATGGCTGTTGGAAAAAAAAAAAAAAAAAAAGATGGCTCTAAGATAGGTGCAAGCTCAATGAGGACAGGGACTGCCTGTGTCTGTCTTGTTCACTGCAGCATCTCCAGAGCCTAGCACAGGTGGTAAAAAACATTTGTTGGATGGATGGACAGATTGGGTGCACCTGTCTTCCAAACCTCAAACCAACTCTCTGTTGCCTCAAAGCCAGTGGGTGCCACTTTCCTTCCTCCCCTCTCCTGCAACCTCCTCTCCCCCATGGCTAGTACATGCTCTACCCCAGCCTCTCACTCACCCCCTCTCCAGGCTGGTCTTGGGATGTTTCAGGGCATTTGTGGTCATGTGCTGCCACCTACAGGGAGTCTTGTGGTACTGCAGAGAGAAGCCCTGCTTGTACGCAGAAAGAGAAACAAGCATGAAAACGCATTTGGCAAGGACTTGGTAAAGGCCACGGTAAACTGGGGGATGGTTTAGGTTTAGAATCTTCTTTCAAAAGAGGAAAACACTGTGCTCATTCCGGTACACTGAGCCCAGGGATGTTAGGTGAGGTAGAGCAGGAGAGGGCAGGGGGAGGGAACAATGAGGTGCAGGAAGGAGCTTCTGTCTAGGATTCGCTTATTCCACTCCAAAACAGCCCTGCGACGAGTGTGTCCAGTTAGCGTTATTACTTTAGATAAGGGGATCTGTAAAGGCAATTTGGAAAGTCCCAGAACAAAAGAGCTCAATAAATAGGCCTTAGAAAACAGGAACAAGGACTGCTCAGAAGATCCCAGCCAGAGGGACCCAGGAGCTCTCTCAAGGGTTCCAACTCCTGACGTGGAGGTGTCTCTACATAAGAGGCAAATCCCTGCAATGGAGTCGGTCCGGGAAGCCTGATTATGTGGCCACCTCGGAGCTGGCGTCCAGGATTGGCAGGCCCAGAACTGCAAAGTGTCAGATAAAAGTCATCACCCCAAGGAAGGGATGTTGAACTTGAAAGCATCAGCTGTCCCCATTTCACAGGTGAGGAAACTGAGTCTCAGCTTTGATATCTGGTGTTGTTGGTTGGGTCTTTGTACGTTGCAAGGAAGAGCAACATTCTCAGGTTTCATTACAAGATTGAGAAAACCAAAGTCTTAGCCACCCAATAAGCCTCTGAGAGGCTGGAACAGCTTTGGGTTAGAGCAGTAGCTCTAGTCAGCTGTCAGCAGCTGTGTAACTCAGGGGCACCCCAGCTCGGCACTCTGCGCTCCACCGTCGTGGTGACTCAGCACCCCTGGGTCTTGGCCTGTCCCTCTGCTGTCCCCACTCTCCTCTCTGTCTCATTTCTGCTGACCCACAGTTCCTGTTCATTCATGGCTCCTACTCAACCATCACTTAGGTTGACTCAAGGCCTTCTACTCAGAACTTTCCTTTTGCGTGTCTCTCTGCTTCTGCCCCTGATGCTGACACTAATCCTTTCTCCATGTCTCAGATTCAGATTCTGCAGAAGAAAGAATCTGAATTGTTCAGTTGGTCCCCATTATCCCTATGAGTTGGATTTCTCACACTGGGCCACATCACAATCCTGTGACCAGCCTAGATGTTGCCTGTCTGTAGCGGGGTTCCACTCCTGTCCAAACAGTTGTATCCTGGGTCCTAAGGGCAAAGTGGGTAACTCAGAGCAAAGAACCCCTCTGAAGTGGCTGTGGATGTGGAGGGTACGCAGATGTAACAGGCTCCTCTACAAGCCAGCTTGTACATGACAGGACCAGGGTTTGAGCCCAGGTTTTCTGGTTCCAAGTCCATCCCAACTAAGTACACAGGCTGTCCTGCCCCCTGGGATCAAGAAATAATAATAAGGGAATTCCCTGGTGGCCTAATAGTTAGGACTCTGTGCTTTCACTGTCGTGGTCTGGGTTCGATCCTGCAAGCCATGAAGCATGGCAAAAAAAAAAAAAAGAAGAAGAAGAAACAATAATAACTAACACTAAGTACCGTATGCCAAGCACCATTCTAGCTCTCCACTCAATATCTCAATCCTGACTGCAATCCCTCTTTGTGTCCATTTCACAGAAAGGAAAACTAATCTATAAAGACTAAATAACAGGCTCAAAGTTATACTCCCAGTAAGTGGCAAAAAGTGATCTGAACCCAGGCCTGTTTGAGTTTAAAAAGGAGAAGGAAAAGGAATACATAGAGAGATCTTTGCTGGTAGAAACCTCTAATTGCCTAGATTTGCACCTTCTGATATGGAACCACTAACCAAATGTGCTATTGAGCACTTGATATGTGCCTAATCCAAAGTGATGTGCTGTGATTGTAAAACAAACACCAGATTTCAAGGATTTGTTAACAAAAAAAGAATTAAGATATCTCATTAATAATGTCTTACATTGAATGAGAATAATGTTTACCTTTTGGGAGAGTTAATAACTGCTAGTGGACATCAACTCCATTAGCAATAATACCAGCTTCAGGGGTGGTAGTAATGCCTACGTAATAACATTGTGTAATATATACTTATCAATCTCTATACTTAATTCCTATCTGTTTTATTTCAATGAATACTCTTATAAAAAATAATAATGTTTTACATTGACTGCAGTTTTAAATACCATTTTGGATATTTTGAGTTAAATAAAATATATTAGTAAAATTAACTACCTATTTCTTTTTACTTTTTAAAAGCAGCTTTGTTGACAAGTAATTCACATGCCACACAACTCATCCATTTAAAGTCTGCAACTCACTAGTTTTTAGTATATTTACAAAGCTCTGCAACCATCACCACAATCAACTGTAGAACATTTCACCACTCCAAAAAGAAACCTTGGACCCATTAGCAGTCACACCCCCACACCCCATTTCCTTTTTCCCTCAGCCCTTGGCAACCACTAGTCTACTTTCTCTCTGTATGGATTTGCCTATTCTGGACATTTCAGAGAAGTGGAATCATACAGTGTAAGGTCTTTTGTGTCTGGCTCCCTTCACTCAGCATGTTTTCAAGGTTTATCCATGTTACAGCATGTGTCAGTACTTCATTTAATTTTATTGCCAAATAATATTCCATTGTATGGATATGCCACATTTTGTTTATCCATTCATCAGTTAGTGAACACTTGAACTGTTGCCACATTTTGGCAATTATGAGTAAAGCTGCTATGAACATTCATGTGCAAGATTTTATGGAGACAAATGTTTCCATTTCTCTTGATCCTTTTACTTTTCTAAATGGGTTTATCAGATAATTTTAAACTACACATGGCTGACATTATATGTCTGTTGTAAAGCATAGGCCTAGATCTTTCACCCTGGTTCAGATAAATTGTTAAAATACACAGCCACCAGAGGAGACCCTGTTGGCTAACTCTGACATCAGTCCCCTCCCCATCAAAGCTAGGTGGTTCCCAGCTTGACAATGGGCCAGCAAACTGTGGAGGCAGTTTCCATCAGTCTGGAGGCTGCCACGCAATCCCAACAATTCCAGATACCCAACAATAACTCGGTCAATTCTGCAAGCTCAACATGACCAACAAGGCCCTTGAGGTGGCAGATAATGGGCATCCTTCCATTACAGAATGCTGGTTGTCTAACAAATAGGATACATCCCGAGGGACTTCACCTATGAAAACTAATCAGGCTCTCTGTTTCATCTGCACCAATTTCCCCATGAAACACCAAGAGTGGTTGGCCTGAATTTCTGGGTGGCCTGGATTCCTTGGTGCCCAGTTAAAAATAACTACAGCTACAACAATTTGTTAATGGACACACAATACAAAAAGAGGTAAACTGTGACATCAAAAACATAAAAGGGAAAGAGTAAAAGGGTAGAGTTTTTGTTTTCCATCAAAGTTATTATCAGCTTTAGGCACTTCCCTGGCAGTCCAGTGGTTAAGACTCCGTGCCCCAATGTAGCGGGCGCAGGTTCGATCCCTGGTCAGGAAACTAAAATCCCGCATGCCTTGCGACACAGACAAAAAAAAAGTTATTATCAGCTTTAAATAGACAGCTGTAAGTATAAGATCGCTATATAAGCCTTATGATAATCACACACACAAAAAACCTATAGTAGATACACAAAAGAAAAAGAGAAAGGAATCAAAGCATACCACTATGCTAAAATCATCAATTCACAAAGGAAGACAGCAGGAGAGGAAGAAAGAAACAACAGAACTACAAAACAACTAGAAAACAATTAACAAGATGGCAAAAGTAAGTCCTGGGCTTCCCTGGTGGCGCAGTGGTTGGGAGTCCGTCTGCTGATGCAGGGGACGTGGGTTCGTGCCCCGGTCTGGGAAGATCCCGCATGCCGCGGAGCGGCTGGGCCCGTGAGCCATGGCCGCTGAGCCTGCGCGTCCGGAGCCTATGCTCCGCAACAGGAGAGGCCACAGCAGTGAGAGGCCCGCGTACTGCAATAAAAAAAAAAAAAATAGAAGTCCTTACCTATCAATAATTACTTTAAATGTAAATGGATTAGGTTATCCAATCAAAAGGAACAGAGTAGCTAAATGGATAATTAAAAAAACAAGATCGATGTATGCGGCCTACAAGAGATCTACTTCAGCCTTAAGGACACACAAAGCTGAAAGTAAAGAGATGGAGAAAGATATTCTATATGCACAGAAACTAAAAGAAAGCAGGGGTAGCTATACTTATATCAGACAAAATAGATTTTAAGTAAAAACTGTAACAAGAGACAAAGAGGTCATTGTATAATGATAAAGGGGTCAATTCATCAAGAGGATGTAACATTGCAAATATATATGCACCAACACTGAAGCACCTGAATATTTTCTTTTCTTTTTTTTTTTCCTTTCTGGCTGTGTTGGGTCTTCATGCTGCATGCAGGCTTCTCATTGCAGTGGCTTCTCTTGTTTTGGAGCACAGACTCTAGGCGTGCAGGCTTCAGTAGCTGCAGCACGCGGGCTCAATAGCTGTGGCGTGTGGGCCCTAGCACACAGGCTCAGTAGTCGTGGCATACAGGCTTAGTTGCTCCGCGGCATGTGGGATCTTCCTGGACCAGGGTCGAACCCATGTCCCCTGCATTGGCAGGCAGATTTTTAACCACTGCACCACCAGGGAAGTCCCAAAGCACATAAATATATTAAGCAAATATTAACATATCTGAAGGTAGAAATAGACAGTAATGCAATAATAGCAGGGGACTCCCCTTTCAACAATGGATAGATCATCCAGACAGAAAATGAAAAGGAAATATGGGACTTGAACTACACTTTACACACCAAATGGACCTAGCAGACATCTATAAAACATTCCATCCAACAGCAGCAGAATACACATTACTCTCTAGCGCACATAAAACATTCTCCAGGATAGATCAAATGTTAGGTCACAAAACAAGTCTTAACAAATTTAAGTTGCTGAAATCAAATCAAGTATATTTTCCAACCACACATGGAATGAAACTGGAAATCAGTTAAGTGGGAAAGCTGGAAAATTCACAAATATTGGAATTGGAAATTGTAAATTAAACAACACTCCTAAACAATCAATGGGCCAAATAAACCAAAAGGAAAATGACAAAAACCTCCAAACAAATGAAAATGAAAACACAACATATCAAAACTTATGGGATGCAGCAAAAGCAATTCTAATTAAATGCCTACATTAAGAAAAAAGAATAACTTTAAATAAACAATCTAACTTTACACCTCAAGAAACTAGGAAAGGAAGAACAAACTAAGCCCACAGTTAGCAGAAAGAAGGAAATAAAAAGATCAGAGCAGAGGTCAATGATTATAGAGATTATAAAAACAATAGAAAAGACCAATGAAACTAAGAGTTGGTTTTTTGAAAAGATAAACAAATTGAACAAACCTTTACCTAAAAGAGGAGTGGGGGAGAAAAGACTCAAATAATAAAATCAGAAATGAAAGAAAAGACATTACAACTGATACCATAGAAATATAAAGGATCAAAGTAGTCTTATGAACATTTATGTGCCAAACAACTACATAACCTGGAAGAAATGGATAAATTCCAAAAAACATACAACCTACCAAGACTGAATCATGAAGAAATAGAAAATCTGATCATATCTGTAACTATTAAGGAGATTGATCAGTAATCAAAAATATCCCAAGAAAGAAAAGACCAGGAACTGGCCTCAATAGTGAATTCTTATCATATGATCCAACAGTCCCACTCCTGGGCACATATCCAGACAAAACTATAATTCAAAAAGATACATGCACCTCTATGTTCATAGCAGCACTATTCACAATAGGCAAGACATGGAAAAACCTAAATGTCCATCAACAGATGAATGGATAAAGAAGATGTGGTACATATATACAATGGCATACTACTCAGCCATAAAAAAGAATGAAATAATGCCATTTTCAGCAACATGGATGCAACTAGAGATTATCATAGTAAGTAACGTACTTAGTAAGAGAAAGACAAATACCATATGATATCATTTATATGTAGAATCTAAAATATTACACAAATGAATCTATCTATGAAAAAGAAACAGATTCACGGACATAGAGAACAGACTAGTGGTTGCCAAGGGGGAGGGAGTTGGGGGAGGGATGGAGTGGGAGGTTGGGGTTAGCAGATGTAAGCTTTTATATATAGAATGGATAAACAACAAGGTCCTACTGTACAGCACAGGGAACTATATTCAAAAATCCTATGATAAACCATAATAGAAAAGAATATTTTTAAAAAGGAATGTGTGTGTGTGTATATATATATATATATATATATATATATATAACTGAATCACTTGGCTGTACAGCACTAATTAACACATTATATATCAACTATACTTCAATTTAAAAAAAAAACAGTGAATTCTACCAAACATTTAAAGAATAATTAACACCAATCCTCCTCAAACTCTTCCAAAAAATTGAAGAGAACACTTCCAAACTCATTTCACAAGGCCAGCATTACCCTGATAACAAAGCCAGACAAGGACACTACAAGAAAAGAAAATTACATGGCAATATCCCCGATGAGCATAGATTCAAAAATCCTCAGTGAAATACAAGCAAACCAAATTCAACAACACATTATAAGGATCACATGCCATGATCAAGTGGGATTTATCCCTGGCTTATAAGGATGGTTCAACATAAGCAAGCCAATCAATGAGACACACCACATTAACAGAATGAAGGATAAATATTATATGATCATCTCAATAGATGCAGAAAAAGCATCTGACAACATTCAACATCCTTTCATGATTAAAAACTCTCAGCAGATTGGGTTTAGAGGAATATATGCCAACATAATAAAGGCCATATATGACAAGCCCACAGCTAACATTATACTCAATGGTGGAAACCTAACAGCTTTTCCTTTAAGATGAGGAACAAGACAAGGATGCCTACTCTCACCACTCGTATTCAACACAGTACTGGAAGTTGCAGTCAGAGCAATTACACAAGAAAAAGAAATAGTCATCCAAATCAGAAGAAAGAAGTTAAATTGTCTCTGTTTGCAGATAACATAATATTATGTATAGAAAACCCTAAAGATGTCACAAAAAAATTGTTAGAACTAATAAACAAATACAGTTAAGTTGCAGGATACAAAATCAACATACAAAAATTAGTTACATTCTATACATTACCAACAAACTATCTGAAAGAGAAATTAAGAAAGTAATCCCATTGACAAGAACATCAAAAACAATAAAATGCTTAGGAATAAATTTAACCAAGGAGGTAAGAGATGGGGTTTTTTGTTTGTTTTTTTTGGGGGGGGTTGTTTTTTGTGTGTTTTGTTTGTTTGTTGTTTTTGGGGGGGTTTTGGCCACACCGAGTAGCTTGTGTGATCTTAGTTCCCTGACCAGGGATTGAACCTGGGTGAAAGAACCAAGTGTTAACCACTGAACCACCAGGGAATTCTTGTGAAAGACTGGTTTGCCAAAAACTAGAAGACATTGATGAAAGAAACTGAAGCAGATACAAATAAATGAAAAGGTGTTCCATGTTCATGGACTGGAAGAATTAACATTGTTAAAATGTCCAAACTACCCAAAGTAATCTACACATTCAACATAATCTGTATCAAAATTCCAAATACATTTTTCACAGAAATAGTAAATAAGAATCATAAAATTTGTGTGGAAACACAAATAGCCAAAGCAAAAACCAAAGCCAAAACCACCTATATGATATATTCCTAAAATATATAAGGAATTCATACAACTCAGGAGGAATAAAAAATACACAAAGCAATCTTGAGACAGAAGATCAAAGCTGGAGGTATCACACGTCTTAATTTCAAACTCTATTACAATGCTATAGTAATCAAAACAGTATGGTACTGGCATAAAAACAAACATATAGACCAATGGAACAGAACAGAGAGTCCACATATATGGTCAACTAATCTTTGACAACAGCTCCAAGAACACAAAACAGGAAAAAATAGTCTCCTCAATAAATGGTTTTGGGAAAACTGGATAGCCACATGCAGAAGAATACAATTAGGTCCCTATTTTACACCACTCACAAAAATTAACTTGAAATGGATTAAAGACTTAAATGTATGACCTGAAATGGTAAAACTCCTAGAAGAAAACATACGTGAAAAACTCCTTGACATTGGTCTTGGCAATGATTTTTTTGGATATGACATCAAAGCTCAGGCAACAAAAGCAAAAAGAAACAAGTGGAACTACATCAAACTAAAATGCTTCTGCACAGCAAAAGAAACAATCAACAAAATGAAAAGGCAATCTACAGAATGGGGGAAAATCTTCGAAAACCACCTATATAATATATTCCTAAAATATATAAGGAATTCATACAACTCAAGGGGAATAAAAAAAAAATCTGGTAACAGAAGAATACTCCCTAACACCATACACAAAAATAAACTCAAAATGGATTAAAGACCTAAATGTAAGGTCAGACACTATAAAACTCTTAGAGGAAAACACAGGAAGAACACTCTTTGACATAAATCACAGCAAGATCCTTTTAGACCCACCTCCTAGAGAAAGGGAAATAAAAACAAAAATAAACGAATGGGACCTAATGAAACTTAAAAGCTTTTGCACAGCAAAGGAAACCA
>NC_041227.1:60356410-60356740 GCF_002837175.3 Physeter macrocephalus
CCTTAAAAAACTAAAAATAGGGCTTCCCTGGTGGCGCAGTGGTTGAGAGTCCGCCTGCCGATGCAGGGGACACAGGTTCGTGCCCCGGTCTGGGAAGATTCCACATGCCACGGAGCAGCTGGGCCCGTGAGCCATGGCTGCTGAGTCTGAGCATCCGGAGCCTGTGCCCTGCAAAGGGAGAGGTCACAACAGTGAGAGGCCCACATACCGCAAAAAAGAAAAAAAAAACAACACCTAAAAATAGAACTACCATACGACCCAGCAATCCCACTACTGGGCGTATACCCTGAGAAAACCATAATTCAAAAAGAGTCATGTACCACAATGTCC
>NC_041227.1:60357138-60477160 GCF_002837175.3 Physeter macrocephalus
AGATCAGCTCAGTGCTTTGTGACCACCTAGAGGGGTGGGATAGGGAGGGTGGGAGGGAGACGCAAGAGGGAGGGGATATGGGGATATATGTATGTGTATAGCTGATTCACTTTGTTACACAGCAGAAACTAACACACCATTGTAAAGCAATTATACTCCAATAAAGATGTTAAAAAAAAATCTGATTAAAAAATGGGCAAAGGGGCTTCCCTGGTGGCTCAGTGGTTGAGAGTCCGCCTGCCGATGCAAGGGACACAGGTTCGTGCCCTGGTCTGGGAGGATCCCACATGCCACAGAGCAGCTGGGCCCGTGAGCCATGGCTGCTGGGCCTGCGAGTCCGGAGCCTGTGCTTCGCGGCAGGAGAGGCCACAACGGTGAGAGGAACACATACTGCAAAAAAAAAAAAAATGGGCAAAGGATCTAAACAGACATTTTTCCAAAGATATACAAATAGCCAACAGGTACATGAAAAAGTGCTCAACATTACCAGTCATCAGGGAATTGAAATACATATATATATATACACACATATACAGTGGAATAGGACTCAGCCATTAAAAAAAATGAAATAATGCCATTTGCAGCAATATGGATGGACCTAAAGTTGATCATACTAAGTGAAGTGAGAAATAGAAAGACAAATATCATATGATATCACTTATATGTGGAATCTAAAATACAGCACAAATGAACTTATCTACGAAACAAAACCAGACACACATATAGAGAACAGACTGGTGACTGCCACGGGGAAGGGGGCTGGGGGAGGGATGGATTGGGAGTTTGGGACTAGCAGATGCAAACTAGTATATATAGGATGGATAAACAACAAGGTCCCTACTGCACAGGAAACTGTATTCAATATCCTGTGATAAATCACAATGGAAAAGAATATGGAAAAGAATATATATATTATAACTGAGTCACTTTGCTGTACAGCAGAAATTAAACACAACATTGTAAATCAACTATACTTCAACAAATTTTTTTTTTTTTTTAATCATTGTGCTGTACACATGATGGCACAGGAGGAAAAAGGAAGGGAAAGAGGAATCGTGGCTGAGTTGCCCTCAAGAAGCCTACAGTCTGATGGGATAAATGGGACCAACTGGAAAGAAACTTAATTGAAACTAATCTGTGGGCTTCCCAGACGTGGCCCAGCTACAAGCCTGGTTTAAGCTCCACCTCAAGGGCAGCAGAGTTTTTTGGTTTTTTTCCCAGATCAGCCGAGGGCAGAGCACACTGGACCCTACACACTGTTCTGTTCCCTTCATATTTTGTCTCCAATGACCCCAGGCCCAAGGGATGTGGCCTGTGTGAGCATGTCCGAAGCTGATGGATTGAAGAACAAAGAGGAGACACAAACTCTTACCCCACAACTGATGAATATTAAGAATTCACTCCCAGCTTCCAAGGTCAACGTCTCCCAAACTGCCTCTTAGAAGCTCCTAATCCATGAATGAGGTAGTTTAACTTCTTGCACAGACGAGGACGGTGGAAATGGAGGACATGAGAGGGATCAACTACTCAGACACCCACCCACCAAGGAATATCCCACTTGTAAAAATAAGAGGATTATTTGTCTGTGAAACTTGCTTAATAATTGAATAGGAAACTTATTTTGATTCCCCAGAAAAAAGTCAGACATTAAGTAATGCAAATTCCCATTAATCCAGGAGCCAAATAAGCAGAAAATATGAATCACTAGATTCTTCCCCATACACCAGATCCACATTCTATTTCATGGGAAAGAAACAAAGAAAATCGAATTCTCTGACATCTGGATTTGCTCTATCAAACAGACCATCAGAATGGACTGGGGATGGGGCTGCCCACATTTTCTCAGGGCCTACAATGGGGCCCCTCAGAATCACCCAAAGGACAAGCCACATCCTGTGTGTTCTCCTGTGAACCTCTCAGATCCTTTGAGGTCTAACGGGAGAGACTGGCTCATGACCAGGAAGTTAGACAAATGCAAGGTCAGTGCCTGGTAGGGAAGAAGCACAGGGGCTGCGGGACAGACGGTGGGGTCAGCTCACCCAGCCGAGTGGGCCCAAGCTGGGGTAAAACCAGGGAAGGTTTGAGCAAATTTTACCTTCCAGGCAGCACAAAGGTGCTTGTAATTTGTTCTAAGTAAAGATCCACCAGTTTAATAGGTAGTTGCAAAACGATGTTCCCCACTCCCCTTTTAAACGTGGCTGTTCACACATATAAGCACATCTGACATCAGAGAGTTGGAGAAAGCCCCCACTTGTACGTTTGGATTCTGATACTGATAACAACAGCTGTTACGATTTTCTGAACACTTATCCTGTGCCAGGCACCAGACTAAGCTCTTAATGTGTTCACCCATTTAATCCTCACGATAAGCCCATGAAGCCAGGGCAGTGCTTAAGACAGAGGCCAGGGCTTCCCTGGTGGCGCAGTGGTTGCGCGTCCGCCTGCCGATGCAGGGGAACCGGGTTCGCGCCCCGGTCCGGGAAGATCCCACATGCCGCGGAGCAGCTGGGCCCGTGAGCCATGGCCGCTGAGCCTGCGCGTCCGGAGCCTGTGCTCCGCAACGGGAGAGGCCGCAGCAGAGGGAGGCCCGCATACCACTGGAAAAAAAAAAAAAAAAAAAAGACAGAGGCCAGATCTGAATCTGCTTTCTCCAAATACTAGCTGTACAACCAAGTGACCTAACTTCCCTACACCTCAGCTTCCTCATCTGTAAAATGCACCACCTTGTAATATTAATATGAAAACTAAATGAGTTCTTATATGAAGTGTCTGGAACACAGAATGCACAGTCCAAGTATGGCCGTCAAAATTATCATCATCATCATCATGTTTTCACAAATGAGATAACTGAAGCTCAAAGGTAAGAAGGCTAAGCTATATCCCCACAGTCCATTCTACTGTCAAGTTCATTGTCAAGGCCCCGCCCTCCCCTACATTCCCCTTCACACAGCATCAGGGTTACACTCTACAAAGCCCCTGTCCTTTGGACGCCTCGGGAAGCAGGGACTTTACATCTTCTCTCTGGTTTGGGAGCAATCACGCTGGAAACACAGCTGGGTGTGGACCGCCTCTCCCTGGGCACCTACGCACCCGCCCACACCACCATCTCTTTGGCTGGAACCATGTGCTCCTGGGAGCTCTCCCCCTTTCTCCCTTGGCACACTGTGTACTTCTCTAAGAGGATACAGACACGCAACCCCATCCAAACAGCAAGAGAACACATCACGCAGTGGTTCCTCAGTGTCACCACACATGTATACATTTATTCTAAACACATCCCATCCTCACGGCCCCAAAACAGGGCTTTATTTTTAGTGAGGAAATACGGCTGCCTCATGGACAGTTTCTATTAATTAATTTTTTCCTGTGAATGGCCATAATTTTTTGTTACTTGCATGGCTTGTGATTTTTGGTTGTTGAATACTGGATATTTTGAATATGTGGCAACTCCGGAAGTCAGATTTTCCTTCCTCTGCCTATTATAGGTTCCTCTTGTTTGCTTATTTAGTGACTTCTGTATTTTTGTAAGGTCTGTAGTCTTTGCCACTGAATTCTGTGTTCCTTTAGCTTATCGGACAACTGCTATTTTGGCAGAGTTACCTTAAATATCTGGAGCCAACAAAAGAAATAAAGAATTCTTTTAGCGGAAAGAAAAAATACCCTCTTAGTCTTTGCCAACTGGATCTGTGTCAGGGCACGCCTTGAACACTTAGTAGAGGCTACTTGCAACTCTGCCTTAGCTTCACTTCCTGCTTGCACAGAGCCTGAGGGCCAGCAAGAGATGAAAGCCCAGAGTCTTCTCAGGCCTTCTCTGACTGTGTGTCTCACTCTAAGCCTGCACATGGCTTTCTCGAGTCCCAGGCACACATGGAAGCTTTGAAAAGCCCTATTCCCACACACGTCTCTTTCTCAGGCTTCTTGATCTATTACCTGTCCCAAGTATTGCTGCAGGGTGCTGAGGCCAGTACCTGTCTGTGCCTTTCAATGCTTTTAGCAAAAGCCACCTGTCACTCCAGCCCCAGGAATGCCCTGAGTGAGGAAACAGGAAGCCTTTCCACCTGTCCTGAGGGAGCCACCAGGCAGGCTGGCCCCACCACCACAGTTGTTCGAGAATAGTTTCCCTTCTGGCACTCGCAAGCAGCCCGAGAAGTCTGGGTCACCATCCTCATGGCCGTGGAGCGTGGGGGATGCTGGGTGGGCCATCTGAAATGCCACTGCAACCTCTCACCATAGAGAAGCAGTTTCTCTCTTCACCAGCTTTTCCCTTGGCTGTTGTTAGTTTTTGACTAGATTTCAGAGTTCTTCAAAAGCTGACTCTGACAGTCTTCACCAGCTCATTAGTTGTTTGGGGGAAAGAATGGACCCCTGGACTTCCCTATTCCACCAATTTTGGTTGCCCAGAACCTTTTGAGCACTCTTTCTACGTCTGGGGAAATTCCTATACTGTGAGTCTAAATATCCCCAAGGTGGAGGCTCAGGACTTGTTTCCCTGTCTCCCTTGCAGCCAGTAGTGCACTTACATCCTAGCAAGATTGGCCCTGTATCTCAGAAATACATAAAAAAATAAATGTATTAAGGAACACAGGGTGCTTCTGTCATTCAGGATCATATGCTTAGCACTAGCTCAGCATGAACTGTAATCCTAAACATCCCATTTCATAACACCGTTCAGGCCCCCAAGAATGTTCTCCTCACCTCTTACCCTAAAATCTCTAAACAAAGGGCAACTGCATCTAAATATCAGAAAGGTTTGTGGGGAGTGGCCTCTGCCAGTGTAGCAGACAGGCACCCTGTCAGAGTATGCGAAGAACTTTAGCATTGAAAATACTTAAGTGAAAGGACAAATTAATTAACTTCTTAACTTCTCCTTCTCAAGCAGCATGTGTGCAACAGATTCTAGCATAACAAGCATCACTTGCCAGCAGTGCTGAGTGTCCATTTTTGTTTCTCTTCATGTTCCTGCTTGTCGTTCCCAAGGAACATTTTGCAATTTAAGTCGTTAATATCACTCTCCAATTTGTGTATGTGAGATAGAGATTTTCTATTTGGATAGAAATTTCCATTCTTCTATCCAAAGACAGAAATATAAAGTAATACCAATTCTTTATATTAGCAACTAGATTGACACTGACTACTAGAACTGCAAAAAGTCATGTAAGAGAAATATTACATAATAAAACTATTAATAAAATTGTTTTCAAAATATTAAAATTTTCTAGCTTTAAACAACTTTGATTGGGCTTCCCTGGTGGCGCAGTGGTTGAGAGTCTGCCTGCCGATGCAGGGGACATGGGTTCGTGTCCCGGTCCGGGAGGATCCCACATACCGCCGCGGAGCGGCTGGGCCCGTGAGCCATGGCCGCTGAGCCTGCGCGTCCGGAGCCTGTGCTCCGCAACGGGAGAGGCCACAACAGCGAGAGGCCGCAAAAAAACCAAAAAACCAAAAAAACAAAACTGTGATTTAAAACTTTGATATTCAATACTTATATAATCTGTATTTTGCCCTGTAATTTTAATACTTTTGAATACTTTAGAAAAGCAACTTCACTGAGGCTTTTGAGCTTTAAAATTTTTTAATTTTTACATTAACTTTCATTTATTTCTATGAAAACATATTCAAATTTTTATATTTTGAAACTAATTACACTTTTTTTTGGTCTTTTGGATCATTACTGCCTGTAGAACATAAACTATGCAAAAACCTTTATTATAACAACATATTTAGTTATTTTATGAAAAATGAAGGCAAGAGAAATAAATTTTATGGAATATATAATAGTTTATAAATTATGAATGTCTTTCTCATTCAAATATTGCTGTCCCATCAACTTGCTCAGAATACATGCAATAATTCAGTTTAGACATTCTGCCAACTTCATCATATAAAACCAAATTTGTTTGGGGTTTCATTGTTGTTGTGAAGCTGTCAAGATAGGAGATGAGAACAAACCTATTTTACTAAACATCTTGATAGCTTGATTTATTACTTTTAAATACACAGACATATGACACACAGGCCTTTCTGAACTCTTGCCCTGGCACAGTCTGCTTGCAGTCGAGTGTGAAGCTTTGATCCAACAGAATGGTGTTTCTCAACCTGGGGTGATTTTTGGTTGTCTCAACTGGCATGTAATGTGGGGAGGCCAACAATGCTGCTAACATCCTATAATGTACAGGACAGCCACCGCCCCCGCCCCCCCACACACAGAATTATCCTGCCCAAAATGTCAATTGTGCCAAGGCTGAGAAACCCTGCATCAGAGGATAACATGAAGTCAGTGTGGAACTGATACTAGTAAGGGTGATAGAAACCTCAAGCTTCCAGAAACAGCAGGGGCAAAGAACTCAGGAGCTGAGTTTTTGAACGGAATGGGCCAAACGTGTAACGGAGATACCAGCCCTGGCTGAAAGCCTCCAAACTAATTCTCTGGCCCTTCCAGAGATTGAGTTACCTTATATCCTGTAATAAATTAAACTAGCTAGAGTGGTTTCTGTTTTTTGCAACGAAAAATGATGACTAATAAAGCAGGTAGTACTGTATACCACAAACTAACACAACATTGTAAATCAACTATACTTCAATTTTTTAAGAAAGCAGGTAGGACTAATATCCCAGCCCCCATTTGACAGATGACAAGATTGATCCCCAAGAAGCTCCAGAGCAGACTGGTGAAAGAGCTGGAAGTAGGGCTGTTAGTTTGCAAGTAACTAGAATTTAGTTCAAATCAGTAAACTTAATTTTAGCTTTATTAATTTATTTTAAATACACTAAATTTAAATTTAGTCCAAACTAGTACTTTTGAAAAAAAATAGTGGAGAATGTTATTCCTTGCTCACAGAATACGAACATGGGAAGGGCAGGGCGCAGCTGCATCTCAGGAACGACCGGAAGCCAGTCAAACACCGTGAGGACCTGACGCATCTGTCTGCTCAGGGACATCCCTCTGTTGTTGCTCCAAGCGACTTCTTCCACATGGCCGAAATCATGACAATCAGAAGCACTCAAGGTTTTTATCTTATCATTCCCACCATTTTAAAGACACAAACCTCACATCTTCCAGGTTCAAAAAATCCTCATGTATCGTCTACCTGGTGTGAGGCACGTGCCCCGCCTAAGGACGGACTGTCTGTGTCAGAGGGCTGCGGGTTGGGGGTATGTAAGAGCCACGTGCAGGCATGGAGGGGGTTGCTGTGGATAACGGAAAAAGCCACGTTGAGAACAGAGGGTCCTATAGGCTCCTGACATCCACTCAAAGAATGATAAACCCTATTATTCTGTAGCCCACCCATTTCCTTTTTGTAACTTAATAAGCCCTTATTGACTTTCAGAGATTGCTCTAAGCACTTGTATCAGGAGGCTAGTAAAGCAGAATCATCAACGGGTGATTCCTTGCTCTTCCTACACTGTCACTGCTGAATAGCTGGGTCTCTGCACTGTCACCCACACTCCCAAGCCTGGGCTGATGCAGCCCAGTGACCATCACCATGGCAGAAAGAAACAGGGTGCACGGGAGTTCTCCCACCAGCCACGAGATGCTCCAGCCTGGAAGTAACACACATCACTTCTGCTCACAGCTCATTCACTGACCAGAATTAATCACACGCAAAGTACATGTGCCTGGCAGGTGGAGAACCTGAATATTTTGCCAACAGCTCTAATTACCGTTCCAGCACTTTACACGCATTATATTTAATCTTCATGACCACCACAGAGAGTAGTACCATTATCCCTACATTAAAGATGAAGAAACTGATGCACATAAAGGAAAGGCAACTGGCCCAAGATCACACTGCATGTGATCCATTCTATTAACCGTAATCTTTTTCTT
Source organism: Physeter macrocephalus (assembly GCF_002837175.3). Lineage (NCBI taxonomy): Eukaryota > Metazoa > Chordata > Mammalia > Artiodactyla > Physeteridae > Physeter > Physeter macrocephalus. The sequence continues at coordinate 60,364,967 of NC_041227.1, forward strand.
TTTCTTTTTTTTTTTTTTTTTGCGGTACGCGGGCCTCTCACTGTTGTGGCCTCTCCCGTTGCGGAGCACAGGCTCCGGACACGCACGCTCAGCGGCCATGGCTCACGGGCCCAGCCACTCCGCGGCATGTGGGATCTTCCCGGACCGGGGCACGAACCCGTGTCCCCTGCATCGGCAGGCGGACTCTCAACCACTGCCCCACCAGGGAAGCCAATGGTATCTTTCTTTACTGCCTCCCTTACCTTATTTTCTGTGTGGTCTGCAGCACTTTCATTGCCCATTAGATTACTTAAAACATAAAACTGAGAACCTAGGTGCCAGGACAGTGACCTTGAACTGAATCCTGCCCATATCCCACTCTACCCCTATGCTTCCCTGAGACTGATTTTGGGGACCATGGAATTCTGTGGACTCAACACTGTAACACAGGCACTGGATGGGATTACACTTTTAAAAACACTCTCCCATGGCCCGGAGGGTCAGAGATGACTTTTTAAAACATGCTGACATCTTTGATAGGCTAGATGCTGGGGACAGAGATTAACAGGGTTCCTGCTGTGGAACATGGACTAGATGTTGGCACACCCTGGGTACCCCAAGTGCCTGGATATAGTAAACATATAATAAATTTAGTTACACACTGAAGATAAGGAGAATGTATGCCAGAACATAAGAGCCTGAAAAGTTAGACTGGTAAAGCATTTAAATCCTGACTTTGCCACTCCCTAGCACCTTCAATAAATGGTGTCACAGCTCTGTGCTTCATTTTTTTCACCTGAAAAACTGGAGCCAGCAATAGTAGCCATCATGCAGAATTAAGATGAAGTGAGATGATACATGTAAAGCTCTTAGTTCCATGCCTGGCATACAGTAGTAAACATTTAACAAACACTAAAAACTACTATTAGCCTTATTAAGGCATTTATATCTTTAGGAGAGAAAAGACAGAGTATAACAACACATGTTCCTTTTGGAGGAAGATTTACGATGGAAGTGACATTTAAGCTGGATCTTGGGAACACCTCTGGGGAAAGAGGAGAAGGCATTCCAGGTGGGGTGAGACATAAGCAAGGGCTCAGAGGTGGGGCACATATGTGGGGGTGATTTAGAGTTTAGGATTAGATTATCTCTATATTAAAGATGAAACAACTGGTATTGTCAGCTGTTTGGGGAAGCAGTGAATTAGACTGGAAAGCCAAGAATCAGACTTCGGGTCTCCGAGAGCTTGCTTTCTTCGGGGTCGGTAGTGGAAAGCAAACTTCCTAGCCTGGGGAGAAGGAAAAAGTAATCTCAGATGCTGACCTGACCAAGGAAGACTGTAATAACTCTGGCTTGCCCAGAGAACTGAGTACTCAGAATTCTATCTACCCGAGTTACCCGGAGGCAAGGCAAAACAGCTTCTAAATGAGGACACAGCATACACTGGCGTGGACGGAGACGTGCTGCTAAAACATGGAAGATGTTCTTGGCAGCGGTTTTGACTTCCAGGGTCTGGGTAGGTGCTGGGGCCCCCTTTAACACTGACTCAAAGTGCATCTGGTGGGCTGTCCCACTCCAAACCCCAGATCTCTGCCTGCTGGCAACAGTAGCACGTTAGGAGGAAAAGCTGAGTTCACACCACAGCAAAGTACAACTCTGAGCCAAGCCATTATGCCAGCAGGAACCTAAACTATCTCCAGAGCCTCAAACCCAGGGGTCTAGACCCAGCCAACCAGCCCCCTGTCATGTTACAACTCTTACTGGGTCTCAGAAACAAGGACTAAGGCCACCTGCTTCCTCACTCATGTGCTGTTAAATTCATGAACAGGTCACCCAATTTTCCTTATCCAGATTTTCCCACCCTTGCTCATTTTAAAGGACACAGAATCCCTACTAATGGCAAATAGGGCCATTTTCTTATCCTCGCTTTAGCATTTGAAGTCAATGCCCAGTATATTCAGTCAACGTGTACTTACTGAGGCATCCCCTATGTGCCAGCTATCAGGCTAGAGACCAGACAACAGTAAACAAAACATGGCCTCCATCCACCTAGAGCTTACAACCTTGGCATTAAGAGAACCAATCAACCATCAGCTCTTCGGTCTTCTAGACTCACTTCACTTCAGTCTGACAAATACAGCTGTAAAATGACTGTCAAGTGCTATTTTATATAACCTCATCTTTCCCTCAACTGAGGTAGGTTTTTTCCATTATCCCCAATATACAGATGAGGGAATCAAGGTTATTAGGTGGAAAAGCAGACCTCAATCCTGGTGTACTGAGCCCCCCAAACCCATGTTACTTACTCATGGCCTTCCAAACATCAGAGGCCCCAAACCCAGACATGCTCTCAACTTTTCTTCTCACATTTTAGCAAGTGAGGCCTACCACATGTGGTTACCAGCCACATCTCTAGCGCCTGTCTAGGTACTCCCGTTTCCCACATCTTACAGCAGGCCCTCCTTTCAGGAAGTTACTAAGTTACTGAATACAAGCCATGTACCAGTCCCTGTTAGCAACCCCATGAGGTTAAGTTGTCCCTGTTTACCCAACAGGAAGCTCAAAGAACTTGTCACTTGCCAGAATTCACCTTACGCCAGGTCAGCGAGGATTTTTACCGAGAACTGCTTGACCCACAAGAAAGTCAAAAAACAGCCCTATAGGAAAGTTATCAAAACAATCCCAATGGAGAACTGTGAAACCTATCCTTTTCTGAATAGAAAAAAAAAAAAAAAATCAAACCTATACATCAAACAAGTTTAGGCACCTAACATCCTATTAGGTCTATTGGATATCTTGTAATAAGGCCTACAACCTGACAGCCTTTTTAACTTTGGCCCACTTGACCAGCAGACAACTGAGGAAAAGTAGCTGCTGTCCTTTTTTTTAAGGCTGAGCTGCCCCATTCACCCTACTCCTATGCAGGAAAATATAGCTGGCTAGGTGCTCAATAACATAACATACCCCAGATCTCTTCCAAGCGACCCTTCTCCTTGGCCAGACCCACCAAGAATCAAGAGTCTAGACTGTGCTGTCCATTACGGAACACCAGCCACATGTGGCTATTAAAAGAGGCTAGTCCCAATTAAGATGTGCTTTAGGTGTAAATAAATGTACAGTGTTCATCATTTCGAAGACATCATGAAGAGTAAAATCCCATTCATTTTTCACATCAATTATATGCTGAAATTTTAACTTTTGAACACAAAATGTTATTAAAAAAAATCAATCCCAGCTGTTTCTCGTCTTCACGTGGCTACTAGAAGGCTTAACTACACATGTGGCTCTTGTTACAGCTGTACTGGACAGCACTACTCTTAGAAGGGAGAGTGGAGCCGTGGTCTGTTTCACAGAAGCCACCCCTGCCCTCTCTTTGGTGTCCTGAGCTCTTTACAAGCATTTCCCAGGTCAAGTGGTCCAGTAAACTAATTCTCCCCAATTCCAGAATATACCTGGTGACAGGTTTACAGTAAAACTAGTTTTAAAAAGATGGTCCATTTTTTTGAAAAATGACATTTTATAACCACATATTGCTGCTGTTCCCGATATGCCATCCAAATTTATTTTGAGATGAGTCTTAGTGAGCTGCGGGGCTCTAGTTATCTGCTTCCTTATGAGCACTTACATAATCAACTACAACCATATCATATTTTTAGGGCTTGAAATGTGTGTTCTGTCAAGCTAAAAACAGGAAAGGCACCACTCCTCCTTCCAGGGTTAATGTAAGACTACAGAAAGGGACAGCTTCACCACCTAGACCCCAACCCAGAGTCAACCATCCAGGACCAGACACACCCTCCTCTGGTGAGCCATAAGGGTGATGGCGAAAGTTATCCCAAGTCAAAACTTTCTTCTACGTCAAGGAAACAGCATTCACCAATTAACACAAAGGCTGTACACTCCCGCAGATGCTCTTGCTACTCTGCTGTACAAAGTTCAAAACGACTGAGGGAAGCACCAGAGTCCTCTGAGGCATTTTATTTGCACGTATGTATTACATCCCTAGAAAAAGAATCCAAGGATTTTCCCTCCTGTGTGTTTTCGTCTTGCTTCTTCATGGTCCATGATGCCAGCTGAGGTTGTCAGTACAATGAAACTATGGAAAGTTTAAAAAAAAAAAAAAAAAAAAAAAAAAAAAAAGCTGGTAAGTTTTTCCTAAGAATGTTCAACACAGAGCTACTTTCTGGTACAGAAAAACTCCAACAATTATCAATGCTTAATGGACACACAGACTAATGCTACCTCCACAGGCTGGCAGTACACAGGCACGGTTCCTAGAACCAAAGACCCAAACCCAGAGACATCAGCTATACACATACAGCCCTGGCCTCAGCTAACAACGAGAAGCAATGTTACCTAAAAGCAAAGACTGGAACTCCTTTAACTTCAAAATGTCACTTTCTGCTCTCAAGGAGACATGCAGTCTAAAGCATTAAAGTACTGACTGAATTGTTTCTGCCACTTACTGTGTGTACGATCACAGGCAAGCCACTGTACACAGAGTTATTTGGACAAAGGGTGTCCCACCTGGCCTGGCTACCTCATGGGTTACTGTGGGAATCAACGTAAGACACAGAAGGTATGCCAACTGGGAGGCATTAAAATTAGTATCATAACTGCAATCAGAAATGACTCGCTCATAACACTATACCTGTTATATGGCAACCACGAAGTGGGAGTAAATTCAGCATCACCAAACATGACTGTGGCTTTAAGTTCTTAACCACAAACAGATAAGCACTTACTGTGTCAGATCTTAAAGTGCTTTACCAGAACTAAATCAGGTGATACTATAACTTACAAGAGAACTACTACCATTTTTAAGATGAAGAAATCAAGGCTATGATTTGCCCAAGGCCTCACAGATTTAAAGCAGAAAAACCAGGATTTGAACTCAGTCTCTTACCGAGGAGGAAGATTTTCAAATCAAGTTTCCCCAGAGGCCAAAGGTTGAGAAGTCATTCTGGCCATAGGAGGGGATTCACAGTGAACATATATGAACTCTATGCACTGAGCCAAAAGAGCAGACATTAAAGGGCACACAATTCTGCTGTCTCTCAGCCAGACTCAGCTCTCCCACGGCTCTCAGAAACTAGAGCCTAACACATGAAGTATGGCAACACAGGAGCTAATCCTTGAGTCAAGGATGGAAACGGAGACAACTGTTGCTGCTATTAAGTTTAAAAAAAAAAAAAAAAAAGCTCAAGTCAAACTGCATCACAGGGATCCACAGCATTAACTTTCAAATACGGAAAATCGACTCACCCAAACTGACGGGACGGGAGCAGGTTATTCTGCCATTTTTCTAGATCTTTGAGTTGCACATCAAACCTGGGGCTGATCACTCCACACTGTAAAAACAGAACAGAAAACGCTGTTCACACTTCACCAATAACAGAAAAAGAATAACACTAAAATGCATTTATAACTGAAGAGTCATATAAACCAACCAGCTCAACATTTAATGGGTAACTATTTTGTACAATCTTTGATATAAATGCCATTTGAAAAACACAATTAAGACTATGCCTACTTAGGAAGAAAAAGCAAATTATTGAAAAAGTCAACAGAAGAGGTAGAACACAAGACAACACCAGTGTGCATTCCTATGGCCCGCAGAGCTGTCTCAGCACAAATGACCAGATTTTAAAGAACTCAAGTCTTAAGGCAAATAAATTATAGTCAAGCCCTACTAATCTAGCCAAATGTATAGAAGGCAGAAAGAGGTAAAGAGTTATCCCATCTGCATGCTACGACAGTGTTGGGTGGGGAGAGATGACACAGCAACAACTATCCTCCAAAGTGAGAGCTAAGAGCCAAGGCACTACAATCCATCATACCTAAACCATAAAACACAATAAAATTTCAAATATCCACTAACAGCCTACATGAATCTATCCGTGGGTTTACACAAGGTCTATGACTAGATCCAACTGGGTGGAAAATGAGGGGACTAAAAGCCTCTTTAGTTAATCAGAGCTAAATGTGACCCCGCCCTCTGCTCATACCACCAACTCTACAAATCACTAGCACACTTTAAAAAAAAAAAAAATCAGGGGCTTCCCTGGTGGCGCAGTGGTTGAGAGTCCACCTGCGGATGCAGGGGACGCGGGTTCGTGCCTCGGTCCGGGAGGATCCCACATGCCGCGGAGCAGCTGGGCCCGTGAGCTATGGCCGCTGAGCCTGCGCGTCCGGAGCCTGTGCTCCGCAACGGGAGAGGCCACAGCAGTGAGAGGCCCGCGTACCGCAAAAAAAAAAATAATAATAATCAAAGCAGGAAGCCTCTTGCTGTTCACACACAAGAAATGATCATGTGCGAACACTCAGGATTAGTACCTTCAGAGGGCTAAGGTACCTTCAGAGGGCTAAGAGAGCAGACAGAAAATTGTGTGTGCACATCCACATAAGAATCATTCAAGATTCCAAGATGCTTAACTGTAAACTAAAACAGGCTATGAGATTAGAACTTAATGAAGTCTTTGGAGCTGGTACACGTCCCTAGACAGATCTGAACCCACAGAAACTGAAAATGGACCTGTCATGCCCAACTGCCCCATGGCAGGAAGCCCACTCAGGTTCTCCTTTTTATAACATCACCTTATCAGCTACAAATGTCACTTGACTGTCAAGGGCAATCTCACCCTGGATGGAAGCAATACAGGGATAGGAATAGGGAAAACCCAAGCAAGCTACAGTGAAAGACCTTTCTGAGGCCTCTACACCACCACACCCAGGCTTGCTTTATTCCAGCAGCAACAATCCCTTCTATTCAGCTAGCAGAACTCCAGCACATCTGCTCCCAAAGCAGATGAATCTTAAGAGGATACAATCAAGGCAAGAATTTTCTTAATCTATAATCTTTAAACACTACCTCACTTCCCAGCTGCATTACATTTCCACAATAAGGTACATCTATCTCTTGCATGAAGGAAACGGAGGCAAGAGTGTCTTATAAAGTAAGAAAACTGCAACTGAGAGAAACCAAAAACTAATTCAAACAGTTAAGTGTGGCAGGGCCTGGATTTCAACTACCTTGTTAGCCAGGATTTTCTAAACCAGTATACCACAGAAAAAGCATGCCACAAAGGAGTTCCATTTGGGAAACACTCTGTTCATACTTATTTCTCAAGCTATTATGTGTAGTTCAAGAGAAATGTGGTACAGGGCACTTCTCCAACTAAGTTTTTTTGGTTTTGCTTTTGTAACATGAACAAAAGCTGCTGCAAGACAGCTTTAAACTATATACTGGAACCAGCTCTTCCACAGTTTACTGAGACCTTGAGCAGGTCTCAGCTCTCAGCTTCCTAACTCCTAAAAACAGGGGAAAAAAAGACACGCCCTCTTCTACTTCAAGAACATTGTGAGGGTCAGAGTGAAAAAGAAGTGAATCCAAATCTTTCCGTGGGACTGGAGTCTAATCGCTACAGTAGAACAAAACAAGACATAGGCCCAAAATTCCCTTCAAAAATTCTTCAAAGGCTTCAAATCCAGTAGTTCTCATCTGACACTAAGTATCCACACAAAAAGCAAATGCACTATGTAAGGAACCAACTTTGTTAAACAGGAATTGTTAGTCCAGGAAATAACCTTATCAATAAATCTGGCCCCCGTCACTAACCACTCACTTTCTTGGCCCGTGTGCCCCACTCTGTTGGACCCCTTGCAAATATGAGAGCTACAAACCTGAACACAGAAAGCAGGGTAGCAGCTTAGGGACCCCCAACTTGCTTATAGACAGATATCTGCCCCCAAAATACATGTCATCAGTTAAACCACAGAGTCAAAAGACTCAAAATAGATTCAGTAGATTATGCCTACAGGGAGAAGAGACCTCAAAGACATACATTCAGCCTATGTCAGCAAAAACAGAAATATTAATAGTCAGAGAATCCCATACTCTGTTCAAAATACCCAACAATTACCAAGCGAGACGAAGGATTAAAAGTTATTTACATTGTCAGGACTAGTGGCCTTGAGCCACCCAAGATTCAAACACCAGTATCATCAGCTGTTCATTTTCACCCAACCCTCCCGCATCTCCCTTCAGATACCTTCTACTCCACAAACACTAGGTTAACTCACAATTCTACCTGGAGAACAAACAAAGTAAAAGGTCACATATAAAAATTAACGATTTTCATCGATCCCTAACCTTTTTAACCTAAAGCAAGCACATTATCTGATTCTACAAGAGAAATTATAACAGGGAACACCTTGTTAGACCATTCTGAAGATTCTTAAATGTGGAAGATAATCAATTCTTACCTTATTTAGCCTGCCTGTGAGGTTCACAACAATTTTCCCAGCCCTGTGATCATCGATGATTTCAAATTCGCCAATGTAACCATGCTTCATCATCACAGAAACCTAACGATGACTTTTACTCCACAAACACTAGGTTAACTCACAATTCTACCTGGAGAACAAACAAAGTAAAAGGTCACATATAAAAATTAACGATTTTCATCGATCCCTAACCTTTTTAACCTAAAGCAAGCACATTATCTGATTCTACAAGAGAAATTATAACAGGGAACACCTTGTTAGACCATTCTGAAGATTCTTAAATGTGGAAGATAATCAATTCTTACCTTATTTAGCCTGCCTGTGAGGTTCACAACAATTTTCCCAGCCCTGTGATCATCGATGATTTCAAATTCGCCAATGTAACCTATAGAACACAAGTGACTGTATTAAAAATAACTTCTAAAATTTAGGGGGCAACACCCAAAACAATCCACCCTGCAATTTTTAAAAGGGGATTATTTCCTCCTTGCCTTTTCATGGCTTCCCACTCCCAAAGGCTACCTCATGCCCAAGAAAAAACAATCCTCCTTTCCATCCCAAGGAGCTCTTAGGTTCAGGGCCCTTATTGCCACCTTGTTCCCCCATCTTCCCACATCTCTCCAACAGTTAACTTCTATGGGACCCATTCTGTAACATGTTTACCTCAAAACATAATAAACAGCAAGACACTTACCATGCTTCATCATCACAGTGAGAAACCTGACGATGACTTTGGAGCACGGCCTAATAAGAACCTGGCGTTTGCCTCTCTTTTCGGCATTGTTGATACTCTTGAGAGGATCAGCCAGGACATTCATGCGCACCATTATGGCTGTTCAGGGAAGACCAAACAGGAGTTTTATTGGCATTGCCATTAAAAGGCACCCAATCATTCCACTGCGAACACATCCTTTCCTTTCTGCCTCTATCATGAGGAAGTTTCCCCATTTCTAAGCAGGCTAGTTCCCCAGGATACCCAGAGGAATATGTCGACTATGTCGAATCAAATAATTCATTTGATTATTTCATTAATCAAATGAAAATACCAGCCATGGTAGGTCAGTTATTCAGAACGGGAGCTGATAATCACCAGCAATATTTTCCAAACTTCTGGAATCCAGCAGCATCTGTACTATTTATTAACATTGTCCTTTAAACCAACTGACTCAGTGTCAGCCTTGTCCTAACACCCAACAGATACTACTCAACTCTCACCTAACACCCGTAACTATATTAAAATGAAACGTCCGTCCTTGTGCCATCTAAAATTACGCCCAACAGCAACCGTAGCACACTGGTAAGCAGAAACATTTCACATGCACCAGAATGGACTCTACCACAATGGGCACGAACTTTAACAGTTTTGAAAGCTAAGGATAGAGGCATGCCTCAAATGTCAACAGTAGGGATCCAACCTGCTTCCTCAAGAAGAACCTGGCGTTTGCCTCTCTTTTCGGCATTGTTGATACTCTTGAGAGCATCAGCCAGGACATTCATGCGCACCATTATGGCTGTTCAGGGAAGACCAAACAGGAGTTTTATTGGCATTGCCATTAAAAGGCACCCAATCATTCCACTGCGAACACATCCTTTCCTTTCTGCCTCTATCATGAGGAAGTTTCCCCATTTCTAAGCAGGCTAGTTCCCCAGGATACCCAGAGGAATATGTCGACTATGTCGAATCAAATAATTCATTTGATTATTTCATTAATCAAATGAAAATACCAGCCATGGTAGGTCAGTTATTCAGAACGGGAGCTGATAATCACCAGCAATATTTTCCAAACTTCTGGAATCCAGCAGCATCTGTACTATTTATTAACATTGTCCTTTAAACCAACTGACTCAGTGTCAGCCTTGTCCTAACACCCAACAGATACTACTCAACTCTCACCTAACACCCGTAACTATATTAAAATGAAACGTCCGTCCTTGTGCCATCTAAAATTACGCCCAACAGCAACCGTAGCACACTGGTAAGCAGAAACATTTCACATGCACCAGAATGGACTCTACCACAATGGGCACGAACTTTAACAGTTTTGAAAGCTAAGGATAGAGGCATGCCTCAAATGTCAACAGTAGGGATCCAACCTGCTTCCTCAAGCTCAACAAAGTGTCTGAGGGGAAACCGTGGAGCCCAGAAGACCCAAGTTCGTTCCCAGCAAACCGCCACCCCAAGCAGGATCCAGTTTTCCCTCCTGAGGGTCCTCTGTCTCCCAAGCTCCCGGCGCGGCCGAAGTAATGGGAAGCTGCACGGCTCACCAAGGCTACGGCTCCCCGATGCTTCTAGGAGCCAAGGAGCTGCCTCGACCACTAATGGGAGGTCCTGGCACCGCCGAAAGAGTCGGGACTGTCCCCTGACGGTCGAAAGCTCCGGGTCCCGCCGGGGCTGCGGCCTGCGCCCCAGAGGCCGGGCTCCCCGGAGTGCAGAGCATGGGGCGGCCGGGCAGGACTACCCCCTCAGCCTGCCCAGACCCTCGCAAGGATAGTATCCCCGGCCCAGGAGGACTCCGGCATCCTCGCAGGGCACCGAAGCCGAGTCCTAGACCATAGGATGGCACCGATAGCCGACAGATGATAGTAGATGGTTCAGAGAAAGACACTCACCGGCACGGAAAGATGGCGGAAAGAAGTTGGAAGGGGCGAGTGCACGGAATTATGGGAAGCGGCCGGGCTATCGCGAGACTTTCAAAGGACCGCCAAAACCCCCAAATATTAAAAAACGGATTGCCTAGTGGAAGGAGGCGGGTGAGGGGCGGAGCCTCCTCAGGGGTGGGCAGTAGAGAGTCGATGGAGTCGAACACCCAGGCGGGGCCCTGGGGAGTTAGCTGGTGGAGGTGCGGTGTTAGCATAGGTTCGACTCCCTTCTAGCGTCTAATCCGTAAAAGTCAAAAACTGACAAGGGCCTAGATATTTGCAAATTTTTATTGCAATAACTGTTCACCATTTAGAATGAATTTTGATACTTGCGTATTTACAGTATCTCTAGAAGGACCCACAAGAAATCGGTAAATGCCTCTGGGAAGGGCGTTAGGAACTGGGATGGAAGACTTGCTTTTCTCCCAATACAATTTAGTTTTGTTTTTTGAAACATGTATAGATTACTTTTTCGTACAGTCAAAAATATATTTTTTAATCGGTGCTTCCTTTTTGACTCTCCCCAAATATTAGAAATTATTTACTGGAGTTCCAGACTTTGCTTTCGAGTTCTGAGATACACAGTTTGGAAGGAAGCCACAAATGTTTCAAAATAAACGCTCAGCCTCTTAAAGGTTATTGCAAGGGTCAGATGAGATAATGGTGACAAAGGGCTCGCAAAATGTCTGGCACGTAGTAAATAAACGCTCAGTAGGTACGGCTTGAAGCCCGGGGTCTGGCGGCCTGGGAGGGAGTGAATTCTGGCTCCGCCCTCTCCGGAGCTGAGTAACCTCAGGCTAGATACCCAACATCTGAAACTTCTGCCCTAGACTTCTTTCCTCTCTGCTGTCACCCTTACCCTCCCTCCTTACCCTTCCTTGCGTTTCCCGCTTGGCCGCCAGAATGATCGTTTTAAAACTTAAGTCAGACCTTGCACTCTCCAAGGGTTCCTAGCACCCTCAGTAAAATCCAAATTCCTTACCAAAACTTACAAGGTCCTCCCTGACGTGCACACCTGCCTCCTTGCCTAGGAACATCATCCCCCCACCTTTCGCCCCTGGCTTGCTTTTCTTCAGATACACCAAGCATACTCTGCCTCAAGGCCTTTGCATTTGCTTTTCCCTTTGAGTATTCCTCCCCACCCAGTTTATCCCGAGACTTGCTCCCCCCTCCCTTTCCTCAGGTCTCTATTCAATCACACACTCATACAATCTTCTCCCCATTCCCCCCAACCCCATTGGCCTGCTTAATTTTTCTCCATGGCACTTACCACCTGAAATATTGGAAGTGTATTTATCGTCTGTCTCCATTAAGTAAGCAGGGATTTGGTTGGTTTTGTTCACCACTGTACCCACAGCTTCTAGAAAAGTCATCTGGTACATAGTAGGTGGTTGATACGTATTTGATGAATAAATGAATGGGCAAATCAGTTTCCCCATTTGCAAAATGGGGATGGATACACCAATCAGTTGACATTGCTATGAGGGTAAATGAAATAATCCAGATAAAAGAGACACATAAAACCCGGGAGCGTGCGTGCTCAGTCAGCGTTTGTGATTAGCATCACAGCCCACCTCCCCCACCCTCAATGCTTCTCAAATCCCAGGTGAACATTGAGGAGAGCCAAGCTCCCAGTTTGAACATCTCAGGGATATAGGAATCTCTGGTTGTAACTTACATTTACAAAAGGACATTTGCTTCTCTAATGAACATTTCCTTTAAGAACTGATTCCCTGTACACTTAACAACACATTCTGTTGACTAAAAATGTGGTGCTCACCTTAATTGAGGGCCTTAGCAACAGTGGGAAGTGAATAAATCCACTTTCCTTCAAGAGCCTTACCATAAATAGAAAATTAGTACCACCCACTATCTCTTTATACACTTCATTCATTCATTCATCCCTTCATTCAGGAAATGAGTGCCTACCATGTGCCTGCCAGGTGTTGTACCAGGTGAGAGGACAAAAATATCAGTTCTTGCCCTTAAGAGGTACAGATCCTAGCAGAGACAGATCTCTAAATAACAGCACAATACTGGGCAGTGTGCCATATAGGACGCCAATATGAAGTGCTGTGAGAACAGAGAGGTGGCCTGGAAAGTTGCTAAAGCTTTCACAGAGGAAGTGCCATTTGATCTGTGTCGTGAAGGGTGCTAACAACTACTAATTCCTAACTGCCACTAAGTGCCTCCTGTAGATTAACTGAATCCTCAAAACAACACATGCAATTACATAACGCCCCTGTGAGGTGTGTACTATTATCTCCACTTCACAAATGAGTGAGCGAACTAAATTCAATGTTAACTCAGTCTCCAAATTTTGCTGTAGGTTAAAAAATCAAAACGAAAAAGTGGTCACTTATAACTTGTCTAAGCTACTAAATTACCTGTGGGGTTAGGGGCTCCTGAAACATTAGGAAGGGTGTGTGGCCTATAGATATTAAGAGCTAGGAGGGCATATAAAGATGGACAGAAATCTCAAAATGGTTGGGTTGGAACTGGGAAAAGGGTAGAAGGGTGGAAATGGAGCGCGAGGGCCACGTATAAATTGCCTCTTGTCATCCTGTGAATTCTGGAATGATAGGACCTCTGCCAGAGGTGGTGCAAAGGCAAGAGTTGAAAGGGGACCTGTGCTGTGGCCAGAGCGGGTACAGGAGTAGCCAAGTTGGCCTGGGGAGTAATCATAGCTGCATGTGGAAGACCAGCATTTCAGAGCATCCAGTGACCAGAAGGAGACCTATGGTGACTGGGTTGAGACTTCCCTGTTCTGGTCATCATCAAGCCCCCAGGAGGCTCCAAGGAAGGATCCATACATTTTGGGCAAAGGGGGAGCAAGAGATTTAATTTGACATTGAATCTGTTCCCAAGATCCACTACGTATAGATAGTAAGGCCTAATGATAAAATATCCAACTGGGGCTCTATTTTTGAAAAACTTCTAAGTGCAAACAAAAGTCACCCACCAATTATTTACTGAGCAGCTCAGGTACCGAATTCTGAGCTAGGCCCTAGGGTGCAGAGGTGTCTTGGCAGGCACTCTCTGCTGCATGGCTCCCTGCCTATTCTTCTAACCAGGCCCTCTCACACATCACCTTTGGCCATCACTTATTCATTGTATCTCCTTTTCCATCTAGGGTGGTGCCTGGATGTTTACTGAATGAATAAATTTAAACCTTTTATTTCATTTTGTTCTTAAAGAGCACCTTATAGCCATGTAATGATCACACAGGGTAGTTCATTAACTGGGTACATAAATCCGATCATGTAAACTGTGTATTGGCTAAGCTATAGAGAAAGGACACAAGGAGGGATTCCAGCTTTTTAATTTTTCCTCTTTTACACAAAACAAAGTAGAAGAAATAATACAGGATTAAAACTGCAAAAGTAGTTAATTGGTAGAACACACATACCACACAAAAATCTAGGAAGACAAGCTTATTTACAATGAGGAAACACATGTAAATTACGGTAGTTTGTATACGAAACATTAAAAAAGAAAAGTCAAACATATGCTACATGGGTGCCACTGTTTACAGCAATATTGAAGGGGAGAAAACAACACTTATTTAGGAACAGATATACCACAAGGTCCAGGTTTTACAGCATCAGTGCAATAAATTCACAAAACTATATTACAGCTAGTTAATCAGTTTAAGAATTGTTCCCAAATATGTCACATTTCCAGCCCTCAGAGGTTCATTCCTACAGATTTCAACTACTCCATCTATGGGGACCAAAAGCAGCCAGTGTTACCATAAAATGAGAATCTTGAGGCTTACCTTTAAAGGCTTATTCTGGTCTTGAAAAACAAGGAGGATTTTCTACTGAAATGAATCTTCACTAAACACAGGATGAGTTTTGTTCTTTATTGGCTGGTCTTGGAGTGAAGGTCATAGACATGACTCTTAACCTATTATGTACTTTAGTTTCAGTTAGCTGAAAATCTGAAATTTAAAGTATGCTAAAAATCCTAAATACCATCTTGCGTAAGCCTGCTACTAAAAAGCCCTTAAGGATGTACTAACTTCAAGTTTAAGTGCACGGGAACAAGAGTTCTAAGCCTGTCAGATTCCACATTTGGGAGGAAGGATCAATGTTTCCCACAAATTGCTAAATTCTGCACAAGGGAGAAGCCAACACATACTAGGCCATGGAATTACTTTCATTTTATTCCATGAGGATTCTTCTCCCACAGTATCAAAACAGAATGAGGAGTGAATCTTAACTGGTCTCTTCATCAGAAGTGGTAAACTTGGTTTCTATATTCACGAAGCCAGACAGTTGTTTAAGCAGACTGTGGAAGTAGACAGTAGAACCAGCTTCCTGTAGTCACAGACCACTATCTTGTATCCAGCTAAAGCAAAGATCAACTTGAACAGTTATCCCAAGCCACTGTTAACTGTACTAAAGGATCAAGTTCACCACTATATTATTTTAAAAGTAAGAGTTCACTTAACCCTGGGTGAGAAAAACCAAGACAAGTGGTAATGATGAATGAGTTGTCCATATAAGGCCAGCTGATGACAACACACCCATGAAGACCCTGGGCATAAAGCCTTACTTGGCAAGTCAGAATTTCTACTAACTAAGGGCAGAATGAGGGACAGCAAAGGGCTACATCTGTAACATTTTAGTATCCAGACAGCATAACAGACACTGTCCCCAAGGACAATGTATACACCATTAATCACACTGAATAAAGCAGATGCATTATTCATTTTTCTTTTCTTTTTGTTTGAGAAGCTTGTTTATCTCTCTTTTGGCCATTCCAACGTACTTCGAAATGATTCCGTGTTGGTTTAGTCCAGGAAGAAAGAGTAAGAAAGTCACTTAAAATTAAAAACAAAAACAAAACAAAATAAAATTACAAAGGCAGCAATTAACTTCCCAAAGATCCTAACATTTTATAGAAGGTAGTTCTTCAGACTATCACACACTTTAATGGGAGGAAGTAACATGAAATCCATTATTTCCATTGGTATTTACCCCCAGAAGCTTCTGCTTCATACCTCCCAACCTCAGATAAGACACACTGCTTATTTTTACCTCTTGCACGTTACTTTCTACCTTGGTTATTAGTTCTTTGTCTTAACTTCTGGTAAGACCACAAACTCACTGAAAACAAGGACCTGGGATTTAGTCATCTTTCCACACTCACACAGTTCCTTAATCACTGCCTGGAACTCAGGGAGCAGGAACATATTGCTCACTAAATTCCAGTTAGACTTTACTGGCCAGGATGTGCCTGCAGTTTTTCCTCAAAGACTTACCTATCAGGTAGGTGAGAAGGAGGTTGTGGACTTGCTGTCCCACCCAAGCAACCGCAGCAAGAGAAATGATCATGGTCATGAAGTACTAATAATGAAAATAACAAGAATTTATCAACTCCTTAGAAACAGACTAAGAAGTGAAACTTTAGGAGGTTGTTTCAAAGATTGGCAAATAACTCAGTTTTTATTCCCACTTTTCTTTAAAAATATTTAGTATCTATATATTATAGAAAACCCATAGAAAACTCCCTAGGTGTACTTTATAGAATTTAAATACATTCTCTCCTAGAATAACTGTAATTCTGTATGTAAATTAAGTAGTTTGTAAGTTAACTACTTTTGCAATTAATAGCTTCACATAGTAACCTCAAGTGAAGCTAAGAGAAAAGAGAACAAATGCTTCCTAAGTATATGCCTTCTACATTTATTTCAGTAAATAAAAGAGAAACAAAAAATTCACCTCTACAAGAATAAAAAATTGTGAATGCAAAATGTAATTTTAACTTTTAGTCTAATAAGATAAGTATTTATGAATGTACTCAGAGGAGTTAAACCAACAGATAATGGTAAACATCAAACTACAACTAGAGTAAAGCAAAAAGGCTTTACACTACAATGAAGCAAAAACTGACTCAATCTTAAAATGTTGCTTTACTTAATTAAATAAGTCAAAACCGAAAAAGTACCATTTTAGGCTTTTCTTCCTTTAGCGTAAAGAGGCGTTTCCACCAGCCCACAGCTCTGCGTCGAGTTTTTACGAGATTGCTGCAAATTTCATGGAATCTCTGCTGTTGCTCAGTGGTCCTAGGAAAAGAATCTTCCCCTTTACTATAGGCAAATCTTAACAGTAAACAGAAATACACCGTCCTCTCAAATCTCAGAAACTGTCTTCTGAAGAAAATCTCAATAAAAACAACAATGATTCACCATTATCCTATGGAAAAAGTTCTTAAACCATTAAGACTCCTTTTGGGAATTCCCTGGTGGTCCAGTGGTTAGGACTCTGTGCTCTCACTGCAGAGGGCCTGGGTTCAAAACCTGTTCGGAGAACTATATCCCACAAGCTGCTCAGCATGGCAAAAGAGACTCCCTTTCATAGCACAGGAATAAGTTTTAATATAAAGACACATGTGTGTGTACAAAGTAATGGCTATCTCTGGTTCTAAAGCCAAATTTGGTCAATGACAGTAACAAAAGCCTCATGACTACTATGAGCCATGCAGAAATCAGTATGAATTAATTTCTCTATTCCTATATTGTTTTGCAGATCCCAATGAATCCTGGGTGGTGACCCATCAGAGTCCCACTATTTTGAGGAAGATGTGAAGTTTCAACTAAACAGTTACATTTAAGCACTCGTCAGTAAGATAATAACTACTAGCATTCAAAGCACAATACCCTCCACTGGGCTTCATACAATTGATGCCTAGGCAGCCACAAAGAGCTCAAATCCAAATTCCTTATAAATTTAGTCCCACTGAGGGAAAATATAATCACAAACAAAACAGCAGTAAGAATACAAAAAGATCCTCCAAAAAGCCCTTTGTAGTTTATAATGTATTTTGGGTTCTGATTTTTTAAAGAAATTTTGCCTTTGTCCTGTCTTTGCTAAACAGACATAATGGCTGCTATAAAAAGTAAGCCCTCTGCTGGAGATGTGTTGCTTTCTCTCCTCTAGTCCTTGTTCCTATAAATCTGCAGTGACAGATACAGTAGAAGGGCTTCTACTGAGCCCTGGAACTTCTTACAAATAATCAGACCTCGTATGCTGCCCATAGTCAAGGCTGGACTGTGGCTAGGCAACAGTGTCCTTCCTTCCTCATAAATGTCAAAAAACAAAATCGCTCTGTAGATAAGACTGAGCCACATACTGATTACCACGAAACTTCAAGAGCTTATTTCTGAAAATTTTTCTCTAGGAGTTATGAATTAGCAGATTAGAATGTTATCTGGCTAATAAAATCAGGGTCTGAGGTTGATTCTGTTACATTGTTACATTGCACAGTTACAAACTTGCCCCCCAAACAGCAGCACAATGAAAAACAATTCAAAGCACATTTCCTAACACTAACCATTGTGCTATGGCAGAAACATCTTTATTTCAATACAAAAATGCTTAATTATCCCATAACTTAAACCCTACATTTAAAATTCTTATTTTTATAGAATTATTTTATAATTTGCTATTATCAGGAGAATGAAAAACTACAGGCACAAGTAGACTACGAATCAAATTAAAATAAACAACCAAGGGAGAATAGCAGCTAGGAGAAAAAAATCCATTCCTATATCTAGTTTTGCTCACTATTTGGATCAAAAGAGAAATGCAACATTCCAGAAGGAAGTTAAAAAATACTTTAACGGGACCCACAGCCACTTATCTTGGGAACTCATAAGTAACCCATTCAAAGAGTGGTATAAATGCAATCAACAACCCACTTATATATACAGCTTGAACGTATTCTAAAGCACTTTTGCTAACCTCCACTGCACTACCTCAAGGTCTCAACGTGAAACACAAGATCAATCCTTTTCTTTTTTTTTTTTTTAAGTCTTTATTGAATTTGTCACAATATTGCTTCTGTTTTATGTTTTGGCCGGGAGGCATTAGCTCCCGACCAGGGATCGATCCTGCAACCCCTGCATTGGAAGGCAAAGTCTTAACCACTGGAGCATCAGGGAAGTCCCAAGATGAATCTTAAAAGTCAAAATATTTCACAGCACCCAGAAGAGTCTGCCTAACAGAAAAGTAGACATTCAATAAACAGTTGCTAAATGAACAGGCAAAAAAAAATCTACGTTACTGTTTTCATATTCATTCAAAAGTAACTGGTGAAATTAATATTATAATATCTTAAATATCAATGGAAAAAATGTAAAAGTAGACATACTACTTTTATGGAAAGCCCATTATGAGGTCTGCAATCCTTGATAAAACATTACCTAAAAAAGCCTCACTTCAATAAAAAGGTCTAGGAAGAAAAAAAAAGTCAAAATAAATGCTAGAGCATAAAATAACTATGGAGATATAAGTATTGGAAGTTTGTGATTTATATACATCAAACGATAAATCTAACCCCTAGCTATCTGATGGTTAAGACAATTAATTCTCTGTGCTTAATTACAACACACTAGTCATAGCTACCAGGTGCAGTAACTTCTCAGAAATTAGACTGCCACATCATTATGCCACCTACCATTTATTGGAGCCAAAAATTCTAGGCGCTAGAATGGGCACAAGGTAGTCAGCCAAGCACAAAAACATAACAAAACAGGAAACACCTGACAGAACGGATGGATCTAGATAGTAGATAGTCCTGTTTAAAAAAAAATAATAATAAAGGTTAGAAAAACATAGTCCTCATTAGTCCTAGCTGAAGATGTTTATTCTAGTCCTCTGGTTCTCAAAGATGTTATTCGCCTTTTTTATTCTAATTTTCTCACAAGTAGTTTTCCAGAAGCTTCATGACATCACAGCTGTTAACTGTTAATGTAAACATGAAGAAGCAAAGGCTCTTTGGAGTCCTCAATATTTTTTAGGAGTGTAAAGGGTCCTAAGGCCAAAAAGTGTGAGCCACAGATTTATTCAACTGCCTTGGTTACTGAGTTTACAAAGTACTACAAATTTTGAAAACTAGGCAAACGGCTCTAAGCAAAGGCATTCTTTACAGATTCAGGCACTTCCATAAATGGAACCTGAGCCCTTATGAGTAACAAGCACAATCTACAGAAATTTAATAGCTCACTTACAGAAACACCAAAGAAACCACACCCATGATGGCAGGTGGAAACCAGGCTCTTTCCCATCGGAGGACTTTATCTGCCATCAGCATCACTTCTCCCCATCCTTGCAGCTGCTCTTCCAGACTTGCAGTCTCTGCAGCCTACATATGAGTAACATTTAAAGCGATCATTTTACTAATCTCAACATTTCTGTGGCTCCTAGAGAGTTAAATTCTTCTAAGGCACCAGGTATGTAAAACAGCTCTTACAAATCACTATCTTAAACAAATTAGTTTCTTAGAAATTCTAACGCAATTTTGAAACCAAAGACAGAAATCAATGGGGAAAAAAATTATCATTTATTGGTCACTTTCCAAGTCCAAGCACTGGGCTACCCTTTTACATGCATTATGTAACATAATCCTTATAGACCCCTTAAGATAGGGATAATCAGAGCCATTTTACACTTAAAGAAAGCAAGCTCAGAATGGACTTTCCCAAAGCCATGCACTACTAAGTGGCAGCGCCCCGAGTATAAAATTGGATCACTTAAAGTTTCTCATTTCAGGTAGTTACAACTGGTCTGTTGTTTTGTCATTTCATTGATTTAGCCCCCTACTTCTGAATCCGTTAGGAAAGCCTCTTCCTGAACAGCATTCAATTTCCAAAATAGCTCTTCGTGCAATGAAATCATTTAGATGTTGGCATCATCTGCACAATTAAAGAAAACTACTGTGCTTTTACAAAATTATAAAAGGCATATTAAGCCCAATATATCTCAATGAAATGCTTCTTACACTTATCAGGACATTTTGGTTAGACTTCAAATTTCTCTGCAAATTTGACCATCAGCTGCAAGTAGACTTCTCAGATGAGCTAATGTGGCAAAAAGCCCTTAAACTGATTTTGGTAGAGGAAAAAAAACTTGGAACAGGAAACCCATGTGTCCTTATAACTGTTTTCAGAGGGAAATATGCAAATGACAGGAGACAGGGAAGATTAATCTTGATAAAGATGTTATCTGTGCCACACTGACACTTAGGTGACCTCAATGTTTCTGACTTTATATACCATGCTTAATATACTTAAATAAGAGATTACCATGTGGCAGAAACTCTGCTAAATATATTATACACTTACACTTTAATTACTCCTCCCAACAAGCTGAAAGGAAGGTGTCATTACTATCGTCATTTTACAAATGTGGAAACTTAGATACACAGAGGTTTACAGATCTGAATCCAGCAAATCCAAGGCCAAAGGCCTTGTTCTCCTTAAATTAAGTCACACTGCTCTGTGGAAAGAGCAGCCGAGCTCCAGGCCAGGATCCGTTGTTTCAATAGCTGTGTGAACTTGGGCAACGATCAACTCTTAAAAGGAACCTGGCTGGGGCTCACTAGGCAAACCATAGAAAAGGGGGGTGTGTGTGTGCATGTAAGGGGGCAGAGGTCATTCATATCTAAAAACCAATGCAAAATGAAAATCACGCACAATCAAAACTGCCCTGCAAAGTCACTTAATTCGTTAGCACCTGAGCTCTTGGAAAATCAAAAGTCAAAATTAAATTATTTGGTTTCTCTATTCACTGTTGTTCTGGTGGTGAGTAGCATGCCTTTTCCTGGGGAAAGGCAACTGAGAAGATGGACGGATTTCTCTCGTTTTTACCTAGATCCTGAGGGGGGATTCGTGCTGAGGTTAAAACTGTCGGCCTGTGATACAACCTTACTGCAGTTCCCTCCGACCCCTGCTTACTCTAAAATCGTCCTGGGACACCCCCCACCCTCGCCCAGACTTACACGTTCCAGACAAACGCCAGAACCTCCCACTGTCCCTCCAGCTGGATCCTACCTCCAGTTTCCAGCGGCGAGCTCGTAGCCTCCGCCGTTTTAAAGCTGTGCCAGCTCTAAAAGAAATTCTCGGCAGCAGCCCTTTGACCCTCCACCCCTGCCCAAGTATTAGGAAAAGGGCGAACGGACATCCTGGTTAAGATCAAAGACGGGGAAACCCAGATACGGCTGGGGTGTGGGCCGCAAAAGCGCTCGACGAGCCCCTCGCCGCCCTCTGCCAAGGACTGCACCCCAGGCTGGTCACAGCCCCCCTTCTCCCGCTTCCTCCTCAACCCCTATTCGCAGTGAATGATCACGCGCCCTCCTCGCTCCGTCGCGCACCTTCCCCAGGGGATGTTAGGAGTCGACACGACTAGTGACCGCCAAGCAGAGGTTACCCAAGAAGCCCAAAGGGCAGGCGTCGTCGCCTGCACCTGGGAACGGAGAGGAGGGCCGGGCCCGCGGCGGGTGATAGGAACGAGGCCCCGCTCGGTTCCCTCGCGAAGAGGAGCTGGGACTCACCAGCAGGTTGGTGCTGCGATTATCTCCTTCCGCCATTGTTCCCGAGGTGCCCCCTCAGCGAGCGCAAAACGCCCCCGAAAGCCGGCCTTCCTCAGAGGCACTCACAACAACCCTAGCGAGAGGGCACGCCCAGCAGGCCGCTTATATAGGCCAGCTGCCTTTCCCGACAGAACCCGCGAAGCTCGCTCCTCATTGGGCAAATCGAGATCACGCTTAAGCAGGCCGGACCAACCGCTGCTCAGCGCTTGCCTTGAAACCCAGATCAAAGGAGAGTGAGACCACGCCGGGGCCGAGGGGGCGGAGACACGGAATGACCAATCAGCACCCAGAAGATGTGCTACGCCCCGCCCAGGCCTTTCGGAATCGGTTCAACTGCCCCCGGCCGGGACCTGGTATGGCCTCAGTATCGCCAGGGCGGGCCGCCATGGTGGCTCTCGGACTCTTCCGGGGGACCTCAAAGCAGCTAAGGAGCCTCTCTGGAATTTATTCCTCAAGGAAATATGCCACCCAATATCAGGCGGAGGGCAGAGATGGGCATGTGACGCTAACCGCATTGTGATTAAGGAGGCTGGCTGGCTGGGATCTTCTTCCCGACCCAGACGGTGGCCCTGACCCTGGCTGTGCCCCTAGTCAGCCCGCCTTTCTTCTAATACCTTCTGTGGCAGCCCTAGCCAGGCCGCTGAGCAGCTTAGACCCAGATATGTGACTCGCGGGCTCGTGCCCATCTCAGGAGGTTTTGAGTACAAGTGAAAGGGGCCATTTATGTAGATTTTCTGCAATTTTTCCTTCCCTACCCATTAGGAGTAAGGCCTTAGTTTGATGGAGGGGCGGGGGCGGCGGAGAGGGTGTGGAAATCTGGGCATAGTTCAAGAACTTGTGAAAAATGCACCGACTTATAAAATTGGCTTATTTTCTTGGGTTCTTTGGGGAAATTCTTTGTGGGGCACTTCACTTAAACTACGAGCTCCCCCTCCATAAAGGGGCTGGTTTTGACAGATCCTTTCTTACTAAGGTCATGCTAAGGAAAGATGTAAACCCTCTCGTAAGAGTGGACGGAATTTATTGCAATTTAAGAATTAGATGAACTATGTGAGACAATTCTACATATTTCTCTCCAGGATTTCAAAATGCATTAACATTTTCATTACTCAGTACAAACAAAATAATGCCAAATGTTAACCTGATTAGATGTCTCTTTCAGGAAAACTTACCGTAGCTTTTAACTTCCAGCCTTTTACCCTTTTATAGTCATCTATATTATGCCATCGAATTTATTTTAAAAGCATTCCTTAAATTACTACCAGGTTCATAAGATTTCAGGAAAGACATAAAGAAATGTGAGCCAACACAGCTACAGACCACATGCTGCCCCAAAGAAAACCAGGGGGACCGGAGCACTGTGAATCTCATAAAAAGGTGTGAAATTTGCCATGGAACTTTGAAAAGAAATAAAGCATCTGATCAGGTATAAACAATTCAGGGGAGTAAAAAAAAAAAAAAAGCCTTTGCAAGGAAAGAGGACTCTTCAATAAACTGCCACTTCAGGGAATGTTGGGGAAAAACAGGTTATGTAGGTAAAATGCAGCCAGTTGGACAGCCCATTTTGGGAGATTTGAAAGTTATGAACTCTGAGGAACAGGCCCTCCGCTACCTATTCCAAAGGAAATCAAAAGGTCCCAGTCAGTCGGCAGCCACACAGTGAGTGAATATACGGAGCGCTGAGCGGAGATCTCGCCACAGGCACAGCAACGCCCTCTTCCAAAGGACAGGGTGTGGGGTTACTAGACTTTAAAAACCGCCACATAAAAACCGCCACGTGTACTTTGGGAAATCAGTTTTTGCTACAGAATGTGCCTGGTTTTCACCCAAGTTCCCTATGTACAACTTCAGAAGAAAGACTTTTCAATACCAGCTTGTGAAACTGAGGTAGGTGAAAAAAAACTGAAGAAACGTCTTTCAAATAGCATGGGTTCTCCATGGAGTATCTGTTACTCAAGGAACATTTGCCCAGAATGATTTGCAACTTAACAGTCTAGGAGCACTTCTATAAGTTCCTTAACTAAGCTTCCAATTGCCCTATTTAAAAAAAAAAAAAAACACCCACGCTTAGTGAAGCTTCCTTTTTTTTTTTTGGTATTATAAAGTTAGGATGTGAACTTTTGAAATATATCAGGTGACTAAACAGTTAACATAAATCCTAACATAATCTAGCAGCAACAAATGCAATCTGATTTCCAGATATTAAAACCAGCTGGACATTGTTTTCCTTCAGAGCTTTCATACACCAGGGAATATACATGTCAATAATATTCTACAGTTTTTAAATACAAAATTAAGCTTAATAAATTGTGCCTTAATACTAAAAACTTTCCCATTGAAGTAAAATTTCTACTGCTATTCAGAAATACTATTAGAACACTGAGTGTAAAATACATTTTTTAGAATCAAATTTTTAAACTTTTGTAGGTATTCGTAATTAGCTTAAAAAAAAAGCTCCCCATATTCCAAAATTAAGTTTTCTGGAACCTACTTCAACAAATTCAGAGCTTAAATGCTACGTCTTTTAAGACTTTATTTTTTGAAACAGGTATTTCATACAGTCTTTGCCACGTTAATGCAAATATGCACGAAGTAGGCCATGTATTTTTTGTTTTCCAAAAGTTGCATTATGAACACTTTCAGGAAGCTGGTGTGATTTATTCAACTTTTAACCTTAAATACAATCACAAAATTATAACCATCAGGAGGCATTACAACCTTTTGTACAGAGAAGCCACTCTATTTATACAATGTTACTAGAACAAGGAAGATTCAGTTCAACTCAATTTGCTCTACATAATAAGGGTAAAGTAAATTAACAAGTGAAGTGTGATGTTGCCATTGACATCACAGGTGGAAATATAAGGAAAATTTAAACCAAAAAATAACTGACACAGGAACTTCAAACAGGAGCTGAAACTTGGTCAAAAAAAAAAAAAGAAAAAAAGCCTGCCTCGAAAGACATAAAAACATTCTGCAAGTCTGCATTTCAGAACATTCAATTCCTTAAGTTTATCATCTTCAAAAGCCGAGCTAATTGTATGACACTTTTACATTAGCACAACAAACAGCTTCCCTAGTAAGCCCAAATTCCCACGGAAAGCAAGAGACTGAATGGTTCATGTTGTACAACTAACTCTTGAACCTATAAAGCTTCTCTCAATTGGAGTCCATTTGCCCTTTTGTAAATAAGAGATGGTGATACTCTTACCCAGGCATAAAAAAAAAGCAGGAAAAGTGCAATAAACCCTTCCAGGCTCATAATACAGTGAATTTCCTTCCCCAGTGTTTGGAAAATTTATAATGCTAGTTCTTCCCCATAGGAGGAATATTTCCTAATACAACCCAAATAATGAAAAAAATCTGTCACTTCTTTAAGTGACCCTTACATTAACATAGTCTACCTCCTAGATTTAAGGGGAGGGGGAAAGTCCTAGCTCTAAATTTTTCATTTTACAATCTCAAGATACAGAATGGAAGGTCATTGGTTTTCGTATTTATCTGGTTTTATGTAAAACAAAGGTACTTAAATGTGCTAACAGAAAAGCGTTCACTGATTTTTTTTTTTATATATACGAACAGAAGCTAACAAGGCTAATTGTAGATGCTTTCTTTAATATGAAAAGAATTGGGAGAAAAGAAGAACCAGCTTCTTTGATTTTAGTACTGCCAAAACAAGTAAGCCCCCAGAGTAATCACAAGTATGTGGAGGAAAATAGGCCAGGAAGACTTTTCAATTCAAAGTACTGCCTATATCACCCCAAATTTAAAAGGACCTAAGATTGCACATCAACTCTAATATTTGGCTGCACTTGCATTGCCCTGCTTGGAATTTTTTAATGGCTCTTTCCTTAAATTTCACACATCAGAACAACCACAGTTAAAAACAAAAACAATGCAGATAACATCAAACACTGGACAATATAAAGAACACTACCTACTAAGTTCAGGTAATAGAGGCAAGTGTTAAGGGCAGAAGTGATGGAAGTTTTTCTTTGCATTGTAAACCCTCACCCTGAACCTGGGGTTTGGGCTCTAAGAAAGCAATTTAGGGAAGCAGATCAAGAGCTTGATTCTCAGTTCTCACACAGAAACCTCACATATCTCAAAAAACTCACAAGTGTCAGACACAAAAGAATCTTAATAATCATCTAGCAAACTATGTGAAGAATTCGTGACCAGAAATAATGAAATACTGCAAGACACACCAAAGAAACAGAATAAAAGAGAAATACAGACAGCACCATAAACTACTAAGCCTCCACAGCTTTACAGATAAATCAACTAAAACTCAGGCAATTCTAGAAAATTAAAGACAGCAAAACACTTAAGATAAACTTCAATTTCCAAGGGTCACAAGTTATTCTGTACCCCCTGAATCTTAGAGAGGGAAAAAGAGAGAGCACAAGAGGGGGGGGTGGGGGAAGGAAGGGGGTGCGGGAGGGAGAGAGAGCAAGAGCAAGGGGAAGGGGAGGGAGAGGGAGGGAGGGAGGGAGGGGGAGAGAGAGGAGCAGACCCCTGGTTTTCCACAGGTATTTGTGTATCATCAAAAATGCATGACTTCATAACCACAGCACTCTGAACTTTACATTATGTTACAAGATAATCACCAAAATATAGCCCTGTCTTCTCAAACTGCTGTATCACAAAGGCCTTTTACCTCTGATTAAATCTGACTGTTGAGTTCTCTTAAAACAGGTCAAAATGATAAGGCTACTTGCCAAATGACTTCCCAAAAGAAGCCAAACTGTACAGACTGGGGGTCTTGTTGTCCAGAGTGCGGTGAAGAGCAAGCTTTGAAGTCACCAGTTATTCCTATCTTCCCTACAACCAAATATGTATATGCCACACTATTCTCTGAGGGACCATTTTAAAGTAAAAGTGATGGACAATTTAGCAGAGACACGTTTTTTATGTAAAGCTGTTTTGTTTTCGCTAGGATAAGGTGCCAGGTACCGCTGAAGCCTGAAATTCACAGGCAGTAAAATTAACCTATTTCATTTATCTTCTTTACCAAAGAAGAAGCAATCTCTGAATACTACCTATAGGGACAAACTAGTGTGAAGTGGTTTTATCACTGTGATAAAAGTTTTTCCTTGTGACAAAGAATGTTGTTGAAAGACTGTTTAATCTTGAGAGAGAGTAGAGGTAATCAAGTGATGAGTGCAATAGCCTCTAGGAAATAAAGCAGTGTGCAAAACACAATATGGCATTATTATTCCAGATAGGTTGTTTTGATTGTGAAAATAAGGTTCAAGATGAATGAAGAAAATAAAATTTGATACACTAGGTTCCTTAACTTGCTATTAGACACATGGGGGTATTCAAAGATACCACCTTTCTTGTAATACCTGTCAAAGTATTAGAAGAGCACTGATACTGAAATGCATTCTCCCATGAGTATTTAAAGATTATATATTAACGTGGCAATGAGAATACAGGGAAGGCCAGAGCTATGTGGAATTTTTCCTTAATACCTTTCAAGTTTGTCTGTGAAGACAGGCAACTAGAAAGTGATCACAGTGCTAATCTCTAAAATGCAGGAAAAATGTACTCAATCAAGATTTTAATCATGTGCTACTTTGTGCTGATACGTGACTTTAGGAATCCTATTCTCGTCTGGATTTTTATTTTGGATCAACAACTGAGCTTACACAGTCAGTACTGAAATGCAATGCTAAATTTAAGGAAACCTTGATCATGAATTCACTACTGAAAAGGAAACTTAAAATTGTGGAAAAAGTAAAGTACTTCACACACTAATAACTGAACTTAATAAAAGATGTTGGTGGTTCTCACTTTTGCTGATGTTTCATGTATATGTCCTAAAATGCCAGGTAAACTAAAGCACTTTTAATTTACACCTTGTAAATTGTAAATTAAAAGTATCAAATGAGAAAATTGAATTAAAAAAACATTTCACTCTACCTCCACCAGAACATCACTTTATTGTTAATCTGTCATCAACAATGTAAAACTCTAATAGGTACTCTATCCTGGTTTTTAAAAAGGTAAAAGATTACATTGGATTAGCTACTTTCTTTCTATGAAAGAAACTACAGCAATCACAGAAGAGGGAAAATTTGAATGACCTCCCAAAAATGTACACTATAAGTGAAGGGGAGTGTACATTAAATCAAATGTCTGTTAGATTCATTACTTTTGAATGCACAGTGACAATTCTGGAAACTGTACATGATAGAATCACAGAAATGACTTAAATAAACAGAATTACATTTTGTATGTGATCACCAGACCTTTAAACAATCCTTGCATTTTCCACGTTATTGGTGGTTTTGGAAAAATTTCTGTTTATCACTCCAAAGATAAGTTGTTAACAGCATTGAGATGGAAGAATATGTAATATAAGGATTGAAATAAAAGTGAATGTGAAAGATGGCTAATCTACTAGATCAAGTAAAGGGGGATGGGCAGAGGGTGGGGGTTGGGGAGGAGGAGGATGGGGTGGGGTTTTTTCCCTTCATTTCAGAAGTTCTTCCAATGTAGTGTTATCTGTTACATAGCTCTCCTTCTTCAGTCCATTTCTGAAATTCATATCGCATAGCCTTTTTGTACTTACTGGTCAACCCAACCAGTACTGTTGCCAAGCAACAAGTGTTATGCAAGAATCTGAATGCATCAAATCTTCCTTGGCTGCGTCGCGGCCCCAGTTTTCTCTGTTTCTGAGCGGGGTTTGATTTTTCCTGGATTGTACACACAGGGTCAGGTGGAATGGAGTTCCAAATCACTCTGTGCTCCGCGGCATCCCGATTTCTTTCTGCAGCTAACCTCCTGACACGTTTGCAGCTGTTCTGTGGCAGAAAGACAATCTCCGTGTTCAGGCGGTGAGCTTTCTTTCTTTCACCCTTGACCTTGGGGTTGCAGGCCATGGTGTTGGGCGTATCCCTGAGTGCAGCTGTCCTGCAGGATTCACTTCCTAGCGCACCGAGATTTCCTAGGTTTCCTCAGAATAAGCCCCCAGTTGCATCACCACCGACTGTGGTGTGGCTTTGGATGCCTGAGGCTGAGTTGATTCTGGTGGATGTCTGACCTCGCTTAACCAGACTCATCTACTGTCTTGCCATTCATACCCAGGCTGTCCAACCTTCATACAGCTGAGCCAAGTTATCTAGATTAGTTGCTTCCTTAATGACATAGTCAACCTGTAAAAATAGGCAGGATAGAATTAAAGCCATTTAAAACCTGAAAGAACATGGCTCATACATGAGTTATATGAACTGTTTAGAAGTTCCCAAATTAATTACCCAAAGATGTGTAGTTGTCATGGTGGGAAGAGAAGTTAAGTAATCTGAGCTTCCTTCATAATTCCATTACTTACAAATGTGTGTCTTGGGAAAGTCACAATCCCCTTTGAGCCTTATGAATCCTTAGATGAAGAGAGAGTGCCACTGACCCCACAGGTGCCCTTGGGATTAAACATGTGAATTCACTGGGCAAATGCTTAGGTGTATTAAAAAGTGCCCAGCAAATTCTGAAACAGTTTGGTACTCAGCAAATATCTATTGATTCTTCTTTTTTTTTGGGGGGGGGCGGCGGGGGGCGCACTGTGCAGCATGTGGGATCTTAGTTCCCCAACCAGGGCTCGAACCCACGCCCCCTGCAGTGGAAGCACAGAGCCTTAACCACTGGACTCCCAGGGAAGTCCCCATATCTGTTGATTCTGACTCAGCTAAATTTTCTTTTATAGTAAGAGATATAATCGTTATCTCTATCCAGAGCACCCATCAGGGTCCAATTATATCGTAAATGCTCAATATAAGGTTGCTGAATTGTAACCTACACCAAAAGTTGTATGCAAAGAACTCTATACTTACCCCACTCCTGTGAGCCCCTTAACTTTTTCATATAAAATTTAATAACTATCAGAATAAAAAGCACAATAGCCAAGCATCCTTTAAAAAGATGGACAGAGACCTAAGATGCACAGTCATGAAAGCACACAGCCCATTAACCTATCAAAAAGTTTCTGAAGTAAGGATACCCTTGGACCCAGAACACCGTCCATAGTTTTTGACAAACTTGACAAACTCTCTCTAAAGAATGAGTCTTAACCAAGAAGAGCTTAAGCTTAGATCCTATACAGAGATGTAACAGTGTTTAATAAAATAAAAAACAAAACAAAAACTTTCCTTGCTGATGTTAAATTTGAATTGTGAATGCCAAACCATTAAAAAAATAGGACATTCACAGGTCTCAAATTTTTACCCCACAGAAGAAAAGGCATATGTGTAATGGAGAATTCAGGAGAACACTACTCTTGACCAAGTGATATAACTTAACAACAAAGATAGCACAAACAGACACATGCCCCTTGATGTAAGATTCTAAGAACACATCATTGGTGAAGTATCCTTGCGAAAAATGTTGATTCTGAATCTAATTATGAAGAAAATATCAGGGCTTCCCTGGTGGCGCAGTGGTTGAGAGTCCGCCTGCCGATGCAGGGGACACGGGTTCGTGCCCCGGTCCGGGAAGATCCCACATGCCACGGAGCGGCTGGGCCCGTAGGCCATGGCCGCTGAGCCTGCGCGTCCGGAGCCTGTGCTCCGCAACGGGAGAGGCCACAGTAGTGAGAGGCCCACATACCGCAAAAAAAAAAGACAGTATAAAAAAAAAGAAAATATCAGACAAATACATACTGAGACACATTCTGCAAACCAAGTAGTCTGGACACATCAAAAATATGAGGGTCATAAAAGAAAAGAAAGAAAAGGCTCAGGAACTGTTCTAGACATTAAAGGAGACTAAAAGTAGAACAAGTATATGAAATTCAAGATAAGCCTTGACTAAATCTTGTATGGATTGGGGTGGGGTTGGGTTGGTGGTTAAGGAGAGGCGGGCTAAGTAATAAAGGACATTTGAAGATAACTGGAGAAATCTGAATATGGACTCAATGATGGATAGAAGTCAATGTTAACATCAATGTTAAGTTTCCTGAGTTGATAATTACATAATTATATCGTAGCTATATATTATTAAAATGTTTTGGTTAGGAGACAAAGTATTTAGGCATGAAGTGTTACAATGTCTGCAACTAACTCTCAAATGTGGTTCTGAAAAACTGTGTGTATGTACGAACACATATACACAGAAAGGTAAGGCAAACATTAAGAAAGCATCAACAACTGGTCTACCAATTCTAGGTAAAGAGTATATGAGCATTCCTATATTTCTATAGGTTTGAAACTTTTCAAAATAAACAGCTATGGGGAAAAGAATTCATTCTTGAATTTATATATACAATTTTAGAAACACTAATGATAAAATTTCAGAGTAATAACTTCAGACAAACTGACACCCAAGAACACTTTATAGATACTACTTATTTATACATACTATGACACCCAAAATGTCATCCTCATTTCATTCAAAACCTTCATACAGCCCTCTCTAAAATGCAAATTAACTGTCTTCTGTTGGAGGAGAGAGGGTCAAGTCACTCCCCAAATTTTCGTTAAAAGAGAACTGGGAAGAAAGGAAAGTGCTAATAGGGTAGAGTCAGAGTCAAATGCTGAATATATGACAATCCTAGAACTGTGTCACTCAAAATCTTCTGAAGCCTATAAAATCAATTTAAGTTCCTTATTTCTTGATATATCACCAAAGGATAGGGGTGAGGGGATCTTTAAACCTATACTGTTTCAGCAGCATTAAAATGTGTAGCTCAAGTTTAAAAAATGGTCACCTGTTCAGCAACTGACATCCTCCTATTCGGATCAACATCTCGGCCCTCTAACTTGGCTTTCACTCTCTTCCACACGCTCACTGCATATGAGTTTCTCTCCTGCACAGCTGTGAAGCAATGGAAACGTGTAAGTCAAACCACCACTTCCTATTAATATTTAAGGTATCCTTATTCTGACTAATTACCTTTTCCAGTTTTAGGGTCTCTGACAGCCTTTTTAGGACTACAAGCAACACTCTTGCCAGTTCCTGGAACAGTACTTGGTGGAGTATCTGCTGATGTAGCTAGATTTTTCTGAACCAGCTTTCTAGCATTCTGTGACATGACATCAGGCTGAGTCTTCTGGCCAGTGTTGCTCCGGACTGCTACAGAGAGAGAGTTGGTAGCTCAATTTACATGTACACAGAAAATGAAGGAGCAGGGCAGTGCTCTCTCAATCATCAACTACAAATGGACAGCCCTGATACCAGATGTGATTTTACAACCTTAAAGTCCTTATCCCTTAAAATAAAAACTCTCCTCCTAAAAATATAGCCTGAACAGCTAGATATTCAGATATAAATTTGTACAATGATGCTCACGAGTTTGTTGTGGCATTAAAAAACTACAGATATCTTAACTGTCCAACAATTAATATGGTAAAGTCATAGAATGGCATGTTAAATCTTGCAATTAAGTCATTTTTTAAAAGATTACTTAATGATAGGGAAATTATCAATTTAATATTAAGTGGGAAAAGGCAACAAAAGTTGCATTCACAGAATGATCCAACTTGTATATGTGTGTGCATGCATATAGAGAATTCAACAAATACACAGTGGTTTTACCTCTAATTGGAATGGAACTATAGATTTTTCTATTAATTATTTTTCTGTATTTTCCTAACAGAATATATTTTATAATCATAAAATAAATTATTTAGAGAGTATCTAAACACACGGTATTTTTACTCTCTAACAATAAGTACTTTTAAAATTAAGCCAGAATTTGTTCAGTTTGAGATACGACAAGATACGATATTTAAAGAGTTTAGGGAAATCCTTTATTTATTTATTTTAAATAATTAATTCTTTTAAATTGGAGTATAGTTATTTATAATGTTGTGTTAGTTTCTGTTGTACAGCAAAGTGAATCAGTTACACATAGACATATATCCACTCTTTTTTAGATTCTATTCCCAAATAGGTCATCACGGAGTACTGAGTAGAGTTCCCTGTGCTATACAGTAGGTCCCCATTAGTTATCTATTTTGTATATAGCATTACGTATATGTCAATCCCAATCTCCCAATTTATCCTTCCTCCCACTCTCCCCCTTTCTACATATGTGACTCAGTTTGCTTTGTAAACAGGTTCATTAGGGAAACCCTTTAAAAAGGTGATGACTAGAAACATAGTAGACACTCATTAAACATCTTAGCATCTATGTGTAGATTATTAACAGGTCAAGACTCAGGTTCTTCTGAAGTAGGGGAGTCTTACCTGCAGCAAAGGATGGCTGATAAGTAGCAGATGACGTTGGACTCGAACATTCATTTGTTGCATCGGTGACTAAGGGTGATGCAAAACTCACTAAATTATTATAGACACTGAAATATAAAATAAAATGGCTCATTTATGAAATGCTTTAGCAAATAGCTACTTATAAATATGAACAAAACTGAAAAAAAATTAAATGAATTAAATAAACAAAACTTACTCTACCAGATGTCTTGCTTATATTTTAAATTCAGGCCAGAAGGCATTCTTACCTCTGACTTTGTGTTTTCAGTTCTTTCAAGGTGGGAGTTATTTCCTGGAGCATTTCAACATGTTCTTGACTTCGAACCTGACCCATAGCTTGGACTAATGTAAACAGCACTGTCTGAATGTTGTCTTGCCATGATTTATATTCACCCAAGAACTGCCTAACACTGTTCTCATAGGGAACATCTTCACCATCTGCCAGAGCAGCTTCTTCATCCTAGAATCAGTATGTTAGTGATCAAGAAAAATGGTATTTGCTTCAGTAATTACTCTTAAAACCATCACCTTTTGGATAACAGGTAATAAGTGTTTTTCAAATACCAATGTGTTTATAATATGCTTATTACAATTTAACTCCTTTTCTACAGGAATCTTGTTTCCAGCACAAATAAAAACTCCAATTAAAAACAAATCCAGGGAATGCCTTGGCGGTCCAGTGGTTAGAACTACACACTTCCACTGCAGGGGGCACGGGTTCGATCCCTGGTGGAGATCCCGCAAGCCACATGATGTGGGCAAAAAAAAAAATCCAAAAAGTAAATGATTTACTGTTTTGTGATGATGAAGTAACGCAGCCTTTTCTGGGGATTCAGTTTCCTTACTATCTAGATTCTGTACGATACTAGAGGGAAGATATTTCATTTATTTTGGAAGCAAGCTATACAAGTTTGGGTAGGGAGGCGGAAGAGAGGTTGGAGATCTAAATACTCTGTGGGACTAGGTACAAGTTTCAGCTCTACTATAAATTATATGACTTTGGATAAATCAATTTCTCTAAGCCCTGGTTTCTCTGTGAACAAAATCAGAATACTACTTATACTTACTACCTGCTTAAAAAAAAAATAGTTGATGAAAATACAAATTAACTCAGTGACAAGCAAACTGGAAATATGACCTGAGAGAAATTAGGGTTTTTTTCTCATAAATAAAACTGTTTGTAATTTTATAAAAGGGGGGAGTAATTATGTGTCAATGGTATTAGTCTTACCTTGGCCATTGCTTTCAGGAGATGTTTGACATCTCCAAGCTGCCGGTTATGACCAGTGAGCACAGTCTTTATATTATCAACCAGATTCTGAATTGTTTCACAGACCGTTTCTATCTGTTGCTCTTTCTCTGTCTGAACTGATCTCTGAGTAGACATATCCTGGGTCAGTTGTTTGTGTGCTGACAAAAGCCATTCAGAGCTGCCAATAGGATGTTCAAGACTCGTGTCCTAAATAGAATAAGCATTTGTTTGATTTTAAGTATCAGCCAGAATAAAATAAGGTTCTTTTCTTCATCATCATCTCAAAAGACATTTGTAACTCAGGCCACGACACAAAGAACCTCAGTTGCTGAGTCATGAATTAATTACCTACAAAACACTACTTGACAATAATTTAAACAATCTATAAAATACAGACTAAGATTTTTACCTTTTCTGCATAATCATACAGGGCATAAATGTTTAAAGTTTAAAACCTAAGAAAATGTATCTGGAATAACAAAGATGATCCATATCCAGGAACCTAAACCCACTGTAAATCATTCTTTAAAATGAAACCAGAGTCTTGTAATACATAGTCTAAAGCCTTCCCACAAAGTAGAAATGCCGAATTTATCAACTTGATAATCCAGCATTCATCTTCCACTAGCCCTCTGTCTGCTACCCCACCTTCAGTGCATCTGAGTCATTTGCTACACACACTGTCTTTCTCCTCCCTCCAAACCTCCACAGTACTTCCAGTTGTATCTCTGAGAGTTCTTTTCACTTCTTCATTCACTGTATTATTTGTGTAAATAAGTCCCTTGGGGGCTAAAAGCAAGATTTAATCATCACGGTATCCCTCATAACATCTCATATACAGTACATGCTCAATAAATGTAAACTAGTGAGTGAATGTGTTAAACTGATTTTGAGGGCATATAGTTGGCCTTATTTTAATCACCCAATCTCTTCACTCCCACTAAGATTCAAGACTTACCACTCTTTTTAATAAACGAAGCTCTAACTCAGAGACCGAACTGTTAAACTGTGATGCAAATGAACACATTTGCTGACACCGTTTGATTAGTTCAAATAATGAGGCATCCAGGTTTAAGGCTTCTGCAGTTCTAGTTCGTAAACTTTCAAAATGAATGATATTGCTGCAGAGGAAAGTGACCTGTGAAGATGAAAAAGAAGAGTGGAACCATCACAATGAGGAAAAAATTTGCAATTAATGAAACAAAAAAATACTACCTATTGATTTCCAGAATTCAGGACCAGGTCCTGAAAATGTATGAATGTATGACTCTTGTGGGAAACAGACCTACTCCTTATAAAAGCTAAATAAATGAACATTTTTTGGTTGATGCTGTTAAGACTGAGATGGCCAAAAGCACCTAAGTAGAATTAGGTAAATGTTATCTTCTGCACGATCGTTTCTTAACTGAAATTTTACCTCATAATAAAACTGCTACCATACTCAGCTGCAATTTGTTCGTGCTGTGTCTGAATTCCAATCTGCAATGTTCCCCTTCTGCTTCTACTCCTGCCTAACTTTACCATAAAGATCAGAAAACACTAACTGGATATTTGACAATATTAAGCACATCTTTTAAGGTACAATAATAGTATTGTGACTGTGTTCCTAAATTGTTCTTTTTTTTTTTTTTTTAATATATTTATTTATTTATTTTGGGCTGCACTGGGTCTTCGTTGCTGAGTATGGGCTTTCTCTAGCTGCGGTGAGTGGGGGCTACTCTTCGTTGCAATGCGCGGGCTTCTCATTGCGGTGGCTTCTCTTGTTGTGGAGCATGGGCTGGTTCTAGGTGTGCAGGCTCAGTAGTTGTGGCTCGCGGGCTCTAGAGCACAGGCTCAGCAGTTGTGGTGCACGGACTTAGTTGCTCCGCGGCATGTGAGATCTTTCTGGACCGGGGCTCAAATCTGTGTCCCCTGCACCGGCAGGCAGATTCTTAACCACTGTGCCACCAGGGAAGTCCCAATAGTTCTCATTTTTATAGATACTTATTGAAATACTTACAGATAAAATGATATAATATTTGGGATTTCCTTAAATATGGGATGTGAAGGAGGAGTAGGAAGTATAGAGGAAATAAAGTAGGGCTTAAGTTGATAATTATTAAATTTTGGTAATGGGTATATGGGAATCATATTAGTCCAATTTTGCACCTGATTAAAAAGTACATAGTAGTTTTTGTTTGTTTGTTTTTTGCTCCCAATCACAACAAAGTTAATCCACAACCTCTGGCAGTACACAAGGTCCTAAGACATTTTATTGCCATGTGGAAAAAATAACATTCAAATCTTTATAGTTGCATATAAAGAAAATCTTAGATAAATATGGAATTAAACTCTTTATTTTCCAAGAGGCTGGATCCACCTTATATTTAACTGGGAGGTAATAAGGGTGTAGGGAAATAACTGGCTGTGAGCTCAGCCTAAGGACGCCCCCTCTTTCTCCCCCAAGGCCTATCAGTCCTTCTTCCCAGTGCTGTAAACTAGAGGGTGGCTCTCAAGCTACTTCTGATTATCCCACATGTAACTTCCAATCAGTTATATAATCCTGTAACAGAAAACAAAATGGCGCACATGAGTGCCTATACCTGACTTGCTCTTTGGCTCTCTTTAAGGACAAGATTTCTTCTTTCA
The DNA here is from genome assembly GCF_002837175.3 of Physeter macrocephalus. Classification (NCBI taxonomy): domain Eukaryota; kingdom Metazoa; phylum Chordata; class Mammalia; order Artiodactyla; family Physeteridae; genus Physeter; species Physeter macrocephalus. The sequence goes on from NC_041227.1 coordinate 60,402,339, forward strand.
GCTATTGTTGCTTCAAAATCTTGTAGTACAGGTGTCAGTGCAGGGTTGGCACCACCTGCCCACTTGAGTCGCTGTTCAATACTTGCTTCAAGTGCTGCCAGTTTCTCCTATAAAAGCCAGCAGAATCTCAGTGAAAATGACACTCTTCACTTCCTGTCTGTTGAGCATTTTATATAAATACGAGAGATTCAAAAGAAGTAGGATGGGGCATAAGTAAATTAGAAAGCATCTTTAACAAACCATCACCTTTTGGCATTAATCTTGATTTCACATTGAATATTTAAGGCTAAACATGCTTTGGATAGGTAAGGATTGGCTATCAGTTTATTGTCTTAAAATTTGCAGAAAGAAGTTTCATTTTCATTTTTAAATAAAATAGTCCTTAAAACAAAACACCTGCTACACCAAATTCCCACTGCAGTATATGTGCTATCTACAAGAAAATCCATTTATACTTTTGATTGTGAAAGATGAAAATCAGATTCCCACAAATGCAAAAATTTACAAATAATGGTAAAAATACAGCCAGGTTATCATGACGAGGAAGATTTTATATAACAAAAGTTGCTTCATTATTTATTCAACGTTTTGAGCGGAGGAATTCACATTCATAGACTCTCTCTCGCTCTCGCTCTCCCCTCCCTCCCCTATTTCTTTCTCTCACACATACACACCTCTAAAATCAGAAAGGGCATGAGTTCATTCTCCTAAATTGAAAACTAGGACTAACATGCTATAGAGAAAAGGTATTTCAATCTTCAAAGAAGTGAGATCCAGAAAAATTTTATTAAAAAATTTAAAAATATTATAAAAGTGATATTTGATTTTATACTAATCTATAAAAAGAACAGAAATATGTCAGTTACTACTGAGTGTATGAGATATAGGAATACTCACTATAGAGAGATATATAAAGCCATCATCAAACCAGTTTTTCTTATTTAAAAAAGGAAAGCGAGATTAAATATTTTGCTGAAATGACCAAGAAACAGTCAATAAAAATGGTTTGGAAAAATGTTCTGCTGCCTTTGACATCACAAAATTCCATTAACTACCTGCACAATAGAAGTAAGAAATGCCTAAGCTTCTTGGATATTAATAATAAGTCAAATATAACTGCTTTATATACATTTCAGAAAACAAATTTGGTATTTGAGTTTTTCCCATTACCAAGGTCCCCTTAATGTATAAAAGCATGGTAATATCAAATTCATTAAAAACTTGAAATATTTAATATGTCTCTATTCTTGGTTCAAAATATACTGCTAAGATTCAGTTACTTTGGAGGGTAAGAAAAAAAGATATAAATTAAAAATAAAAGTGAAAAGGTAATTATGTTCCTGTGGCTTAGAAGCCAAGGACAGACTGAACAACACAGCACTGACACTTCAGCAGAGTGGAGGTCATTTCTAAAAGTAAGATGTGCCAGAAGGAGGATCTGACAAAACACACCTGAACTGTTGCAATTGAAGTTTCAATCTGGCTCAGAGTATGGAGTTTCTTCTTCATGCTGGTTAAGATGGCAGAACGAGGGGGAGGAGTGACCGACATGGCTTGTGGTCTGTTGATAAGGAGATCTTCATGCTGCCACTGTTCAAAGAGAAAGAAATGTAATAAAATAAGCAGGAAAAAGGCCTTTAGATAAACAAGGAAGGGGAGGTGTGATTTAGGACTGGGGGAAAAGGGAAAAAACCCAGCTGCAGCAAGGTGGGGTGAGCAGGGAAGAATAACAGAAACACAATAAAAGAATCAACCAGGTGGAAAATTCCCTGAGGTAGAAAATGGCTGATAAATTTCTCGGATCACTGATATGCAACATTTTAAATAGTAATTCTGAAGATGTTTCCTAGTCTAAGTAAAAATCTGCTACACAATCCCCCTAAAATATAATCTCCAGTTAAGAGGTTGGAACAGGCAAGGTAGGGGAAGAGTTCCCCAGCACGGAATTAAGCAAGTAACTGAAAGAAGCAATGGCAGCAGTCACAGAAGAAAGAATTCTCCAGAGAACCTACAAGCGACAGAAAGGCATAGGTAACTACTGACAGAGGATCAAGCCATCCTGTAAGGTGGCCCCAGAAGGCCCAAGGGACATTTGGGTTAAAATTTAAAAGTTACATTGTGCTTACAGCTTAAAATGTGTTCAGATGAACAAAACTGGAAGGATTTTGATAACGTTTTCCATATAGTTGTCAATTTTTTAAGGGAATAAACTCTAAAACGTATTAAATAATAAAACTTTTCAACATTATATTTTTTAGAAGTAAAATAAATACCAAAAAATCCCAATGTGCTAGAAGGACTGTTAATATATAATAAATGCAACTTCAGAATTTGAATAAAATACTTTTTTTATGAGGTAAGAAAATAGCTAATGATAAAACTGCAAAGAGAAGGAAATACACTGGTTCCATGCCCCACCAATTCCACTCTTGGGAAGTAGCTTCAATATAAACGATACAAAGTAATCAGTGTTTGTGCCAAAACAGATCCCAGGATAATGTAGTCCCCCAATATTACTCCATGAGTTACAACTTGTCTGAAGCTACTGACAATACTGAAGCCTATATTTGAAATAAAGAAGAAAAATAGCTATAATTTATACTGTGCTTAGTGTCTTACAAAAATCATCGTTTTTAACCCGCAGAGTCATCAACATTTTAGAGAGATACTGTCCCCATCCTACAAGTAAGGAAATCAGACCTTAAGGGAAGTTAGACTTAAGTTCATATACCTGAATCCAAATCCATCTCACTCCCCCAAAGCCTGTCATACTGCCTCTAAACAAACAAGGACAAAAACAGGCTTCTAAAAAACAGTTCCCAAGTGATGACCAATGTATGCACAGAGCTTAGAGAATCAGGGAAACAGAAGTCACTTTAGAAATAATTGTTAGACAGTACAGAAGGCATATCCACCTAACGAATAAATTCAACTGTTAGAAATTACATTTACAAGTAATACTTAATGATAACACTAACCATACAACTCTGATGGAAACTAATTCAAAGGACACAAACCATGAACACAAAATGATCTCAACTACGTAAAAGAGAAACGAATAATTGGAAAGACAGCACCGAAATGCTAAAGCAATTCGGTGTTTGCTCTGGGCTGGCACAATTCAGGAAGTTTAAAATTTTCTCTTCTTTATACTGTTCTGTATTAATTCCCCCAGTTTTTCAAATTCCTACATTGAGGAAAAACCCCTTTATAAAGAGAAATACTAACTTGAAACATGGCGATATGCAACTGAACGCGCTGTAGGCTTGTCTTACAGGAGGAGATGCTGGTCTCCAGCCTGCGCACCAAGTCGTGCTTCTTCCAGGCAGTGTCGTAGGAGCTCGCCAGCACAGTCGCCCTGTTCATGACCAGCTGAGAGAACTTCCCGATCTGGATGTTGTGCTCCACTGCTTTTTTACACAGATCATCAACTGAAACTTTGCTTTCAGCACCAAAATCCTTTGCCTCCACTTGAGCAATAATGTCTACCCCTAGAGCACTGATGAAGCTGCACAGCGTGAGGCCCAAGGCTTGGTTCGGGAGTCCAATCAGGAGCTGCCGCACAAAGTCAGCCGTGAATGCTTTTATCGGTTTGGCCATCTGGTCTTCACTGAAACAAGAGTTTCTAAAAAGGGTTTTCACATTGACAATCTGTACAGGCCCATTTACAGTATTCTGATCTTCAAGTGAACTTGATCCTAAAAAAGGAAATTTTTCTTTCAGTATTTCATGCAACGCTAAAATAAGGTAATAATGCTGCTTATTTAAAAACTTGAAGATTGCATGAACTTAGTATTTTAATTTAATTTACAATTAAATTAAGCCTACTCTATCCTGTCCCCCTCCAAAGTACTACACAACTAAACCCAGCTTGTTTAAGAGTGAAATATTACCTGACAAAGTTTTAGAAAAGGTACCACAGAGCCTGAAGAACTCCTTAATTGTCTGTAGTCTTTTTAGAAAGAAAATCTCTTCCAGCACCTGTCGGTGATTATCATCATCAAAAAAATTGACTTGGGTGCTCCTGGCTTCCCTTATAATGTCAATCTTTCGCCAAGCTATAGGAATTTCCATCTTATTTAGCTATGTAAATGAAAGAAAAGCAAGTTCACTTCTCCACTCTTCACACACTGAACAACTACTTTCCTACACTTGCATTATTCATAAAACCAGGTCAATATTTACCTTTTCAACTAATAAGCCAAAAGCAGTCTCAACTTGGGCAAACATGCCATCAAATGCTACCAAAAGCATCTGGCCAGCTGACATTTTTGGTGTTTCATCAACTGAACCATTTCTTGGTTGGATTAATTCACCATATTGAGCGTGAAGTATTCTAGAGGAAAAGAAAAGGGAGTTAAAACCCTCGCTGAAGAGTATTAAGTTTGGGGGAAAACGTAAGATCAACAAGTCTTACAGCTAGTGTGTGGAGTCTAGGGGAAAAGTCTCTGTATGAAGGAAGGAGTGTTATTAGCCATCATTAATGTGAGTAAATTTTATGCAAATTTGAACTATGACATTTTAAAAAGAACTATATAAAATATTACAGTCTCACTTCATACACAGAATGTAAAATAATACAAAATGCCAATGTATTTTTTTTAATGTCGAGAATCACACAGTTCTAAAGCTGGTGGACCTAGCAAAAGTTGTCAAGTATGTTCACACTACTGTCACATGGCAGAGCTAGCTACAGACAGTAAATGGAAATACTTATCATTTTTGGCATGCTGAGTTTCGAATAATGCATAGTTTGAAGGTAGGCCTTCAGAAATTTGCCTTTCACATTATCATTAAATTAAAAACTTGCGTACTGTTTATGTATCCAAGCACTATTCTAAACATTTTATATAAAAAAGCAAAACTACAATTCCCAGTGCCTATGACTACTATCAGTAAAACTAATGTTAACTAGATCTTCAACTTTATCACACACACACAAATAGCTATAAAACTATTAGGAATTATTAAGAGAATTTAAAATTTAGGCTGCCCAAGAAATTTCTAATGGAAAAAGAGCTGCATGATGGTATAAAGTTTTCCTTGAGATTACCAAAAAGCTTCTCTAACACAAGATACACACAGGCTGTAAGAGAATCAATCATGAAGTCTGTAACCCAATGCATACATGGAAGTAAACATTCCTCCATTTGACAGTAAAGGGAATCTAGATTACATATTAAGGGAAAATAAGGGCTAAAATTTTGTGAGGAAGAAAAGTGTATATATTTAGCATCTAAGTTTTAAAATAATGTTAGAAATTTTATGATAAAGCTCTTATGCAAATAATCTAAATCACTATTTAGCTGACATTTATGTTTATGCTATACTGATTACAGTTATTTTTTAAATTTTATGGTAAAACAACTACAAAGAAACAAGAAAATAGGAAAATTGTGAATGCAACATAAAAGAAAACATTAAGGAGTTGTTACCTTTTTTGGTGAAATAAGGGCACCATAAATTAAGTAAGTTTACATTTTAGATATATACTTCCTGCAGTTTAAGAATGAAAAGGTATTTGCTTCAAAATTACTGGAGCAGTACAATTTAAACAAGATTAAACAGGTGCAAGAAAAAGAGAGAGAGATTAACCAGGTACAGATAATTACTGAAGTTGGTAAAATGGAGGTTCATTATACACTAGTCTCTCTACTTTCTTGTATCTTGGAATTTTCCCATGGGAGGAAGTATGGTGGGTCAATTCATTTCTACTCTCTCAGTTATACCTTCTGAAGGGAACTGGACATCAGAATGCCAAAGAAAAGAGGCCTTGAGTCATGACGCACAAAGGGTAGGGCTTAGCTTTGGGTACAGTGCATGGCTGGAGAAACTGCCCAACCTCTACAGGTTCCAAAGTCAAACTGTTACCGTAGATTTAAGAGTCGAGAAATACAATGTTCAATACCTAAAACAAACTTATAAAACTTAAGCTAACTTAAAAGTGTTCATCTGAAATGAGGTGTATACTCCACTAGCTAACTAAACTGGCTCAGATGCTTCCATGGAGTTCCAAGGGCTGGCTTAAAAAATACCACACTCTACTTTGTGTGTGTGCACATGTATGGTGAAACTACAGCCCTGAAAGAATACATATATGTATGTGATAAAACTACACACACACACACACACACACACACACACACACAAATGGGTGCACATGTAACTGGTGAAATCTGAGTAAGCTCTGTGGACTGTACCAATGTCAATTTCACGGTGTTGCTACTGTACCATAGGTATGCAAGATGCTACACTGAAGGAGGAATGAAGGGTACACAAGACCTCCCTGCACATTTTTTTTTTTAACACAACTTCCTATGAGTCTGTAATTATTTCCAAATAAAAGGGTTTTTTTTTGTTTGTTTTGGCCCTGCCTCAAGGCTCGCAGGGTCTTAGCTCCCAACCAGGGATTGAACCCACGCCCTCAGCACTGAAAGCGCAGAGTCCTAATCACTGGATCACCAGGGAATTCCCCCAAATAAAAGGTTTTTTAAAAAGACATTATTTATAAATGCTTATACATACACACACACACACATATATATATATATATATATATATATATCTGCTCTGAAAATTAAAAGTAAGCTTACAGTAAAATAAGAACTCAGAAAACTTTTATCTGGCTACCCATCTCTTTCACAAGAAAAGAGAACACAGCTTAGCATTCACTTGCCTGGCAACATCGATGTAATGAGCATGTGTTTCTTCCTCAAGTCCCATAGCTGCATTTCTTAAATAGGCTTGAAGAGATTCAACTAGAGTCTGCAGAGGAACACCATCAGTTGTCTGCTCAATAAGACTGTCCAGTTCATGAAGCATACTTTCTAGTGTGTATTCTCCTTTCATTAAACATCTCAGTGCTTCTGGAAATATGATTTGCCGGAAATTTGAATTTAATTCCTATAAATATGTGAGAAACATATTTTAATGCTTTCTGAGTTTAGAGAAAGCAGCATTAAAAGGGAGGAAGTCAAATCACTTTTCGGACCCAGAGATGAGAAATACAACGTTCAACACCTAAAACAAACTTCTAAAATTCAAGCTAATTTACAAGTACTCACCTGAAGTGAGGTGTATACACCATTAGCTAAGTGAACTGCCTCAGATGCTTCCATGGGGTTAGGAATGTCTAAGTCTTGTGGCACTAGGTGACACTGCTTCAGTAACTGAACAAGGCATGTGACATTTCCACTCATACTGCAGAGCTCCTCCAAGAACCAGGCTCCATCCCGAGAAGTCAGATCAACCAGCTGCTCTCCAGCACTCGAAGCTGCACCTTCCATCATTAGGTTACGTCTAAAAAATGAGATAAATATTTGTATGGTGAAACTGACTTAGCTAAACGCACATAAATGGGATACCTCAAAATCTGAAAGGAAATAAAGCAGTCTTACACCGAGCAAGACTAATGAAAGAAAAAGGATATCTTAAGTTTGGGATCAAACAAAAGACACATGAACTCTCCATAAGCATCAATGTTCGCAAGACAATGAAATGGTCTATGTGGTCAGCTAACTCACCTTGTGAGGGTACACAGGGCAGAAATAATAACACTTGCTAGACTCAAAGATCCTTCCTCTCCATTCTCGTGAAGGAAAACTTTGATACAACGTTCAATTTCTTTCAACTGATCTTCACAAACAGGTACGGTGACAGCTTCCTGTTTCAAGCGTTCCACCTGTCTAATAAGACGGCTGTTTATGTCTGTTGCGTACCGCTGCAGGGTCATCTCAGTGGCAGTGATGAACTGACACACTGTTGGGGGTGGCTGGGGCGCATATTGCACTTCATATCTGTAAACAGAGAAAGAGGTGCTTGTAAAGAAAGTTCACGCCTTACAAAATACGAAAAAAGACAATATGGAATACTGCATTTGATCTTCAAACCTTGAAGAGTAGAAATCATTATTTCCATTTTACAGAAAAGGTCTCGAAAGCGAAAGTAACTTCCTAAGATAACTTGTTAGTGAGCTATAGAATCAATATTTGAATTCAGCTCTCTTTACCTTGATCCAACCATGCTTACACTGGGAAACATCTTAATCAATTAGGAAAAACACACTGTCTTTTAAAGGAAAACATGAGCTCAAACCCTCTTAAAACCAACAGAAAAGTGACTCCATTCAAATTCCATCTATCAACCATTTCTTTCAGAAAAATAAAATACTATGCAATTAAAAACAGGAACACAACTTTGCTTCCAGTCCCAATGAGACGTAAAGAAAATTGAGAGTGATCAAACTTACTTCCTGTAGAGTTCCTGACAGCGCTCTACTGTGGTGTTACAGATGAGCTCTTCCATCCAGGTTTTCCACTGCTCAATTCGATGTTTCTGAAATATAGCCTTCGGATACTGCAGAGCTACGGTTGCATAGTGATGCAGCTGCTCCAGACAGCCTCGCAGCACCGAGCGCCTCTGCTGCAGGAGGGTACCGACTTCCCCCTCCAGCTGCTCACACTGGCTAATCAAGTGGGCCTGGCCAGCATTCTGCAGAAAGGCTGTTGCTGGCACATAGCTTGGAGGACCTTTGGGTAAAAGATAATTATTGATCACAGTGAAACCATTTCAAATCAGCAGTCACTGAAAGGGAGTACAAACCAGAACACAACAACAACAAAACCCACATGCTCACATGTGTATCTAAAATAAGTCAACCCATACCAAGGTCCATTTGTGTGCTTATCTCCTGAAGCAAACTTGCCAGCTGTGTTGCTTCTAAATTATTGAATGCAGCCTGATAATGTGTTATCCACTGTTCAAATTCATTCAGCTTCACCTGGATTGCTTCCTGAACAGCTCTTTGCTGAGTCTGTAGTTGAGTGTGTTCAGAATACCTAATGGAAGGAAAAATTTTTGATTGCTCTTCTTTCTTCTGTGTACTTTCATCACCCTGAAAGTACATTTTGCTTATATACTTGGACTGCCTGGTAAGCTCCTTTTCAATCTTGAGGGCACTGCTCAAATGTCCTTTCCTTCTCTGGTTTTTCCTGACCCTACAGAGTTCCCTAACTACACTCAAAACATTTTAAATAAAATTCTACCACATTTGCCAGGGTTACGAGTTATTTGAAGTATGGAAGACTGAGACTTGATAGGTCTCCGTAATCTCAGCGTCTCCAGCAGTGTTTGGCCCTTGTACATTTAACCACCCTTCACTGAGCTGGGCAGCCGCTCTGTGCAAGGTTCATTCACTTAGATCACTTTTAGTTTAATGCTCAAAAAAACTCAGCCAAGTAGACAAGATCCACTGTACAAATGAATAAGGATTCAGATACAAACTGCAGAGAGAAAACCAAACCCCAGCTTTTCTGAATCCAAGTTCAGTGTTCTAACCATCATGTCCACCATCTCCCATAGTTACTCAAACATTTAAATTAAATATAATAAAGCAGAAAAGTTAAGTGAATTCTGCTTTATTAACACTTTGAAACTGCAGTTCTTGGGAGAGCTTTATTTGAGTTGCTGCAATAATTCTAACTCAAGTTGACAATGTTTACACAAAAATACGAAAATTATCCTTAATGGCATATCTTTAGAAATAAGAGTTCAACACTTGTTTTAAACCTGTGTTGCAGAGTATGAGAAGGATGATCCACTCCTTCAGCTCCTTCTAGAAACTCTATTTCTTCCAACAGTTTGCCCTGCAGTTTTTCCACATCTGTTAGTTGCTCTTGCAAGTTCAAGTATTCATCTAAACTGCTGTCCAGCTTGGGAAGTACAACCAGCATCTCATCCCTATTCTTAAACCAGTTCACCTGTAAAAAGACATTATTAGGAAGATTCTTATATAGGGCCAACTGTGAGATATGATGATATCTGTCAGAAGGATCATGTTAGAAGGACATTCTGCACATGTTACTCTACTTAAATCTCAACAAAGCCGGGGTGTGTGTGTGTGATGGCATCACCCATATTTTTACAAAGATAACTAATGTGGTCAATTCAAACAGCCATAAATGAAGACTCAGTTCCACAATAACACACCGTTACCACCACACCACACAAAATAAGATTAGCATCACTGGCTGCCACGATATTAAAATCAAGGAGGGAGGCTATCCAAGTAAAGAACACTTAAAATCGTCATTGGTAATAAACACTTTTCTGTCTATTCAAAAAGGTATAATTTTTTCAAATCATTAACCGACCTCCCATGTGTGAGAGTGACTGTGTGTCTGCATGGGAGCATTTCTTAGTGAAAGATCACAGCAAACTGTGCCTTACTTCGCTGCCATTTCAGTATTATACACTAGTCGTATAAAACCAATTTTTAGAAAAAGTTTCACTCTTGGACTTCCCTGGGGGCGCAGTGGTTAAGAATCCACCTGCCAATGCAGGGGACACGGGTTCGAGCCCTGGTCCGGGAAGATCCCACATGCCACAGAGCAACCAAGCCCGTGTGCCACAACTACTGAGCCTGCGCTCTAGAGCCCGCGAGCCACAACTACTGAGCCCATGTGCCACAACTACTGAAGCCCACGTGCCTAGAGCCCGTGCTCTGCAACAAGAGAAGCCACCGCAATGAGAAGCCCACGCACCGCAACGAAGAGTAGCCCTGCTCGCCACAACTAGAGAAAGCCCGTGCACAGTAATGAAGACCCAATGCAGCCAAAAATAAATTAATTAATTAAAAAAAAAGAAAAAGAAAAAGTTTCACTCAACTTTTTAATGAACATGTTAACTTTTTTTGGGGGGGGGGGGGGCCGTGCCACACAACTTGCGGGATCTTAGTTCCCCGACCAGGGCTGGAACCTAGGCCCCGGCAGTGAAAGCGCCGAGTCCCAACCACTGCACTGCCAGGGAATTCCCTGGACATGTTAACTATTTTTTTTTTTTGGTTGCATCAGGTCTTAGTTGTGGCAGGCAGGCTCCTTAGTTGCGGCATGAATGTGGGATCTAGTTCCCGGACCAGGGGTCGAACCTGGGCCCCCTGCATTGGGAGGGCAGAGCCTTAACCACTATGCCACCAGGGAAGTCCCAGACACGTTAACTATTAACCAAAACATGACGATGACTTATTATCATTGGCCTCACCTTAATTTCGGCTACTCTCGAAGAAAAAAGGCTGCGAGTGATCTCTCGTTCCATCTCTCTCTTGCTCTGCTTGCTCTCGGCCTGCTGGCCCCCTCCACCATAGACGGCACCAGCAAACCCGGCCTCACCCCCAGCTGTCCAGTCCACCAGGGGGTCATACACAAAGGCCTCTAGCAGCGTCAGCAGAGTCTCTCTGCCACGCCGCATAATGTGTAGAACCTGTTTTCAGAAGACTTTTAATTAAGTTTTGCCACAAGTTTCCTCATTAAAATGTAGTTTTTCATTCCAAAGGATTTGTTAATTTAAACAGGTACACTAAGAGGTGTAAGAGAAAAAAACCCACATACCTGCTCACATGAAAGCCTAAAAACACCTTCTACTCCAGTTACACCCAGTGCTGTTTCAATGTTCTGTGTCATTCGAAAAGGTACTTTCTCAGGAACTCTAAGGCTTTTACCTTGAAAAGATAAATCATTATATTTTTGTCCTTTCACCAAAATAAATTCGACCCTCATATAAAAAGTCCACTTTAATTTTACCTTTTTCAAAGCAAACATTGTAATCTATGTGAACAACCTCTCCAGTCGTCATATCTATGAGAACATTATCCAGATGTCTATCTCCAAGGCCAATTATGTATCCGACCATAGACATGACTGCAGTAGATCTGGCATAAGACTAAAGAAGAGGGGATGGGGGAGCAAGTTAAGCATCATTAGCAAATTTCCTTCCAACACAGACTTGATTCTCTAAATTTTACAAACCTCCATAACCCTACTCCCTTATTTCTAAACAAACAGCTAGCATTCCTCAGGGATGCTGCATGTGATCACAGAACCTCTGCACTGAGCAGCAGCATACGACACTGCTTGGTCCTACTTCATCATTATCAGAATACGCAGGATTTAACAAAACAAAACAACTATTCTTCAGCCTCTCTAGTTTTTCCCTTTCTAAAGTCTTTATTCTCCTTTTCATTTCATCCATAATCCCCTCCATTCTGCCTTCATACAGTCATGGCCATGGCTCATAAAAATAAATGTAATATAAGATTCAAATGCAGGTCTCAAACTACCAAGTCTGGAGGGAGGCAGGAGGAGGGTGAACAAGACAAGACAGGAAGCAGGCAAAGAAACAATAATACTGATGATAGTCTAAAACAAAACACATACCTGTGTGACTCTCCACCATTCATCAGGGGTGGTGCAAGATGACCAAAGCTCTTTAGCAAGGAGATTTGGGGGCGTGGCCTCCATTAACTCTTCTAATACTGCCTTCATCACATGAAGAGGCCAATCCCGTCGGGACACATCCAGACTAAGTCCAACTGCTTTCAAAGCAGGACTAATTTTACTATAATAAAGTTCACTAGGACGGGGTACAATTCCAGGATTCTGAGGAGTTTGGTAGGAATCTTGGGCCTTTAAAAAAAAGGTTTTAAAGAAAAGATCAACTTTTTTAAAATAAGGATAAAGATTACCTTGAATATAAAGCAGTATTTTAAAAACTGGTTTTTCAACCGGGCTTCCCTGGTGGCGCAGCGGTTGCGCGTCCGCCTGCCGATGCAGGGGAACCGGGTTCGCGCCCCGGTCTGGGAGGATCCCACGTGCCGCGGAGCGGCTGGGCCCGTGAGCCATGGCCGCTGAGCCTGCGCGTCCGGAGCCTGTGCTCCGCAACGGGAGAGGCCACAACAGGGGAAGGCCCGCATACCACAAAAACTGGTTTTTCAGCGGAACTCTACTTAGCTAGCTAAATCTCATCCATCAAATAGCCAAGTCGTCTGGACTGTGCATCTTTCTTACAAACTACATATCATTTTCTTAATTTGGTATTACTACTTTATTGAAAACTCTGTCTACTGTTATATTTTCTTGAGGTTCAATTCAAGCTCAACATCCAAGTTACATTCTTCTTTGTAACATATAATTCTGTTTAAAATTTATCACTCATTTATTGCACATATTTCATTCTTCACCAATATGACTTAATCAATGTAAAATTAACAACAGATATTCAGAAACACCTTAGACAAAAATTTAAATAGGCCTTCTCTAATTCCATCTCCAATTTACCCCCTCAGTAACTGTTCTGTAGTCTCCTATGCCTCCCTAAAGAAATTTGAAGCCTTTCAAACTCTTGCTCCTTCCCATACCTACCCTAATTAGATTCATTTTATTTGTCTAGATGTTGGAACCTGAAGTTGTGACTGTTTAAAAATTTATCTTCTTATCTGTAGTACTTAGTACTACTCCTGTTATATACACTAAGCACTCAGATACTTAGCTAAAATGAATTCTAAAAAGCTGTTCTAAATCATATAAATTTCACGGGTACAAAATAGGATGCCACAGTAATTAACTCCAAACTTGGAAAAATCCTCAAGGGCAGTAAGACTAAAAATATGTCACATATAACAGAGAACAGACTAATATATATACTTGTTGATTAACATTCAAATAAAAGCACATATTTTAATTTTAATCAACCTTTTGTGCTTGTAAGGCAGCTTCCCGTTGTTGCCATCGTTTGTAAAGACCAAATAAGGGTGTGGCTCCATCCACCCACTGGATTAGGCCTGATCGAGTTCCTAGTGGTGTTACAGAATAGTGTCGAGCATGGAAACGGGGTGTTTCCTGGCGATTGATTGTAGCAAACATAGTATTTACAATAGACAGAAATTGCATTATTCTCTCATCCAGATGTAAATCCTCCAATCCTATGGAAACAAAATTAAAGTAGCTAGAGTAGGTGACCAGATGGGGTGAAGTGCAATGGGATGGGACTGGAAACATACCACTTTTTTGTGTTCCTCTCAATTAGCAACAGCAGTCAAGAACTGACAGCCAAAGAAGCACAATGAGAGCATTAGAGAACATTCTATTCAATCACAAGGTATTAGATACTAGCACTATCAGCTGTACCTCAGTTGCCCTGCTTGTATAAGTTCATAAGCAAGAAGAGAGGAAGCAATGGAAAATCATACTACACAGCCTCCAACCACTTCTATCAAAATACAGGATACTCCAGGCTATTCACGACATATAGATATTCACCTAAAACAATCCTCACACACACACACACACACACACACACACACACACACACACACACAGTGTTAATAATCAGACTAATGTTCTTCTTTTTAAATCCCACCTTTAAAAAGATAAGGATAGCTCTTCCCATCTGATCCGAGAAAGAGAAGTTTCTTTGGCTTGGTTTTGGTAGGTAAGATTGTGATGGTTCCACCCACACTGTGGATTGTGACAGTGTCTCTGGCTGAGACTTCTCCAGGAAGAGCAATTTCAGTGTTAGTCATGGCAGCCAGCCACGGGCTGATTTCTTCAAGACGCAAGATGTAACTTGCACGTTTCTGTGCTCTCTGTTGCAAACTCAGCATTATCTATATTTAAGATAGGAAAAGTTTACAATACCATTACAACACTTACTTTCTTCTACATTCAATCTGGCTTAAAGATAAATTTAAAATACAAACACCTCCTGTCTAGTTCTTACATTTAATTTGATGTTACATATTTAGGCCATCCTGGGAAGGGAAACACTGGTGTGCCAATATGCTCTAGGTGATTTCTACTTTGTTCAGACCTCTCCCACCTCCTCTGTACAAATATGCAATGAAATCATAGCAGATGGAAAGAAATCACTACTGTGATCACAAAATTCAAGGCTTGTAGCAAATTCCCCACTGTTAAGCTATGTCCAATCAATGCCCAAACAAGTCACTTCAGTCCTTGCAATAGAGCAAAAGATATAGCCAGCTACTGGCTGTCAGGTAGACACACCCTTAAGGAAGCCATCTGAAAATGTGGTAACAATTTAGAGCTCTGACTACTTTAAGTATGCAAAAAAACACACAATCTCTTCTAATAACTCACAGGAGTGGATCATGTACAGCTGTATCTCTACTTGTAGCTAACTCAATAATCTACACCTGATTTAATGAACTCTGGGCTCTGCTTTCATGTGAAAATTTTAAAATCAATCTTTAGCAACATTTGTTCATAAAAGGAAAAAGACAACTGGAAACACCTCAAGTATCCACTGACAGGACAAAGGATAAACTGTGGTATTGTCCCATAATCTATCAATGTTCAGCTGTATACAAAATATGGATGACATTAAAAAAAAACAAAAACAAAAACCTAATGCTGATCCATCAATTATGGAAGTGGTAAACACATGCATGTATATACAATATAATCTCATATAATCTCCTCTCAAAAAGAGGAGAAGCTAAACAATATACCATTTAGATATGTATCAATAAAAACTGTTTTTTTAAAGTAAGTAATGATTAATTGAAAATTCAGAGCAGTGGTTGTGGAAAGGGAGATATAATTATGGAGGGACATAGCGCCGAGTCCCAAACACTTGGGAAAAATTCTAAAATTTTTCTCTATGACTTATTACACACACACACACACACACACACACGGGGTTTTTAAAAAGTATTCCCCCCGGGAAGGGGGTGGGGGTGGGGGAAGGACTGGGATCAGCAGATACAAACTAGTATACACAGGATGGATAAACAACAAGGCCCTACTGTACAGCACCAGGAACTATATTCAATATCCTGGGATAAACCATAATGGAAAAGAATATGAAAAAGAATGTAAATCTATATATATAAAAGAGTCACTTTGCTGTACATCAGAAAGTAACACCACATTATAAATCAACTATACTTCAATTTTTAAAAAAAGTATTCTCCCTGTCTCCTCCTCTGGATTTCTTGGTTGATTTACTGAGAAGAATACAAAGCAGCAAGAAACTACTGCTGGAACATGAGGAAACAAGTTTTGGCTAGGCCACACATAATAAACTTCATCCTTCATGTTAGTGCTCTTATCTTGTGCTTCTAAGGCATTTCCCCTGAATTTAGCATTTCTTCTAGTTTCCTCTACTTTGCATTCACTAGTTAAAGTCAGGTGTACTTTTCGTCTCTACACTGTATCTTTTAATAGTTTTTTCATTACTAAAGTTAAGGAAATCAGTTAAGAGAAATATAGGAAAGGGATAGGGAAAGAAGGGATAAGAAAAAAAGCTACAAAGTTGCTTAAATAGGCTCCCCCTGGCTTCCCTGGTGGCCTAGTGGTTAAGAATCCTCCTGCCAATGCAGGGGACACGGGTTCGAGCCCTGGTCAGGGGAGATCCCACGTGCCGTGGAGCAACTAAGCCTGTGTGCCACAACTACTGAGCCTGTGCTCTGAAGCCCGTGAGTCACAACTACTGAGCCCATGTGCCACAACTACTGAAGCCCGCGTGCCCAGAGCCTGTGCTCTGCAACAAGAGAAGCCACTGCAATGAGTAGCCCATGCACCGCAATGAAGACCCAACACAGTCAAAAATAAAATAAATAAATTTAAAATAAATAAACAGGATCCCCCAGCTAGTGGTGCTATTGCTGAAACAGATGAAAACCAAAGAACATACAGAATTAAGGGGACCAAAACATAAAAGATAAGGATTCTCAAGTATTTAAATACACTAATCATCCCTCAAACAGGCTATGCAGAATTGCTGTCAAAGAATTCCTTATAAAAATTGATGTCGGGGGCTTCCCTGGTGGCGCAGTGGTTGCGCGTCCGCCTGCCGATGCAGGGGAACCGGGTTTGCGCCCCAGTCTGGGAGGATCCCACATGCCGCGGAGCGGCTGGGCCCATGAGCCATGGCTGCTGAGCCTGTGCGTCCAGAGCCTGTGCTCCGCAACGGGAGAGGCCACAACAGAGGGAGGCCCGCATACCACAAAAAAAAAAAAAAAATTGATGTTGTTACATGTGAATATTTTGTCTTGTTAGAAATACTGAATACCACTCCACCAAGAAAAACTACATAGGTCCAAGATTAAATTTATTAATCTTTTTATTTATTTATTTATTTATTTATTTATTTATTTTTGCGGTACACGGGCCTCTCACCGCTGTGGCCTCTCCCATTGCGGAGCACAGGCTCCGGGCGCGCAGGCCCAGCAGCCATGGCTCACGGGCCCAGCCACTCCGCGGCACGCGGGATCCTCCCAGACCGGGGCACGAACCCGTGTCCCCTGCACCGGCAGGCAGACTCTCAACCACTGCGCCACCAGGGAAGCCCTAAATTTCTTAATCTTTTATGAGAAGAATATAGCAGGCAGTCAATATTTAGCTCAAGGCCACAGCTCCTTCCTTGTCTAATTTCTTACAGTATATTCTTCCCTGGTGTGAACCCTCAGTAGATTAAAGTTTGCCACCCTAGGCCCACTCACCCTCAAATTCTCAAAAATGAAGAAAACACTTTTCTCTATATTCTTTACAAGCAACTGACCACTGGCTGCCTTCCATGGGCTTAGAAAGTTCTCTTGTGTTCTAAGTAAAAAGAGTCCCCTTACTTAAATTTTTTATCTCAGGGAATTTCCTACTCCAGTAGCATTCTTGAGATTTTTCTGTACCTCTTTAAATGGAATCCAGCTGCTTCCAGGCTTTGCAGGGTTTGATGGTGTCTTCAGTTTTTCTAGGGCATTTTCTATTGCATCACCGTAGTTATCCTGAAACCACTTTTCATGAGGCGTTTCTGAAGGGGCCGCCGTGATGCTCCTCACATGCTCCAAAGCAAACACAATGGGCTTCATCAAAGCCGTGTGCTTCTCCCGCATGATTGCAATTTTCTCTTCTCTGACCAAAAAGACGTAAAGAGTTCAATACAAACAAGGAACAATTTAATTGTCAAGTGTAAGTAAACAGCATCAAAGAATAGTCAAAATAAAGTAATAAAATATTAGCAAAGTAACTGACTAAAAACAGCATTGCAAAATATCCAGCATATAAAATAAAAGAGGCGCCTTCTCTTTTCAACAAGTGGTGCTGGGAAAGCTGGATATCTGCTTACAAAAGAATGAAGCTGAACTCTTACCTTTTACTATATGTCAAAAAATAAGTCAAAATGGATCAAAGACCTTAATATAAAAGCTAAGGCTTTATTTAAAACTCTCAGAAGAAAACAAAAGAAAAAATTGATAAACTGGGCTACATCAAAACTAAAAAATCATGTGCATCAAAAGACATTTTTTTGGACTTCCCTGGTGGCGCAGTGGTTAAGAATCCGCCTGCCAATGCAGGGCACACGGGTTCAATCCCTGGTCCAGGAAGATCCCACATGCCACAGAGCAACTAACCCCGTGTGCCACAACTACTGAGCCCACGTGCCACAACTACTGAAGCCCACGCTCCACAACAAGACAAGCCACCGTGATGAGAAGCCCGCACACCGCAACGAAGAGTAGCCCCTGCTCTCTGCAACTAGAGAAAGCCCGCGTGCAGCAAAGACCCAACACAGCCAGAAATAAATTTTTTTTAAAAGACATTTTTTTCACTCAAGAGAGCGAAAAAGACAATGCATAAAACAGGGGTAAAATATTTGCAAATCATGGTATGATAAGGGATTAATATCCAGAATATTTAGAGAGCCCCTAAAACTCAACAACAATAAAACAACCCAGTTCAAAAATGGGCAAAGGATTCAAATAGACACTTCTCCAAAGGAGATATACAAATGGTCAATAAGCACATGAAAATATGCTCAACATTATTAGTCATTAGAGAAACGCAAATCAAAGCCACAAGATACCATTTCACACACATTAGGATGTTACTATCAAAAAGACAGAAAATAACAAATGTTGGCAAGGATATGGAGAAATTGGAACCCAGTTTACCAGTTCCTCTACAAGTTAAACATAGAATTACTATCTGACCCAGCAAATCCATTGGCTCACACACAATTAAAAGCAGGGACTCAAACAGATATTTGTAAAGCAATGCTGACAGAAGCATTGTTTACAACAGCCAAAAGACAAGAGCAACTCAAGTGTCCACTGACAGATGAGTGCATAAATAAAACGTGGTATATCCATATGATGGAATGTTATTCAGCAATAAAAAGGAAGGAAATTCTGATACATGCTACAACATGGAATGAACCTTCAAAACATTATGATAAGTGAAATAAACCAGACACAAAAGGACAAATACTGTATGATACCAGTCACACGAGGTACTTAGAATAGTCAAATTCATAAAGACAGAAAGCAAAATAGTGGTAACCAGGGGCTGGGGATAGGGGAGAAGGGAAGTACTATTAAATGGGTACGGAGCTGTTTGGGATGATGGATAAGTTCTGAAACTGGACAAAACACTGTGAATGTACTTATGCAACTGAATTGTACACTTAAAATTAGTTAAAATGGCAAACTTTATATGTATTTTACATTAAAAAAAAAAGAGGCAGCTACGTTTTTGGAGTGTAAGTATATGAAAACATACTTGCGTAAGGTATTGTTGTTCTGGACTCTCTTCACCTCATCTTCCAGCTGCTGAATTCGTCTCAGGACATACATGTGTTGCTGTAACAGAACTCCCAACCAGAGCTCATCCCAGAGAACAGTGACCCTGCGCAGCTCAGCCACGAGCATCTGAACCTGCACACACGGCACATCCAAATATGCTCATCTACAAATCTACACACAGCACAGTTCTGCAAACACTGGACATTGCAAGTGAAATGTGTGCATCTTGTTCATTATCCAATTAGAGAACCTTGATCAGTGATTCTATCAGTAAAGATTTATAAAACCAATTTTGGTTATTTTAAAAGCTTTACTCCTTGAATAACATTTCTGTTAACAGTTTTATGGGTTTAGTTTTTAGGTGAGTTTTTTGGGGTTTTTTGGGGTGGGGGGGGTGGTTACAATAAAAATTTATTTTAGAACATATGAGTTGTTCTTTTTTTACCTGTAACACCATAGTTGGGTTTGCAGAGGACAGTTTATCTACAATTTTGCTGTAGCAATCCTGCATCATGGCTTGGTCTTCATTCAATCCACTTTTAGGCTCATCCTTATTGCTATCTTGAGAAGCAGGAGGACTTCCTCCCTCACATTCAGAAACCAGCAATTCTTCTCCTTGAATATTGCCAAGTAAAGTTGGAATTGCAGAGGAAAATTTATTTCCTAAAGTGAAATGGGAGAATAAGGTATAATTTGGATACTTCTCCCATGTGCATATGTTGAGTTAGGGAAAACATCAATAATGTATTTGATCCCAGAGCACTCATTTAACTAATTTTGCCTTCTGTGCAGTAAGCTGACCAAAGATCATGGATATTTTGCCTTTTTACAAGTTCAGCTTCTATATTTATTAATATTATAAGCTAATAAAAGATAAATGGGGGGCTTCCCTGGTGGCGCAGTGGTTGAGAGTCCGCCTGCCGATGCAGGGGACACAGGTTCGTGCCCCGGTCTGGGAGGATCCCACGTGCTGCGGAGCAGCTAGGCCCGTGAGACATGGCCGCTGAGCCTGCGCGTCCGGAGCCTGTGCTCCACAACGGGTAAGGCCACAACAGTGACAGGCCCGCGTACCACAAAAAAAAAAAAAAAAAAAAAAAAAGAAAGAAAGAAAAATGGGGGAAAATATAACAAATGAGTCTCAAAAAATAAAGTGTTTCCCCCAGCCAGAGTCCAGAACTTATTTTCAATCCTTGTCTGCCAGTTAATTCAGCTCGGTGAACCTGAGATTTCTCCAAGCCTTGGTGGGTTACTGTGAGACTGAAGATATCGTGTAAAGCACACATCCTACTGCCAGACATGGTAGTTACTCACTCAATAAATGGTGTTATTATTGTTACTATTATTATTATGGAAAAATTACAAACTCTATCAACTCTGGAACATAAAGCGCGTACCACAAAAAAAAAAAAAAAAAAAAAAAAGAAAGAAAGAAAAATGGGGGAAAATATAACAAATGAGTCTCAAAAAATAAAGTGTTTCCCCCAGCCAGAGTCCAGAACTTATTTTCAATCCTTGTCTGCCAGTTAATTCAGCTCGGTGAACCTGAGATTTCTCCAAGCCTTGGTGGGTTACTGTGAGACTGAAGATATCGTGTAAAGCACACATCCTACTGCCAGACATGGTAGTTACTCACTCAATAAATGGTGTTATTATTGTTACTATTATTATTATGGAAAAATTACAAACTCTATCAACTCTGGAACATAAAGCTCAAAAAATTTTACCTAACAAACGTTGTTTGCAAACTCATTTATACTTAAAGTAGCAGTATTTTAAAATTCCTTACCTGAAGCCTGTGATTCACTACTAAGCGATATGGTGCCCACTATTGCAGGATACAATATGAGATGTGGGGAATCTTGAGCCACACGGCAGAGAAGGTTACAAATACTTTGGCGCACATACACTTCAGGGTGGTTTAAGCGTGAGAAAAGTTGTGGAATAATTCCTTCAGAATAAGAAAGAAAAATACTTTAAAGTTATTAAAAACAGTCAACATAGTGGAGGCAAAAGGATAAAACTTGATATATGTCAGCATTAGCTCTAAAACCTCAAATTTCTCCCTGTGATAGCAAAGAACCATACACAATAGTTCCTGATTTGCAAGTTTAGTTAGGGTACAGAGCTATAATCAAAATCCTAAGCAATTCAAAAATGTTATAAAGAAATATATTTTCCTGAGTGCCTGTAAAAGAAGGCAGAAACAGACAATTTTTTCAAAGGGTATATGAAAGTTTTTGAAACTTATTCTTACCACTCTCTCCAAAATTCCTTTTGTATATAAAAAGCTTCCGCCTCTCAGCCTTCCATTTCTCTGAAAGGTGGGAGGGAAGTGGTATAACAAGGAGTCCAGAGTGTCCTATGAACTAATATAGCTATTTCATAACACACTCAAATAGTAAACATAGAGGAACTTTTTTTTTTTTGGCCACGCCACTCGGCATGTGTGATCTTAGTTCCCTGACCAGCGATTGAACCCGTGCCCCTCTGCAGCGGAAGCGCAGAGTCTTAACCACTGGACCTCCAGGGAAGTCCAAGGAACTATTATTTTTCAACAGTCTTATTATATTCTACCCAGAAATAATTTTTCCTGAAACATTTTATTTCAACTATTACCTCTCCATGGCGCAGTAGGTGTTGTTTCCAAGCCATGTTCCAGATACTGCCTAAGCTCTCCAGCATGCTTCACAAGCAATCTGAGCAATCGCAATGTGGCCATCACAATCACGTCATCCGTGCTCTGCTCTGCTCTGTGACTTAAATGTAGCCGAGGGTCATCTTCATCTAAAGGAATCTAAGGATGAAAAACAAAAGGAAAAAATAAGACAACTCAGAATACTGTTTCCATCTACTAGAAATTTCAAATAAACTTTCCTAACAGAACACTTTGCTACCTACCTGACCAGCATTGAGTTTAAGGAAAGTAAAATATGCACTGCAAGATAGTTTGTACAGGCTGAAGATTCTATCTACAACTTTCCTCCACACTTTAATAACTCCTTCTGTTGCACTTTCATCAAGTTCTGAAAGCCATGGGCAGCTTGATATTAACTGACGCCAGATAACATCAACCATGTCATCTTCCTCATTATCTTCACTTTCTGTTATCTGAAGTGTTATATCTTCATCCTGAAGAAAAATAGGGCATAAAAAATTGCTATTTTGGGGCACAAATTAAAAAAGGGAGAAAGGTACATGATTTTCCTAATATATGCAAGCATTTTCTCATTTATGAAAGACCAAAATACTCCACATTTAGTGTTATACATATTAAATCAATGTTACTATACTTCTCTTTATGATATACTCACTAATGTAGCTAATGATGAAGAATATAAGCATTTAGCAAAGATCAAAGATTTTGATTTGGGGAATTTAAATGCTTCAGAGTTACAACATAATACTCTGCTTGCAGAGAATTATCTTACTCTCTCTACAGTACTGCACATGTACTTAACACCAGCTTTGACAGACACTGATGTATGCTGAAGTCTAGAGCAAGAACTAAGTCAACACAGTTTTATCTCAGCTAATAAAATGCAAACTTCTAAAGTCTATAACTAAATAATAGTTATAACGTTCTAGAATTCACAGAACTTTGAGAGGGGAGGGAGTAAATCCTACAGACCATCTAGTCTGCTGGTTTTCAGCTATGGCTGTATATTTAGAATCACCTAGTAAAACTTCAATAAACCCTCCCATCCCCAACACATACACAAACATTCCATCCAGAACATGTGGAGAAGGGCTTAGACACTGACATATTTTAAAAGCTTCCAAGCCAGTATTAAGAATTTCTGATCAGAAGAGCAATTAAAAGAGAAATCTACATAAAACAAACTTCGCCTTTTTTAACAGGACCCTAAGGAAATGACTTGATTTCTCAAGAAATCACATTCTTATTAGAAAAATACTTTAACTCACTTTCATCTTATCAAAATTTCATTTGAAACAAAACATTTAATCAAGTATATGTGATTTATAACAGTGAACTTGACACTATTTCCCCCAAACACTGTATCATGTTTTCCTTGCCTGAATCCCTGCTGGCCGACAAACAGCCTGACCAAGAATACCATATATTCTCTCTTTTTCTTCTTCGGTTATAGTGTCTGGGAGCAGATTCTGAACTTCAGATTTTTCTCTAGGCAGCAGACGAACACCTTCTCCCTGACTATAAAAATAAAACAAATCATCAGTATTTCAGCTACCGAAACTTCACCATGTCAGCAGAGATTTTAAATCTCTAGTTTGTGGGCTTCCCTGCTGGCGCAGTGGTTAAGAATCCGCCTGCCAATGCAGCGGACATGGGTTTGATCCCTGGTCCAGGAAGATCCCACATGCCGCAGAGCAACTAAGCCCGTGTGCCACAACTACTGAGCCTGCACTCTAGAGCCCACGAGCCACAACTACTAAGCCCATGTGCCACAATTACTGAAGCCCACGCCTAGAGCCCGTGCTCCACAACAAGAGAAGCCACTGCAATGAGAAGCCCGCTCACCGCAACTAAAGAAAGCCCGCGCGCAGCAACGAAGACCCAATGCAGCCAAAAATAAATAAATAAAATAAATTTATAAAAAAAATCTCTATTTTGCAATGCATTAAATAAATTACACATTTCAACATACATACCTAGCATTGTCAACCACCTTTCTGCCCCACCTGTAAGCCCAACTAGCCAACGCTGCCCAAGATTTGGCTACTTCAGGCGCCTGTACTGAAGATAGGTGATACAACTGTCCCAAAATGAAGTCAGGTTCTCCAACTCCAATATGTACTGCCATAGTGGAGAAAGAAATAACAATGTCACATTCATAAATTGCTAATGGCATTCCCATTAACATTTTAGCATTTTACTATCTGCAAATAATAAGTTCTATAACGTTATACAGTACATAATTTGATAAAGCACACATTTGTATTATGCTTTTCTAAGAGGCTAATATGTTGAAATGAATCACTCAGCTTCCCAAGTAAGCTTAAATTATCACCCTGTAAAACACATCAATGTCTTTCATGATACTGAACTTTACGAACAGTTCAGGTGTCAGATGTGTTCTAGAATGTCTTGTATTTTGGATTTGACTGGCCATTTCCGCACAATTAGATTCAGCTTAAACATTCTGGCAAAAATAATAGACAGGTGATGAGTATACAATTTCATTCAATCTAAGATTCATGAGGTAAATATCTTTATTTCCAGTTTAGAAGTGAAAAAATCTCCTGCTATAGTGCCACTTGCCAATATGAAGATTTATAATGATCACAAGACATATCCCTTGTGAATAAAGACCCCTATAGTACATAGATTAGAATTACTTAGTAAGACCAATGTAAGTAACTACAATTCTAAGCTTCACAACAACAAAATGAACGACATGAACAAAATTCTCATGTTTCAGCAAAAAGGTTAGTTATCTCCCAATCTGTAAAACCTGGACAATGGTGCCTACCATAACAGGCACTCAAACACTGGATGAATTAACTACCCTATCTGTCGAGTACCCTTCTGTTACTAGCACTAATGTCAGGATGTGAAACTTGAACCTTTCTGTAGTTTCTGTGCTCCACCAGTCAACGGGACCAGAGGCCACTATTCTGTATCTTTGTTGTTCCTCCTAGCATGAGGTAGAATTTTAGATATCACGGGCAGGACCTTACTGCCAGGGAAAACATCAAGGTCCATAAAAGCACCATTAACTGGGGAGGTGGGAAGTATGGCCTGGGCGGCAGAGTTCAGTGACTTCCACAGTGACATCAGATGCTAAAGAAATGTGCTTTAGTCACTTCTGGGCAATATAATACACTAAATTTCCACAGAGACAGTTTTTGTGGCCAATTATAGCCAGCCTAACACTGTAAACTTTAAAATAGGGGGAAATAACTTCTAAAATTAATATTTTAAAGCTAATCAAACAAATCCTACCTGTAGATTCGCTCTCAATCCGAGGATACTCTTCTTCCATTGTATTAACAGATGGTAGTTCAATTAGAGTGAGTATGTTTTTAGATAAAGTAGAAAGACCTGTCAAGTTCTGCTGCTGCTGAGCTCTGTAAACCTGTTTCAGCTGCCCTGAAATTTCCTTCCATTCTGCCTGGATCCATTTAGCCAATGTCAGAATTGACTTGGCAACAGCATGTTCAGCCTTGGCAGACTTGCAGAAAGATATGGCGCAGGAACTCAACATCTCCATTGCGTGTGTTGACTGGCCTATAAAAAAATCAAAACATCAGCCCTTAGAAGCAAACAAATGACATTCTTTCAGGATAAAGTAATACTGTAAATTCAGTGATAATCAATGATCTCTGGAAACATTTCCTACTTTAATAAACAATAACAAAATTACCTCTTTTAAAAGCACCAAATTACAGAGGTAAGTCAATTACACATAACTTACTCTTCAGGACCCAAATTTTCTGCAACAGTTGAAAAAAGTCAACTTTTCTATTATTGCCTTACACCGTACACAGTAACATTCACACACATGATTTTTATTATAGTCGTGTATTCATCATAATTCATTTCACTAACCTGCTGTATATAGCAATTTGGTTTTTTCAATGTCAAGTTCAGGCCCCCATTTTTCATCCATTTGACCTTGAATTGATAGTTTTTTAAAATGCTGGACCAAATCCTGTGCAGTGGTGGTCTTTCCCAGCTGAACCTCACTACACTGTGCCAGCAGTCTTGTTGCAAGTGACACATTCCCCCGTTTTCTAGCAAATTTTGCTGCTGTTAGACCTAATTCCATGAGATGGCTTCTAATTGGAACTGTTTGTTCTGGAGAGAAGAAAATGTTTTATTAGTCCTTGCCTGGTCTAATCCCAGGTTGCACAGAAACATGGCCAAAAAATTTCTGCCCCAACTATTCCCTTCCCCACTACATCCCTAAATAAAGATAATTCATTTTTCATCATCTTTAAATCCCTAACAGTTAGCATAGTGCTTGGCATACAATAAACAATAAATGTTTGTTAAAATAAATGTATACAATGGAGGAGACAAAAGTAAAAATCGTTCAGTATAAGAAATTTTACTTTTTAGCTTCTGAATCGTTTTAGTAAAGAGCCTAAGCCAAAGGGTGGGGAATGAGGGTAAGGCTAGACCATCTCCCCTTCTTCAGTAAGTACCCTCTGCCCTTCTACCATGCCATTCTCGCCTGGTTTACTCCTACCTTTCTGAATAATCTTTCTCAGTCTCCTTCTCGTCCACTACCCATCCATTATAATTGGTGTTCCTCGGGGTCAGTCCTAGGCTCTCTACTCTTCTCACTCTGCATACTCTCCCTGGACAATATCATCTTCTCCTGTGGCTTCCATTACCATACAAATGCTGATGACTCTTGAATCTTTATCTCTAGCCCAGACCTGACATCTGAGTCCCACCTGCCTACCAGTCACCTATACTCAGGTATTTCAAAGGCACTTTAACCTGTGTTACATGGAATCCGTTTTCCACCACCCTCCAAACCTACTTCCTTCTCTGTTTTCTCTTTCTCGGGTAAAGGCACATGACCAACTTGGCTACCTGAGCAGGTGCCTGGCAGTCATCTTAGCCTTTACTTTCAATCCTCATATATCACATCTGCTTTGTTCCGTCCCTACTGCTACTACCCTGGTTACCTTAGCAGGACTTCAGCCTAACTGGTCCCTCTGCCCCGAGCCTTAGCCTCTTCTAATTCATTCTCCAATCTGCAACTGAACTGATCTTACACAAAGGTAAATCTGAACACTTAACTTCCCTTTCAGGCCTTCCTACTGTCCTTCCCATAAAGCCCCAACTCCGAAATTTGGCTTATGAGGCACTGATGCTTACACTGCATTCTAATCTCAATCTCATCCAGCTTCATCTCTTCCCATTCTCCCTTAGGCGAGAATTGAGAATTGAGTCATCTAAGACTCTTTTACTACTGCTGCTGGACTTCACACATGATATTTTCTCTAACTAAATTAGTCTGCCTTCTTTCGCATCTCTACCCCACCTTGGTCTCAGCTTAAATGTGACTTCCTCCCCAAGTCCTTTTCTGATTCCTAGGATTAAATCGGTGCCCTTGTGCTATTTTAAGCACCATGCATGTGCACTTCCATTTAGCACACCATATTGCTGCTCCTTGCTTGATGACAATTTTCCCTGCTAGACTCCAGAATCCCTTTGGTCCTAGGAATGCAG
The DNA here is from genome assembly GCF_002837175.3 of Physeter macrocephalus. Classification (NCBI taxonomy): domain Eukaryota; kingdom Metazoa; phylum Chordata; class Mammalia; order Artiodactyla; family Physeteridae; genus Physeter; species Physeter macrocephalus. The sequence goes on from NC_041227.1 coordinate 60,429,881, forward strand.
AAAAAAGGCTTGTCTTGTTCACCATTACATCCCAACTTATAGCACAGTACCTGGCACAAAGCACATATTTTGATAAACACTTGCTGAATAAAGAAAGAAAAGTAAGGAGGAGTGAAGTTCTGTCTCCAAATCTAACTACTGGGTTACTGACTTTTTCTTCTCAGTTTTAAAACTTATTCAATATGGGAAGGATGGGAAAGGAGATGATATTTGTATTCCTATTATATGCCATGCTCTGTGCTAGGGCTTTTATATACCTTGTCTCATTTCCTATAATCCTTACAAGAATCTCATGAGTGGGGCAACCCCCATAACTGAAAAGCAAAGTGACTCAGAAGTTTAATGACTTGCCCTAAGGTCCCTCGATTTGCAAGTGTTGGGCTAAGGATCCAAACCCAGGTCTATCTGGCATTGAGGGTCCAAGTGAGTCACAGTTGCCAGTAATCACCCTGCACTACAAGTCCATATCCCAGCATTGGCTTACTTAAAATTTAATACTCAAGTTTACTCGGTAACCCTAGCGACCACATTTTTGACTAATTCTACAGAATTCTGGCAACTTTTCTGTATTAGAGCGAAAAGGAAATTGCTAACATCCCTTTAACATGACATTTCTTTCTTAAAAATGAGACCTATGAATATTGATACAAATACTAATTCTCTAACTATTCAATTGAAACATTTAAAACATTCACGGTACATTGTATCTGACAAAGAATTTGAATCCAGAATATTTAAGTCTTATGACTTCACTAAAAATGGGTAAGAGTTGAACACTTATAAAATAAGATATACAATGGCCACTATTCAAATGAAAAGATGCTCAACATCATTAATCATCAGGAAAATACAAATAAAACCACCATGAGATACTATTATACATTCACTCCAGTGACTAAAGTTAAAGACCCACTATAGCAAGTATGTAGATGTCAGAAGGAGTGTAAAATGTACAATCACTTTATAAGAAACTGCCGAACTATTTCAAAAGTTAAACCATATGACCCAACAATTCCAATCCTAGGCATTTACTTAAGAGAAAGGCAAATATATATCCACCCAAAGACCTGTACATGAATTTCACAGCAGCTTTAGACATAATAGCCCAAATTTGAAAGCAACTCAAATATCCATCAAAGGATCAACAGATAAACAAATTGTGGTATATTCATACGATGTATATTCATACGCTGTATACTCATACGATGTATATTCATATGATGTACATTCATACGATGTATATCATACGATGGATACTACTCAACTATAGGAAGGATGGCACTACTGACACATGGCACACAGGGAACCTTAAAAAATAAAATGCTGAGCAAGAGAAGCCAGACACAGAGCATAGTGTACCATTTATAAAAAAAAAACTTTAGTAAAGACGAGTCTAATCTATAGTGATTGTAAGCAAATCAGCAGTTGCCCAAAACAGGACAGATGAGAAAAATGACTGGCAAGAAGCATAAGGAAACCTTTGGGGGTGAGATAAGTATGCTACATCTTGATTGTACTTGTGGCTACACAGATGAAGAAATGTCAAAAATCATGAACTATACACTCAAAATGTGTAATTGTATCTCAACAAAGCCATTTTTTAAAAAAAGCTAATTACCTTTTATTTTCTCCAACAAATGACTCTGGTACATGGTATATCTTAATGCCTGCATCCACGGCCTGACATCATGCTGTTTACATGAACGCAAAGCTTCACTGAAGAGTGGGATAAGACAGTCCTGCCAGAGAAAAACCAAAACTATTTAATGTAAACAGGCTCCTTATATGACCCCACAGGTCAGCTACTTCAGATCTACTCCAGATTTATCTATTAAACGCTCCTCTTTCTTCACTGTATCTTCTAATCACAAGAGAAAACAACAACGTTGAAGAGAAAAACCTTTGTTTTGCCAAAAGAAAAAACTTTTTTCAGAATATTAAGTCCAATTTATCATTGTACTTATCAATAAAGCAGTCACATTTTTATAAAAAAATAAACAGCTCATTTACTATAAAGCAGAAGCTAAGTTACAGAAAAACATAAAACTACTGCTTCACAGATTCTCCAAGATTATTTCCCTTGGGAAGGGTCCACCTTTGGTTAAACTTTACCCTATTTGGAAGGAGGAGGCACAGTCTCTTCTCTTCAGTCAAATCTGAAATTTATATAATCTGGTATACATTTACATAACCAACTCCTCTTCCAAAAAAAGGGAGGGAGGGAGGGAGGAAAGGAGAAAAAAAACCGAAGCAACCAGCCATCCTTGAGATTATACATCTTAAGTTCCATCTTCCTCACATACTTCTCCAATAAAAATTTGCCTGAAAATGGAATTTTAGATTTCTGCATTTACTTACTAGCTTGTCCAAAAAATGCTACAAATGCTATTTTAAAAATGTGAAAAACAGCCTTTGTTCCACACTAATGCCTATTAATGTTCAGAAGGATATCCTGGTTAAAAAATACACATATACACACCTCTGTTGAAAGTCTGCTAGAAACTGTGTTCTCCAAAGCAGAAGAGCAATACAGCTGTAAGGTACTTAGAACTGGCAGAGACTGTGAAACCGTTAAAGTAGAAAGTCTCAGTGGCCCAATAGCTATGCGGCAGGTTTGCTTCAAGTACTTCACCACATTTCTGAAAGAAAATATTTACTGCTAATTAATAAATAAGATTTTCCAACTTGTAACCACTAAAGGGATAAGGCAGTGTGATAAGATGCTACTATACTGGCATCCAAAGTGGGGGAAGAAAAAGGAACTGCCTGCTCTTAAGTAAAATGACACAAGCAAGTCAAGATATCAATATTAGCTTCTGGGGATACAAAACTTTTAATTTTACTTAGTTTCAACCTCTGTATATTAGCAAGCGACATTCACATATCATTCGACTTCTACAACTAAAATGAAGCTATCATGACTAGCGTTGCAGTGATCTGGTAACTGTCTCACCCCCACCAATCTACACACATTTACCATATGGTACACAAAATGCATATTTACCTCCCTAGGATTACACTTACTCAGTTATAGACTGCCACTTCTGATCTTGTTCTATGTGGTTTAAAGCAGTTGCCAAACAAACAGAACTTCTCAACAACTGAACTTCAATGGACTTCTGAAGTTCCCTTGGATCTGGACTTAACATGTTAGGAAGCAGTTTTTTCATATCTACAGAAATTGAATAAGTTCCACTAAGTTAATTCACTTTTAATGTACAAGAGTAACAAGATACCTTGACAGTATTAAAAAACAATCACCAATGAATACCTCCTTTCATGTTTAAGTTCATATTTAAGTTCAGGCAGTTTCATATTAAGTTCAGACACTATGATTAAGCATTTCTGGTAGCAATATAAAAATACTTCACAAAAAATAATACCTCAGACCTCTCAAAATGAGTTCAAAGACTCAAAAATCAGTAAGTCAACCTACTACTTAAAGGGGCAAACACTGAATTTAGCAAGTCAATGTTAACACACAAAATATTCATAATACTAACTTCAGTATTACATTTTACAAAATGCTCCAGTTGTGACAAATAACTTAATTAATGAACCACATCAAGATGTCAAGCAAGAAAAATATTTAAACACGACTTGCACTTTTCCAAAGAAAATGGCTAGATAAATCTCTAAGTGTTACAGTAGCCTTTCTTAGTTTGCTTAATTTGAATTAAACTATTTTTCATTTGCTAAATCAAAGGTAAAGGGAACAGCCCTAATTTTTTTTTTTTTTTTTTTTTTTTTTTTGCCGTACGCGGGCCTCTCACTGTTGTGGCCTCTCCCGTTGCGGAGCACAGGCTCCGGACGCGCAGGCTCAGCGGCCATGGCACACGAGCCCAGCCGCGCCGTGGCATGTGGGATCTTCCCGGACCGGGGCACGAACCCGTGTCCCCTGCATCGGTAGGCGGACTCTCAACCACTGCGCCACCAGGGAAGCCCAAAGCCCTAATTTTCTGCTTCATACTCTGCCCCAAAAAATGTACCGAAAACTTCCAGATTTTCCACTAAAATATACTAAGCCAAACATTTTAAACAACTTGTTCATTAAAATACTTAATTTTAAAATTATCTCAAATACCTATTTTTTCTTTTGATCCTCCAGCAAGTAGATTGATATTTTCTCCTGGTAACAATTCTAATTGCTCAGTACATTCAACAAACTCTCCAGATTCAAAACTGCTTAGTGATCTGTAATTAAAATATTGGTTAGCTTGTTTTACACTCTATCCAGCCTGTGGAGCCATTCAAAAATACAGAACAAATTCTAGAAAAAGAAAACAGTTATACAGAATTCCTTTGATGAAAGTTCCTTCCACGTACGCCATTTTATTTTTACTTTGAAGATGTGACTACCATCTTAATTAGAGTGGCAAACTGGAAAGTCATAGCTACAGACATTCAGTATAGCATGCTCAACCCTCCATGTTTCCTTCCTCTTTTTGCAGTCCGTTATCCTTGGGGGCCCGACCAAAACACTAACAGTAGTGCTCTGCAGGGCAACTTCAACATCTAGTTCTCCCCAAGCTACCACTAAATTCCCTGCATGGCCTCACTGCTCACCTAAAGCGTAAGCCCCAGTAGGTCTCCTATTCTATTATCTCAATCTGATATCCTACTCCTGCCTTCTTTCATTGCTGGCCTCCCTCTTTCTCTCCCTTTTCCACTGTTTCCTGGAACCCGTTTCCCTTCTTTCAAAGAATTCTTCCTTCCCTTCTCCTCACCTTACCTGAAAATGGTACACCTTTGGAACTCCTCCCGATAGTCTGTAGCTTCAATGCCAGGATGAGGGCCTTACCCTCCTAGCAACCCACTGCTACTTCCAGATCTTTCACTCTGTTCCCATTCCTATTACAGTTGTTCTCCAACCAACAAGATGACTCACAGTTTCTCAATTTCCCTCTTTTCCATTTATCTCTCATCTTTTCCTGTCCCTCTCACTATGTCACCTCCCTTACATTTCCAGCACTGAATACAGCACTGGAAATGAACATCACTTGACTGCACCTGCTTCTACCTTAATAAACCCCAAGCTTGGATCAATGCAACCACCAGCTTCTCAGGTGAGCCATAATCACTTGGCACTGATGAACTGTCTCGGTGTGGTGACCAACACACTTTTCATTTCTGCCACCACAGAAACGGCAGGTCTGCTGTGTCCCCACTATGCTCTACAATGCCCTTGCACTTTCAGCTAATGACTGACACCTCAGAAAAAAAACACACACAGACTTTCATTTTCTCTACCTTCACCCCCCAATCCACATGCACTCCCCAAACTGTATGTATCCAACTTTAACTGCTTTCCTTGAGGCACAGGAAAGGTGGAGTCCAGTTAATCCTTCAATCACTGTTCTTTACCCTGCTTCTTCAGCCTGTCTTCTTATGGCTCCTTCCCCTAGGCTTAAAAGAACATTTAATCTCTCCAATATTTATAATGAACACACAGTACTCTGTTCCAGCCACAGCGTTCTTTCCTTGAGTTCAATACCCAATTAACCTAACTGAAACTTTTCATTTTCAAGTTTCTCCACCACTCCACAGTATTCAACCTGGCTGCTTCTCCTTCTCTCTCTACAAAGCTCTTCTTGCTCAAAGTGTAGGGAGTTCCCGACAAGGATGACTATTCCTGTCTGGTTCTTCTGCATCTCCAACACTGCCTTCCTCAGTGCCCTTGTGTTTTCTTCAGCAGCTTCTTCTCCCATCCCTTAACAAAAATGCTCAAAAGGACTCTGACCATGGCCCTCTTTCTTTTTCACTCATGCTTCTCCAGAGCATTATCTGTGGTTTGGTGGTTTATGAAGGCTCTGGAGTATAAAGAGTGAAAAAGAAAGAGGGCCTGTGATTATCACCCATATACTAATGATTCCCCAAATCTCTCTCAAGCTTAGGGTTTTCACCTTAGTTCCAAATCCAATTCTTAACTGCTTACTCAAACAATCTTGTCTGCATGTTTCACGTACCTTAAACATGCTTCATTGTTCTCTGTGTGTTCCTACTTCAATTAATAGCATCTGTTTTCCTCCCTCTACCTTTGCCCCACAGATCGATGGTCTACATGCGTCCACCCTGGCCCTTTACCTCCAGTCTCCTGACAACCCAGGAGAGTGAGCCAGTAAGTCAGATCATGATATGCCTCTCTTACTCAAATCCCACCTAAGATTTTCTACCTTATTGGGAGTCAAAGTCTTTTTCAGAGTTCCCACCTACTTCTCTACCCTTATCTCCGATTATTCACTCTGCTCCACCACGGTGGCTTCCCAGGCATTTCCAGAACACTCCAAGCCTATCATCCTTGCATCAGGTCTGTTTCAAGTCTGTGCTCAAATGACATCCTGATGGCATTCCCCAACCTAGTCTGTGTGTCTCCTCCTCACTAGAAAGTCAGCTCCTCAAGGGTTAGAATTTGTGTCTGTCGTACACAGTGCTACACCCCAGTGGCTGGCACTCAGTACGTGCTCAATGCAGAAACTACCCATTAATTCATTTACTCACTACAAGCTGAGCTCCTTGATGGTGAGGACACCTAATGACCCTTATCATCCCAGCCAAGTGTCTGGGACACAGCCTGTACTCAAATTTCGAATTAAGAGATTAATAAATGCACAGAGGAATAAGGGAAAAACAAAAAAGGGAGTTTAATTTACAAATGTCACAAACTCTGGCCTCTTTATAATAAATGTTTTTGATATATTCACACCTAATTTAGAAACAAAGCCATCAAACGTTATCCTTTCTAAAGCAGTGACAAATTTCTCTTTATATTCATTATGATTTTAGAACAGGCTCTGAGAATCAATACCAAATGACTGTTTCAACATAGAAATCTGTCTTCCCATTGCATGAATACCCTCCTCACCTCTAATGCTGGTTTTTCATTGTAGTCATTTTTAGAATGGCAGTATTATTAGAACTATAACCATCTTGCCATAGTAAATATGGACAATTTTAATATTTTTCTGCCATAAAAGAAGACTTTAAAGTTAATGAAAATTTGTTTAATGGGGTAAGAAATCCTTACTTTATGTAGTTGAAATCAGCTTTTAGGTTGAGAGAAGTACTGCTGGTACTCTTTTTCAAGTCATGGATAGCATTCTGCCATTCCTGTACAGCAGCCCAATCAGCAATTGAAATGTAGCACTCACATGCTTTATTTCCCAAATAATTTATAACCTCAGGAGAAGAGTCAGTTGGTTTGGACAGCACAGTTTTTCTGGATTCACCTGAGTGAAAGTATTTCATAAAATAGAGAGAGAGAGAGAGAGAGACCCAAAGCAGTTATAAATATTTCAAAGAGCAGAGAAATCTAAAAATATACAGTAAGATCATGAGCACAAACTATTTGACTACAACTTTTTATTTAAACCCTGAATGCTCACCATTCAAAGAATGTTTGGGGCTGGCACTGTTACGCCCAGCGTTAGCCAATGTGAGAACAGATTTGTCGAAGCTGGAGATGCAGCAATCAACACCTGTCATGGCACACAGGTGCTCCTGGTACTCCACAGAGGCCTTTTCAAACCTTCAACACAAGTTCAAACAGTCTTATTTTTTAATTATCCACATATTTCATTTCTAAAAAAACTGGAAAGAATGAGTTACTCAATCAACTAAGCTGAGACAATGAGTTGATTGTTCTGTGTGGGGTTGAGCAGGCACAAAATTAGATCTCTTCCTCACAAAAAATGAAAATAAGTTCAAAAATCGTTAAGTGTTTAAGAGACAGTATAAAATAACTAACAGAATATATCAGTATTTAATCTCAATGTGTGCAAAGACTAAATAGAAAAATAAACACAAGAAAAAAAATACATAATGTTAACAGATCTAATGACATCATAATTTGAAACTTCTGGGCATCCAAAAAAAATAGGGACTTCCGTGATGGCACAGTGGTTAAGAATCTGCCTGCCAATACAGGGGACACAGGTTGGAACCCTGGTTGGGGAAGATCCCACATGCCGCGGAGCAACTAAGTCCGTGCTGTAGAGCCCGTGAGCCACAACTACTGAGCCTGCGTGCCACAACTACTGAAGCCCACACACCTAGAGCCCATGCTCCGCAACAAGAGAAGCCACTGCAATGAGAAGCCCGCGCACTGCAGCGAAGAATAACCCGTTCACCGCAACTAGAAAAAGCCCCCACACAGCAACGAAGACCCAACACAGCCAAAAATAAAAATAAATAAATTTATTTATTTTTTAAAAAACATGAACATTAAAAACAAATTACCAATCAAGAAGTTAGATAGCATCAATAATCTTGGTGTAAAATAAAATCTCACAGATCAATAACGAAAAAACCGAGAGGCCACAAAGACATAATCTATGTTTTTAAAAATCACAAATGGTCAATGACATAAGGGGAAAGTTCTATTTATTAATAAAGAAATGTAAATTAAACATTTTCACTAACATGGTGGCAGGGTTCTTGTTTCTCAGTAGCCCTCTGTATTCACAAACATGCAGAGAAGAGGTGTTACTCTATTGTTAGAGATACAAATTGGAACCATCTTTTATGTAGGGTAAATTAGCAATAGTCTATATATCATAAGCCTTATGGTCTATAGCCTTTCTTCTAGTAAATCAACTTGTAGGAATGCATTCAAAGAAAACAATCACAAACATGAGCAAAGAATTAAATGCCATGGTGCATTAAGACTAGTAAAAACATCACAAATAACTTTGCTGTCCAACAATAACGAACGTTAAATTATGGTACATTCCCCAAAAAAAGAAAAAAACAATGTGTTGTTAAAAATCACATCGTAGGGCTTCCCTGGTGGCGCAGTGGTTGAGAGTCCGCCTGCCGATGCAGGGGACACGGGTTCGTGCCCCGGTCCAGGAAGATCCCACATGCCACAGAGCGGCTGGGCCCGTGAGCCATGGCCGCTGAGCCTGCGCGTCTGGAGCCTGTGCTCCGCAACGGGAGAGGCCACAACAGTGAGAGGCCCGCGTACCCGCGTACCGAGAGGAAAAAAAAAAAAAAAAAAAAAAAAAAAAAAAATCACATCGTAGAATATTTAACACGGCAAAATATTTTTTTAAATATTGCTGAGTAGAAAAAGCAAAATCATAAGACCAGCAGAAACACTGCTATTTCTGTGAAGAGGATAAAAAACTATATATAAGAGAAAAAAGAACTAGAAAGAAGGCATATATGTACACCAAAACTAACAGTTACCACTAAGAGATGGAATTATGAGCCATTCTTTTATTTTCCCTACATTTTCCAGATTTGGTAAAACTTATATAAGCATACACAGAGGCACTAAATGAGTTTACCTAGAGCAATGAGTATGAACATTTAGTGCACAGAGCTAATGAGCAAGAACTCTGGCCATAAAGGGCAACTTGTATCAGACTCTGACATGAAAGGTTATCAATTAAGAATCAACATTAAGTGTAATTAACATTTAATTATAATGTTAGTCAGTAATACAAAAAAATTTAACATAGAGAAATACTATCACCCATTTCCTTCCTTCCAACTTACCTCCCTTCAGCCTGTTGGGCCACTGAATTAATCCAGAGAAGATTTTTTCCGACGACCGAAGATGACCAGGCAGCAATTCCCTGTATAGCTTCAGGACAATGAAGTTCACACAGTGCTTCTACCACCATCATGATAGTTACTTCCAATTCATTCCCCTGAGAGTGGCATTCAGAAAAATCAGTCACAGACCTCAATACCTTCAAAATTCAAATCTCTACTAAATTTACAACTACCGATCCTAATCTAAAGCCTGAAGTCAAATTTATTTAACAATTATTTTTACAACAATGAAACTGCATTATTGGAATTAACCTAAAATGTTACATATAATGTAGATACAAAGGGGGGGTGGTGGTGATGGACCTTAACAGCACATGCGTGCTAGTCTTTACAAAACAAACTTACTTAAACATTTAAACTGTGGCATCTTTGGGAGTAACACGTGAAGTAAATACAAAACAAAAATTAAGTAACCATGAATTAAAGAATGCTTAATTTTATGTCTTTGAATATTGCCTACTGACATTACCTTAACTAGTAAACATGTGCAATTTTTGGATTCCACTTATGTAGTGACACTACTTACAAGCCAGCACATTTCCCTACATTATAACATTATTAGTATTATACTTTTACATCTATTATAAAATTATTACACTTTCCCATACATTATATAATCATTATAAATTATTATAAAAATTCTTTCTTCTATACACAAATTTCTTAGAATTACCTTTAAAGTTCTAACCCTTAAGCATAAGTAATGAATATTTTCATTCTAAGTAGAAAATATGAATAGGTGACCCTGGAAGTTACTGCTTGTATAAAGATACTGGACCAAAAGCTTTAAAAATGAATAGAACTGGTCTTCCCTGGTGGTGCAGTGGTTGGGAATCCGCCTGCCAATGCAAGGGACACGGGTTCAAGCCCTGGTCCGGGAGGATCCCGCATGCTGCGGAGCAGCTAAGCCCATGTACTACAGCTGCTGAGCCTGCGCTCTGGAGCCCATGAGCCACAACTACTGAAGCCCACGTGCCTAGAGCCCATGCTCCACAACAGGAGAGGCCACCACAGCGAAGAGTGGCCCCCGCTCTCAGCAACTAGAGAGGACCCACATGCAGCAGCAAAGACCCAATGCAGCCAAAAATTAAATAAATGGATAAATATATATTTTTTAAAGTTCATTAAAAAAAAAAAAAGGGGGCTTCCCCGGTGGCACAGTGGTTGAGAATCTGCCTGCCAATGCAGGGGACAAGGGTTCGAGCCCTGGTCTGGGAAGATCCCACATGCCGCGGAGCAACTGGACCCGTGAGCCACAACTACTGAGCCTGCCCGTCTGGAGCATGTGCTCCACAGCAAGAGAGGCCGTGACAGTTAGAGGCCCGCGCACCACGATGAAGAGTGGCCCCCGCTCGCCGCAACTAGAGAAAGCCCTTGCACAGAAACGAAGACCCAACAGAGCCTAAAATAATAAATAAATAAATAAATAAATAAATAAATAAAATGAATAGAACTTTTAACTTCTTTTATCCATAGATTAGATCATAGCAAAGGAATTAAGCCCAAATTTTTCTAATTAACAGATTTAATTAACTCCACACACACACCACTTTACCTGAGATGAATTTGTCTTCATTTCTGTAAGCAAGTCGAAGCCATGTCTCACTGTCACAGCAGGCTGTCCTGCCAACAATCCAACCCTCATGATGGAGAGTCGGATCCGAGTCAGCCAGTCTTGACAAGTTTGGCGATTGGTATAGAAAAAAGTCCTAATGACCTTTAGACGAGAAAGAAGAGCTCAGTACTGGTTCAAATTACAGGCAGAGATGTCTCAAATACACATAAAGCACATACACAAGTCTACTGCGATTTCAGCTCTGCATGCACACACTGCCAGGTATGACCACAAAACTGACCAAGCAACATTCAGCCCACTGAAACCAACCTTGGGAGGTGATGTTAATGCATTGGCGCATCCCTCATATGCATTATACATTAACTTCTCCAGGTTTTCCAGATACTGAAGAAGAAGCACAAGTCTAAGCTGGTTGCTACTGTGGCCTTCATCATTGTCTGCAGTTGTCCACTGACTAACATCTTGATCGGGGTTTAATGTGTGAGCTGCAAGACTTCTAATGATACCTAAAACCAAAAACAGCATTCCAAATTTAAAAGGAATCTTCAAAGATTCTAGAAGTTCTTAGAGATAATTTCACAAATTCACATTTATCAAGTATCCTCTGTATATCCATCATTTAAAAACAAAAGTCCCAACAAGATCTTTTCATTTTTAGAGGAAAAAAACATCTTCTCCACACAAATCCCCTAAATTTGTGAACAAAAACACATACAACATGATTAGTTAATAAAAGCTTATTCTAACAAACATATCTAAAAGATTAACTGATAAAGTACTAAAGAAAAAAATCGTATACTCTCAAATTTTTGCTTTAACAAGATAAGAAATCCATTATTTCTTAATGTAAGCTTGAAAGTATTTACATCACAAAGTTTGAAACAATGCAGAGTCAATTACCTTCAATTGTCTGGAAGGTATCCTGAGCTCTGCCCAGTGGGGTTCTCAACTTAGAAAGGACAGTGAACTGTGCTGCTTCCCAAATAGCCCACTGCCAAAGGACAGCATCTGTCTTTAGTAGATTGCGGGGAATTGTTGATTGGTCACGTTTATCCAGTCTCTGGCAGCTATAGAACAATCTTTCTAACCAATTGTCCTTCCTGGGAAAAGCAGTTTCATATTTAACAGACAATGACAACTTCGTTTAAAAAAAAAGACAAAAACAAAAAACAAACTGCAAGGGAAATGGGAGTAGGGGACTACAATCTTCCCTACTTGAAAAAGGCAAACATGTAAAATTGGGAAGCATTATGTCCCCACCTCTCATTTTAAAGAGGTCTTTTACAGTTGAAATAGGATGGGGTATGGTACGGACAGATTATTAGGGTAAAAGGCTCATGACAATTTGGCTATCAGGATAAAACATTCATTGCAACTAAAAATCTCCAGAATGCCTACGCCCCCAGGCCCCTCCCCAAAGCACTGATGACTAGGTCAGATCAGTTAATTGTCAACTACATTTCACCATCACTGTCAGTTGCAAAGCCCACTTTTATTTCTTCAGATGCCATCTTCAAAGCAATTCCTCCTACTACTGAAAACTTAAAACAACCCATTTGAGAAGAATATTACTTTCTACTCTGCCACCCCTGACATATTTTCTCCTCAAAACTGGGCACAGGGTTAAGATATTCATGTATATTTAAATTACTTTTCCCAGATGAAAGAGTCAAAGAAATAATCTTACCCTGTTCTATGAGAGTTCCCATACAAAATAAAACTAATAACATCAGAGAAATCTTGTGGGTGGAATGTGTTACTTGGTGCTTTACTCATGTGACTTCTTAATGCTAAAGAAATTTCTTGAATTTCTGTGTGGTTGTTATTGCTGTAGACAGAAAATAAAGTCATTGTTATGCAAAATGTTTTCATTAAAAAGTTAGTTCATACTGTAAATGAATCATTTCCCTGCTAACTAAATTTGAAAGTAAAAACTGATAAAATTAAGGCTTAAAAAATACATACAGAAATGTTACAACTTTGAAATTTAAGGTTCTTAAAGCACCAAAATTGACCTAATTTAAAACTACAAAAGAATACAATTTAGTTTTATGAATAATAACTACTAAGAAACATATTTTGGCATTATAAGTATTATTCTGTAGCAATTATCATCTCTTCAGTCACTGAGAAGCGCCATATAAGATGTGATATTAATTCACTAATAGGCAATTTGTCTTATCCTGAACTAAACATTGTGGGATGTCTTTGCACCAACATACCTCAAGACAACATCTAAAGGAATTGACTTCAATAGCTTTCCAAATGCTTGCCGAATACGAGTTCCACTATGGACTAGTTGAACACGGCAAACATCAACACACCTACAAAAAAATGAAATAGATAATACAAGTGTGGAATATTTCCAAGGATCAAAAGGGCCGGGGTCAAAATATTGGATCTTTAATGCATACCTCTGTAAAAGATCGTCTGGTAAGGAAGAGGACAAAGCATGTAGACTGCTGCATGCTTGTAGACAGATATTCACATCTTCGACAAGAGCTATCAAAAATTTAAAGACACTTTCAGCTTGCCAGAAGAAATTATATGCCACTATGTCATAATTTTCTGAACCCATTCATTTCAATAAACAATGAGTGACTACTATGGATGAGGGGCTGCTCCTGCCTGGAACCATCACTGGCAGTAACATTTGGGAAAATGACACTCTCAACAAAACCCACTCAGGGTGACTAGTCTTCACCCAAACCTTTCTCTGAAGGAAACTTTAAAAGTACATGGAATGTATAAACAATCACATAAGCTTAAAAATGTGACAATCACTTAAAAACAACTTGTTTTTCACATATTAAGAATGGCAAAAAAATTAAGACAGATTATGCATTTGTCATTAAAATGGGGATGATACATTTCCAGTCATGAAAAGCACTCAAGTGACTATCTGCCATTAACAAAGATCTCTTTTAAGCACTGATTAACATAATTAAATAATCTCAGATTCTTACTGTTGGCTAAAAGGCCTTTGCAAAATTTATGGAAAGATGGAAGAGAGAATAAAGGTGCATATGTTTCAGACTTCCTCATTAAAACAGCCACTTCCAAAGCCCAGGTCATTAATAGTTTCCTGAAACACAAAATATACAGTTGATTTCACATTAAAAAAAAAATAGAAAAACAACTTGAAAAACCTATTCTTTTTACATTAGTTTTCTTTTGGTCTTTTAAATACCTCAAGCGATAAGAAACAAATACTAAAACTATAGAAATTCCTTTGGCAAAACTGTCTTTTAAGAAAATCTCCCCAAACTAGCATAAATTGTAGCAAAAAATATTTTTAAATCTCTATAAATACATTCATCTATAAAATATTGCAGGAAGGGGAGGTTTCATGTAATTCTTTCAGGAAAGAACCAGAAATTCTAGATTAAATAATAAAACAAAAATTTAAAGTGTTTCATAATGAAGAAGTTGCTCTACCCATTCAAATGACAGTCTTCATTTCTTTTTCTCAAATTATGAAGCCAAGTTAACAAAAGTTAGAAACAATATTATAAGTATTAGTTACCTTGTGTCCTGGTTAAGATTATCTTTCTTAAGCAATATTCCCAGGAGATTTAATATAATTGAGAAATGTTTTTTTGTAGCTGTAGTTACAGTACTAATCACCGCTCCATCAAACAAGGATGGGGACGAGGAACTAAGACTACTAGATATAAAGTGGTCATGCCTGGAAGACAAAATTTGGATCATCTTTTCATCTCTCATTTAAAAAAAAAAGGCAATTCCAAAGTTAAGCCAATACATATTTTTTAAAATGTACTCTAGGGACTTCCTTCGTGGCACAGTGGTTAAGAATCCGCCTGCCAATGCAGGGGACATGGGTTCGATCCCTGGTCGGGGAAGATCCCGCATGCCACAGAGCAACTAAGCCCTTGCCCCACAACTACTGAGCCTGCGCTCTAGAGCCCACGAGCCACAACTACTGAGCCCGAGTGCCACAACTTCTGAAGCCCGTGCTCTGCAACAAGAGAAGCCACCACAATGAGAAGCCCACTCACAACGAAGAGTAGCCCTGGCTCGCCACTAGAGAAAGCCCACACACAGCAATGAAGACCCAAAACAGCCAAAAATAAATAAATAAATTTATAAAATAAAATAAACTTATAAAATAAATGTATACTCTAAAGGGCCCATCTTCCCTTTTAAAAATAAATTTTCTTTTCTTAAGAAGTATATGTAAACACATTACCTGGTACAGTGAGAATACAATGTGTAGAGCACTGCGTACTGAATGGCAGGGAAGTGAACAGCCAGGTCGCCATGCACAATCATCAGATTCTTACTAAGGAGTGCAAAGACAGTTGGAGACAGCGCCCACATCTGATGACGTACAAAAGAAAGTAAATGTATGGCTCCTCCAAGACATACATGAGCATACAAAAAGTTTATCCTTCAAAATATGTCTACACATTTTTAAAAATTAAAATTGACAGATTTAAATTTGGAAACAAGCTAGTACACTAAACCTGGGATCAGCAAATATTTCTTGTGAAGATGAGAGTAAATATCTCAGCCTTTGCAGGCCACATGACACCTCTGGTACAACGTCCAACTCCTCAACTCTGCCACTGCAGAGAGAAAAGTTACAGACAAAAAAAGAGGAATGAAAGTGGCTATGTTCCAATAAAAATTCTTTACAAAAAGAGGTGATGTTTGGTGATGGTTGCACAATTCTGTGAGTATACTAAAAATCACTGAATTGCATACTTTAAATGAGTATTATAATGTATGTGAATTATATCTCAATATTTTTTTTAAAAAAGAAAGAAAACAACAACACGTAGTGGGCTAGATTTGGTCCATGGACTGTAATTTGCTGATCCTTGGTCTAAACAAAGCCCTTGCACCCTTCAGTGCAGTAGATCGTATTTCCTCAGTTTTCCATGTACTTCAAATGGCAAGTTGCCCTGTCCAGTAAGAAAAAAGGCACACCCTGCCACTCTAAGCCTTTTCCATCCTTCCCTTTCTTTCCATTGCTAAGATACTCCTTTCCACCTGACTGCCCTGTCCCCACTCCCTCTCGTTTCCAGAGTGCAGGATGTAAACCTCAAATCTGAGCACAATGTGAATTTCTCAACAACCAAATTTTAGAATGCAAAGAAAGGAAGAGTCTACCACAGCCTAGCAGTGAGGGAAAGAGCAGCTATGGAGGGACACAGGGCCATCTGATCTAACAATATGGAAAGCATGCAAATATAAACATCAAATCTTGACTCTTCCCTCCCTTCTCTCTTAGACTACATTATCCCCTTAATTATATCCCATTACTTTTCATTATAAATAATGTTTTTCAATCCTGCAAGGTCCAATAGGAGGGAGAAATATACTAACCACAGCAATAATTATAAATGAAAAGCATGGTCATTTCAAATTTCTTACAGGAATAAAATCTTTATTCTTTTTCCAAAAGAATGTATGAATGTTCCTAGAGAAAAGCAGGTGGTCAAAAAATAAGGACCATATGGAAGCACTAACTCTAGTGGGAAGAAGGAAAAGAGTACCAGGGGAAGAAGGGGTTGCATATTAAAAGAACTATACAAACTTGCCCTGTGGAAAATGTTGACAATTTTTCTAAAAGCAGGCTAGAGTAAATAGGAGAAAGCATTAAAATACATTTTGTAAAAAATAAAACAAATATAAAAAACTTATCAAGGAAAGCAAGAGCTAAACATAATGGCAAGAAAATATTCCCGTCAATTTTAATTATCCAGGCATGTCCAAAATATGGCCGTTTGATCTATGTGATTCTGTAGACACACTCCCTTGATAGGTAAATGAAATATGTAAACATGCAATAAGAAGAGGCTGAAATGGGATAAAACAAAGTCATTACAAGTAAATACTCACCCCAATCAGTGAGTTTTTAGCATTTCCAATTGTAGTCAGAGCACTGAGGTCAAATATAACTACAAATTTTGCATTGTCTACATTGAATGCATGATTCTTAAAAGCCTCATGTTTTATTTCGGAACAGGCATCAGGAAGCTGCAGACTATGTAACAGGTTGTTTAGGGCACAAGTCATTTCTCCCAAAATTAATTTATAGGCAGTCTCCAGAACAGGAATATTCTTCAGGCCGAGCACTGCCTGATAAACAGCATGGGCTACAGCAACAACCTTAAAAAAAGAATTCAGGAAAGTGATAATTAAATGGAAAGTATATTACTATCTGCATAATGGTGATGATGCAAATCAGTTTAAGACTGATAAATTTACTGTCCAAAACACCAAAGACCTTAATTTTTAAAAAAGCAATTTAGGAAACCTACATAGTATCAGTAAGCATCTTAAAATCTATAAAGCTTTATTTTATGAAAGGGTCCTCTAAATTAAAAATGACAATGTGAAATTTCTTAAAAGTCCTTTTTTTTTTCAAGCCAGTATCAAAACACATACAAACAGCATTTTATTAAGATAGGTTTTCCTACATCTACTTAGAAAGTCTATAGTGGCTTTGACTGGGAGTCAGTTAAGAAGCTAACGATGAAGTTTTATTTACAACATACACATGACATTTTAATAAAACAAATTTAATAAAATCTGAAAAAACTATCTGCATATCATTCATCAAGGTATACAGTACGAAAATCAAATATTAAGTTAAGTGAATCATTATAATTTCTTTATTCTAAATCAAATATTTATCATTTCGATTTCATTTATGTAGCCTACTAAGGAACATGAGTCAAACTCTTCAATGACCTAAGTTTATCAAAAGTCTGATCAATGAATCACTTACCTCTTTTTCTTTATGATAACGCAAAAACAGTAGTTTAGATGATGGTATAAATAGTTTTTCTACAAATGATGATGGCAGTTTTGTATTTATCTGTTCAACAATCTAAAAGAATAAAATAAGAAATGAGCTATCAATTCACAAAAGAACATGGAGGAATCTTAAATGCACATTTCTAAGGGAAAAAAAAAACAATATGAAAAGGCTGCATACTGTATGATTCTAACTGTATGACACTCTGGAAAAGGCAAAACTATAGGGGCTTCCCTGGTGGCGCAGTGGTTAAGAATCCGCCTGCCAATGCAGGGGACATGGGTTCGAGCCCTGGTCCGGGAAGATCCCACATGCCGCCAAGCAACTAAGCCCGTGCGCCACAACTACTGAGCCTGCACTCTAGAGCCCGCGAGTCACAACTAATGAGCCCATGTGCCACAACCACTGAAGCCCGCGTGCCTAGAGTCCATGCTCCACAACAAGACAAGCCACCACAATGAGAAGCCCGTGCACAGCAACGAAGACCCAGTGCAGCCAAAAATAAATAAATTAAATTAAAACAAACAAACAAAAACTACAGAGGCAGTAAAAAGATCAGTGGTTGCCAGCCAGAAGAGGGGAGAGAATAGGGGGAACACAAGGGATTTTTAGGGCACTGAAACCCTTCTGCATGATACTATAATGGTGAATAAATGGCATTATACATTTGTCAAAATCCATATAATGTACAATACAGAGAGTGAACCCTAAAGTAAACTATGGACTTTAATTAATAATGATGTCTCAATTTGGCTCATCAGTTGTAATAAAAGTACCACACTAAAACAAGATATTAATAATAGTAATAGAGGAAACTATTGGGGGAAGAGGTTATATGGGAACTCTGTACATTCTGCTTAATTTTTCTGTAAACCTAAAAACTGCTCTGAAAAATAATCTATTAAAGAAAAAAGTAATATATCTAAGCTATAGGTTTAGGCCTTAACATTGTGACATTAAAATGTTTAGATACCGAAATAGGATACATGTATTTACACTTAAACATGGGTTTTTTTTCACATTGGCAAAGGGAAGTGTAACTATGGCAGAAATGTTTAGCAGAATGTCACCTAGAATTTGCTTTGAAATAATCCAGTTGGGGATGCAGGGATAGCAAGGAGGAGGCAGAGAGTAGGAGGCCTAGATGAAACCAGATGGGCCATGTGCTTCTAATTATAGAAACTGAGTATTTAGTATGCAGAGATTCATTATACTACTCTACTTTTTTTTTTTAATATACTTCAAAAGGTCCATAATAAAAGGTGGAGAGAGGGGGTATATTTATGATTAAGAAAAGAATAAAAACTATCAAAGTTTTCATGCTTCAGAAACAAAACATAACAGGGTCTTTCAAAATAGCTATCAAGTATCTTCTCTACATAGTATTTACCAGGAGTGCTAGATAGTCTCATGTGAAGGATGATATTTCATCCAAAAAAAAAGGTAAAGCTACACTGAGATGAGCTCTCAAATACTAAAAGTACACAGATACTAGAGCAAAAACAAACTAGATTATATAGATAAGACTAATTAATGCAAAAAACCACAAACAAACAAGGGCTTAATTTCTTCTGCATCAATTTAAATTTAAGGGCCTGAATAAACATATTAAACAAAAAAGAATTCACATACCAATGTGAGTAAATTCAAGACTGAGATGATATAATCTGTACCAGAAGTCTGGCAATTCTCCAGTTGATCTAATCCATATGTAATAACCATGTCACAATGTATAGTCATGCTAGGATCCAAGCTGCCGAGCAAAACACCAACACACTCATTAGCAGCTGTCAACACAGCCTCAGAAAAAAACACCTGGTTTGCAGCCGTCACACATCTCATTACTCTGTACAGAACCTGCAATGGGGAAAACAAGCAGCTTTAAAAAAAAAACTCATATTCTTCCACAGAGCAAGAAATATTTTCTATTTAATGCAGTTTCAACTGAAAATTAACTGCCTGCCTTGTCAGTAGTCTCTTAATATTCTAGTTCTCAGTGGCTGAATAATAATAAGGGTATCTCTGGTATAATACACAAAAAGGATATTGCCTAAGTATTCTAAAGTACTATTGTGACAGGAATGGAATTTGCCATACTCTATTTCCCTTATACCCAATTCCTATCCCCCCACCAGTCACTAAATGGTTGAAGTTCAGAATCTTCATAATAATCATGAAATACACCAGAACTTAGAACAGTAACAGTATTAACAACATGGGAATATCCTGCCGTGAGAATAACTTTCCGTAATCTAGCGCTTGGACTTTTAATCAATCTTTTGAAACTAAATATCCAAAATAGCTTTAGCTTATGAAAGTTCATGCATGTACTGATGGTCCCTATGTAAAGATAAATATAAATATTCTCATTCATAACATATAATACCTATTTGAGGATTATGAAAATCTTATCATTTCCAGCCCAAAAAAAACCCAGTAAACTATAGTGGTCAATGTACTACATTTCTAATAAAAATAACTTAGGAAAAAACAAGTACAGAAAAACAAATACAGAAAAATATTTCTCAAATTTTTCTGTAATATTCAACAACCACTACATATAGGATTTTTTTGTAAATCTGCATACAGATTTAAAAGGCCTAAAAGACCATTTTTGGCAAAGACCTAAAAGACCTTCATAAAAGAGTACATCTAATATAGAACTATCCTGGAAAATGATACATTCCTGTCCTTTTGTTTTATATCTGAGTTAACTGCTTTTATTTCAACACTGACAAAGTCATCAACCACCCATCTTTTAGACAGTGAAAATAAAGATATTAAACCACTTGGATCAGTTTTAAAATATTAACATGCTGGTTTTAATTATCTTCAGGACATTTCTGCTCAAATACACGATTAACTTGTACCAAGAATTACATATATAATTAATGTCCTATTTTATCTAGCAAAGTGTTGAACAAAAGTAAATGCTCATAAAAGCTAGAATTTTATACTAGCAGTAAAATTTTAATCATTTAGGTTAAATCTTTTATGACTTTATCACACAGGTTTCTTCTCCCTTCTTATTCAAGCAAAATATAATGATGGGGGTTCACTTCTCACATCCATTACACTGAACCACTCACTGGACTGTAATACAGTGCAGCTGATGTCTGGGGCTGCTGAAATGTGGCAATCTAGCTACGTCTTATAATTGGTCTCAGGCTATTACATAGTTTAAGTTCTTATATCTTATATCCTTTGATGTCAGGCTATCAAGTTTCATACTGTCATGCTTAGAGAAAATTACTTTTCGAGGCCTTCTCTGTTGAGTTATTCTTAGTATGCTGAAAAACTAAAAGGAGACACAATAATTTTAAAGCAAAACTCAGTATTATTAAAAAACTAAAGAATAAGATTTTTAAATTCATATTAAAAACAAGAATAAATGAACCTACAGAGAATCTCCTAAAAGAAAAGTTCAGGGCTTCCCTGGTGGCGCAGTGGTTGAGAGTCCGCCTGTCGATTCAGGGGACACGGGTTCGTGCCCTGGTCTGGGAAGATCCCACATGACGCGGAGCGGCTGGGCCCGTGAGCCATGGCCACTGAGCCTACGCGTCTGGAGCCTGTGCTCCGCAACGGGAGAGGTCACAACAGTGAGAGGCCCGCGTACCGCAAAAAAAGAAAAGTTCATAGGCATTTAAAAATTCAGTGGACTTTTTTTCATCAGGTTGGGGGGTGAGGGGAGTAAGATATAGAATTCCCTACTTTTCTGGCTATTTAAGAAAGTGGCCAGACACCTACACACATGCTAAACAAATGAGGGATTAATAACATAGCTCACTAGGTAAACAGAAGCATGTAAAAGAAAAGACAATTTTTGTTGAATGATACTAAAGACTACTAAAACTTACATCTGTTACGTATGCCTCAGTAATTGGAGGACCCCGAATTGGGCTGAAACGTTCCCCAATGCTCCTCACCACAGTACTGAATACCCGGAGAAGCGCTGCCAACTTTGGTAAGGACACGGATGGAGGTGGAACATCTTCATCCACTGACTCCCCAGAGGCCACATGGCTGAGGTCCTAGATGGGAATTCAACAGCATTCTTATTTAAGTAAGACATTGTTTAAAAAACAAAAAACAACTCCCAATTTTTAAATCAATTAACTTTATAATACATTTTTACAAATAAAGAGGAATTTCGGCTTATGAGAAAAGGAAACATGAATCTAAATATAAAAGTAGATTTTGCTTCTCTAATTATTTAAATAAGCAAATATTAACCTCAATAGATTCTTTGAGCCACTCAAGTCAACAGTATACTATGCCAATATTAGTCACATGAAGAGCAAGGGGGGTTGGGGGAGTTTAGAGGAGGTTGGTTTAAAAAATTTTAAGACCTTAGAAGACCTAGCTTACAGATTTATAAGCTAGCTGAGGAAATTAGACATATTCAAAGGAAAAGATTAGCAAAAAATGGGGAACTAGAACCAACATATACCATAATTAAGCACCAAAATAATCAAAGAGAATTAAATCTTAGGGATAGCAAAGGGAAGTCTCTACAAACTAGAATGGGTGGCTTATCAGAAGCAGATCAGCTTTAAAGGTGCGCTAGGAACCAAGACATCCTAGGCGTAGGGGTAAAGAAACATGTGGAAGCAAAATAGTCCCTCACTTTTCTCTGAAAGGGAGCAGATAGATTGGTACAGTTAAAAGTAGTGAAGTAACTGTTTGGTAGAAGTAGCAAAAGTATAAAGAAAAGATGAAGCTGAATCTTTATGGAAGCCTTGACCACCAAACAAGAATCTTGGTAATTACCAGCTGAGTAGGGAAGAAACACTAAGATGGCAGGTTTAAGTCAGGACAGTGGCCAGGAAATCCAAGAACCAGTAATAGACACTTCAACAGCAGTATTAAAGGTACCATACTCAAAGGTGGCTGAAGCCAAGCCCTGTCCTCCAAAGCATGATCCAAGATTGCCAATACAAGTAAGAGAAAAGCCTTTAAGGGCTTTTATACAATATCAATTCACCTTTTTCATAACAAAAAATAAGAAACAACTGAAGAAAATGTCTTCAGGAAACTAACAGCCACCAAGATTATTTCAAGCTTTGGGAAATTAGGCGTGCAATTTTTCTATCTTTCTGGTAATTCTGCTGGCAACTTAAAAACATCTAAAAATAATTAAAATATTGCAATGGTCTCATAATTTTTGCTTAAATGTCAGGTGATCTGAATTGTTTTAAAATAAATCTAGCACTGCTTTAGATTTTTGTTTTTGCTTTTTTCTTACCTGAAATTTTAGGAAATAACTTCATTTTTTATATACTCACCTCAGCATATGCCTCCATGTCCTCTAGAAACTGACCAAGAAGAGTGGTAGAAAATGCAAGATCAGCTACCCAGAATGGCTCCAAACTCTGCAACCACCCTAGGAATCATACAAGAAATTTTGGAAGAGTAGAAAAAAATTTTAAGTCCAAGTTAAAAAAATATTTAAGAGAATTCTTTTAAAAGGCATCTGGTTTTCAAGTTGCCCACTCTTGAAACATGCCTTATATCATAAAATTAGGACTGTAAACTGTTTTTTGTTTGTTTGGGGCCGTGCTGCGTGCTGCGCGGCTTGCGGGATATTATTTCCCCGACCAGGAACTGAACCCGGGCCCCCGCAATGGAAGCGCAGAGTCCTACGCACTGGACCACCAGGGAATTCCCTGTAAACTGTTTAATATACTAATGATTAATCACTACCTCTTTTAATGCTACAGAAATGAAAATTCTCCAGAAATTAAAATATAATCTCATGCCCTTTATTTTTAATAAGTAGATTCAGTATCCATACTGTCACTACACACAGGACTTAAACTAAAATGTGCCAATCTACGGCCACCTTGGCTTTCTTCTCCAGGGCCACACCTGGCCACCAAAAGTGTACACTCATCCCCCCAGGGGAAATGGGACCACTTGCCAGTGGAACTGAGAGAACTACTCTCACCTGTATATCTTAATTTCAGAAGTTTATTTCACCAAATAAGCTATGAGAAATTACAGCACCTGGAACAAGCTGAAATGTCCAAGTGAGTCATATTAGTCATTCATTTAACTCGGAAAAAAAAATTTTTTCTTTATCATTTATGACAATCCTCCAAATTAATCCATTTGTTTAATCAATAGAAAAACAATAAATCACGAATATCCAGGATCTTCCTTTCTACCCTTCAGGGTACTGCCACTGTGGTATCTCCTACCACCAGCACCCGCAGCAAATGACTTGAGATAAAGTCCTTACTCACAGGTGCAACACTACAATCTGTATTTACTCTCCCTACCTACTACAAAAGTACACATTTTTCCTTTTAATAGATAAATTTAGCTAACAAGTAATCTTCACCAAAGTATCCTCTGAAGCAATTATTTTTCTTGCCTTATCAAAAAAGTAGTGTTAACAGCTGGTCTTTAAGAAACGAACACTCCTTCCCACAATATTTAAATGACTGGTATATGCTGAACGACTCACCAGACACCTGCTGTGTAAGCGAAGGTTTCTGAGTATGATCTATATGCCATCCGACTAATATGTCAACTGTATCCTGGATGGAGACAGAGAGAAGGGGACTAATCATTTTAAGGTGTTATTGCTATTCCAGCCTGTGGACCATTTCAAAGTAAGAGAACCTAGAACATCTTACGTCCTACCTTCTTGACATTATACGTTAAAGGGGGGTTGGGAGGGGCAGGGCAGGAGAATAATGGAGCTTTCTTTATGACACTGATGAAAATATTTCTTTCTTTAAGTATCTTAAGGTATTAGTGTTAGCAAGTACACATGGTATTTTTTATAAAACTACATTATTGCATCATTCAATCCTGGACCTTAAAACCAATTATACTCGAAGGAGGAGAAACTTTGTTTTCTATCTAATTCCCCAGGTCCTCATACATGCAGCCAATCCCTTACCCCATCATCTGAAAAGAGGGGGTGGGGAACTCACCCTAAAATTAGTGCTGAAAATATGAGGGTAACATCGAGCTACCAAAAGAATGCACTTAACACATTTGCAAAGTAATTCTGGTGTATCCACATTTTCAAGAATGGACTGCAGGCTGGTCATTACAAGCTAAAAAATAAAAGTTACAAACCGTGAACATTTAATAAAACAGGGAGAAAACAAGCAAATTAGGTTCATTATTTAATAGCGACTATAGCCAAAACTGACTATATCAAAGAAAATAAATTCTATAGTTTTAGTTCCCAAAAAAGTTGAAAACATTTCAATCCACTGTTTTCCCCTCGTTTAACATCTGTTAACATTATTCCTAAGTAACATGTTTACATTGTTCGTAAGTGCTCTCTTCAAAACCATGGGTGTGATTAAAATTTCAAGTACAAAAACTAAGATGTGCTTGGGAAACTTGTCTTTAAAGTACCAAAATTATTTTCCAATTCAAAACAGAGTAGATGTTGTACGATTTATACTTTAAGATATTAGTACTTGCTTCAAATTGGAATGATTTAAAGAAGGTTAGCATGGTCCCAACACAAGAATGACACGCAGGCTCATGTTACTACTACATATATTTTTAAAATAAATATATGGCATACTACCTATAGAATATTTTGCAGCTAAAATCTTTTTTTGTTAAAACCAATTTTTTCCCCAAAAGGAAAGCTCTTCTCTACAAAAGAATAATGTTAAAAGTATAGAAGAAATGCTAGAATTAGAAAACCATCATTTTGCAATAGCCAATGCTATAATCTATACAATGCACAGAATATGAATGAATGCTATAATCAAGTGAAATATTATGAAAAAAAACAGGATATTCAGGAGGTCTCACAGTATCATGCCCACATTACTCACTAATTACAAAGGGAGAAAAATAAGCCTTCACAATGGAAAGATCTGGTTGGTTATCACCTTAACCAGGTGATGAAACTCTTCATCTAAGAGTTATGTGAACCTGAAGTTATATGCCTGCTAGTGTGATACAACACTAAGTATGAACCCATGAAGTATTCGTGACCAAAATATATGAACTGAATCGAATCAGGAAGGAATAATCAGACAAGCCCAAAACGTAGAACATTCTACAAAATAAAAGGGACAAAAAAGGGTGCAGAGAATTGTTCTACTTAAGAGGTTAAAGAGGCACACCACCGTCTTCAAGAGATTAAAGATTCATCAATACATGAACCTTGATGGAATCCTGGGTAAGACAAAAGTTATAGACATCTTAGCGGCAGCTACAAAATTTGAACATGGATTGTCTTATGTGACAAAATTAATTTTCTTACGTATGATTATAATGTTGTTATATATGAGATTAGCCTTAATCTTAGGAGAGGCATGCTGAAGTATCACAGGATAAACCATCATGATGTGTGGAATTTATTTTCAAATAGTTCAACCAAAAAATCATGTCTTGGGCTTCCCTGCTGGCGCAGTGGTTGAGAGTCCGCCTGCCGATGCAGGGGACACAGATTCGTGCCCCGGTCCGGGAAGATCCCACACACCACGAAGCGGCCGGGCCCGTGAGCCATGGCCGCTGAGCCTGCGCGTCCGGAGTCTGTGCTCCGCAACGGAAGAGGCCACAACAGTGAGAGGCCCGTGTACCGCAAAAAAAAAAAAAAAAAAAAAAAAAAAAAATCGTGTCTCTGTGTCTGTGTAGAAACAAAACAACTGCAGCAAAATGTTAATAAGTGACAGATCTAGGTAAAAGATATATGGGTGTTTAATGTACCAGCCCATCTGTTTTCCTGTGGATTTAAAATTTTTCAAAATAAATACTTGGGGAAATGTTCATAATATGAAAACTGTATGCAGAATAAGCCAAATTTGGTGTTATGCTGGTTAGTTACAAATTATTTTCTGAATCTTTTCCAAAATTTTTTACAACCTCTATAATCAAATAAAAATAAAATTTTTAAAGACAGAATAGATTTCTCATGTTTTTTTTTTTTTTTAATAAATTTATTTATTTATTTTTGGCTGTGTTGGGTCTTCGTTTCTGTGCGAGGGCTTTCTCTAGCTGTGGCAAGCGGGGGCCACTCTTCATCGCAGTGCGCAGGCCTCTCGCTGTCACGGCCTCTCTTGTTCCGGAGCACAGGCTCCAGACGCGCAGGCTCAGTAGTTGTGGCTCACAGGCCCAGCTGCTCTGCGGCATGTGGGATCTTCCCAGACCAGGGATTGAACCCGTGTCCCCTGCATTGGCAGGCAGATTCTCAACCACTGCGCCACCAGGGAAGCCCTCTCATGTTTTTTAAAAATAATTAACCAAAATAAAACATATCATGAATTGTTTAATTAAAAAAGCAAAATAAATAAAGATATCAAACATTCTAAAGACACCACATCCTAAATTTTAAAAAACATTAGCTCAACAAAAATTTAATTACTTATAACTCTGCTTAAAATTAAATTGGGAATGATCTTTTAATAATTCAGATACAGGGACTTCCCTGGTGGTGCAGTGGTTAAGAATCCGCCTGCCAATGCAGGGAACACAGGTTCGATCCCTGATCCGGGCACATGCCACAGAACAACTAAGCCCATGCGCCACAACTACTGAGCCTGTGCTCTAGAGCCCATGCACCACAACTACTGAAGCCTGCGCACCTAGAGCCCGTGCTCCGCAACAAGAGAAGCCACTGCAATGAGAAGCCCGCGCTCAGCAACGAAGAGTAGCCCCCACTCGCCGCAGCTAGAGAAAGCCCACGTGCAGCAACAAAGACCCAACACAGCCAAAAAAAAAAAACAATAGTAATTCAGACACACAATTATTTCTTTTATATCACTAGGAATAAGAATTTTTGACATATTATCAAAACTTTAGGCCCAAAATAAGTTGTGGTGTTTAGTTTTTATCTCCCTCAAAAAATGTGAAGCCCCCTTCTACGTGGCTTTCCTCATGGAGCTCCTATTTTCAAATCTGTAAATGATCCTAGTACTACGCAAATTCAAAAGAAAGCTTCTAAAAAGCAAAAAGACAAAATTTTTTAAATAACTTATTTTAAATCTACCTTTAATGTGTATCGTTTACTCAAATTCAGAAAGAGTTTTATTTACATCATATATCAATCAGTAGATAACCCCTATTCTAAGTTTCCTTTCTTCCAGCTCCCCTTCAAGGATGTGTGTTAAGGACAACTTTCTTCCCAAGCACATCATCATTCCCCCCAACCCTCCATTCTTACCTGCATTACGGATGAAAAGGCTTTCTTTTCTCCTACAGTCTCTAGTGCTTTGTAGGTGGCACATAAGTAGAGGAGTTTAACTTCATCTTTTGCAGATGAGCTAAATTTGCTAAAAATCCATTTGAAGATCTTCTCAGCCTCATAGCTCAGAGAAGCACAAAGAAGGCCAAGACAGCAAGCTCCCTCCTGTCTCAACTCCTGAAGCAATTTGCTACTGTGTTTATTTTAATGCAAACAAAACAAAACACACAAAAAGCTTAAGCTTTCAAAGATGACAAGAATGACACATCTTACAATAATGTCTTAAATGATTTTATAATTTTTATTCAAACTACACAAAAGGTTGAAATTTTATCCACCTTAAATATTCTCTCTATTCTGTCTCCTGCAATGCCAAAAGTACCTTTGTTAAGACTTTAGATTTTCTTTTATAGAATCAATTATTTACAAACAGTAAGGAAAGGCTTAGAAATACTAAAATTCAGACTTCAAATTCCATTTCAAACTACATTAATTGATTCGCAGAAGAGGGCAGCAACAAGTGATCAGATAAAACACACTATATAATTATATACTTGGTAATATTCAACATGTAAGGACTATAAAATACGCAATGGTAATAGTTAAATACAGTAAACTTAAAGGACAACACTGATTTAAGTATTATATTAATGAGAAACTATATAAAATAAAACCATCAAAAAGCAGTAAGGGGCTTCCCTGGTGGTGCAGTGGTTGAGAGTCCGCCTGCTGATGCAGGGGACACGGGTTCGTGCCCCGGTCCGGGAAGATCCCACATGCCGCGGAGCGGCTGGGCCTGTGAGCCATGGCCGCTAAGCCTGCGCATCCGGAGCCTGTGCTCCGCAACGGGAGAGGCCACAACAGTGAGGCCCGCATACCGGGGGGAAAAAAAAAAAAAAAAAAAAAAAAAGCAGTAATGTTCGTGACCTGCTGAGATGAGTTTTGGATGCTTTCCAACACTGCAATTCTTTGGGAATCACCATATGAAGAAATGACTACACACCTTTGGAGAACCCCAGTAGCCTCAGAGAATAGATGGCCTGAATCCACTGTTGCCCAAAGAAGGGAGCTCCCTTTCACCTCTACTCTCTAAGCAGTTTCCAAATGCTCTAGTGTACAAAGTTAATCGCATTCACTCACACTTGCATTAAGGGTTTATGTCATTCTACAAGTCAATGCTCAATTATTCAGTCATGTTGACAAATTTAAAAAAATAAAAAAAAAGAATGGCTCTCCCTTTCAAGTGGATTCCGTTTGTATTCAGTGGTAATTAATGTTTACTTTTACACAAATAAAGATGACAAGAGAACCCAGTGAAACATTAAGTAGATGTTCATAAATGAAGCCAATGGGTTTATCTTCTTGTACACTTTTTAATAGTCTCTAAAAATATATTTTAGTCTTTTAAATTACTTACCTTTCATTAAGCACATCATGTACAGCAACCAAGATATTATCCAATTGTTTAACTAGTACCTTAAAAAAAACACATTAATAAAAACTTCAGATTCCTATACTTTTAAGAATAACACTATGTACATTTTTTTTTAACTTGTGTTTCCCTCCAAATTATAACTGGACCACACCTTACTTTTCTTATTCCCAGGTCCCAATTATATCATAAGTTAAGAGTGTCATAAGTTTCCTTTCAGACTCTGAAAGAAATTTACCCATAGGAAATATACAGCCATGATCATCAATGGGGGGAAAAAAAAAAACACTCAAAAAGCTTGTTTCGTTTACTCTGAAATGCATTTTTAAAACAAAAGATGGACTGATGGATAGAGGAAGAGGTAGAGAGATATATGATAAAGTCATACGATAAAGTGTTAATGACAGAACTTAGACACTATGATATTCACTGTAAAATTCTCTCAATTTGCTGTGTATTTGAAATTTTTCATAATAAAATGGGGAGGGGGGTTGAAGGAAGCTTGCTTTGAACCAAATGTTATTTGACTCACTATACCATTTCACTAATTTTCTCTTGTTCTATATCAAGTTCTTTCTTTAATTATTTATTTATTTTGGCTGTGTTGGGGCTTTGTTGCTGCGTGGGGGCTTTCTCTAGTTGCAGCAAGCCAGGGCTACTCTTCTTTGCTGTGCGCGGGCTTCTCATTGTGGTGGCTTCTCTTGTTGCAAAGTACGGGCTCTAGGCACTCGGGCTTCAGTAGTTGTGGCACGTGGGCTCAGTAGTTGTGGCTCGGAGGCTCTAGAGCGCAGGCTCAGTAGCTGTGGGGCACGGTCTTAGTTGCTCAACGGCATGTGGGATGTTCCCGGACCAGGGCTCGAACCCGTGTCCCCTGCATTGGCAGGCAGATTCTTAACCACTGTGCCACCAGGGAAGCCCCATAGCAAGTTCTTAATTTAACATTAGGAGATTAACTTGGAGGGTAAAGAAATTTGTAACTGCTCCCGTACTTTACTTTTTTTGTTGGCCAGGCCCCACAGCTTGTGGAATCTCAGCTCCCTGACCAGGGACTGAACCCGGGCCATGGCAGTGAAAGCCCAGAATCCTAACCACTAGGCAACCAGGGAATTCCCTCCTGTACTTTACTCTTTAAAGCATTTTTCCATTTATTTAGCCCTGGCCACCAGACCAAACTTACCCATGAACAAAATATGTACCTCCTACCCCAATTTCACATATAAAAAACAGAGATATTCTGTCCTGGAACACAGAAAAAAAATTCCAAGGACAACAGAATAAATGTGTAAAAGGTCAAAGGCACTTTATTGCAGAAGGAACCAATGTGGATCTAACATTTGTATAGAAATCACACATTAGAGGCATTAAGTTCTAGACCATCATAATACAGGCCAAATCAATCTGGAATAAGGAATCCCTACTATTTTTCCTTGGAAGCAAAACTTTTCCCTTCTTAAACCACTCTAGGTAACATTATCTACTGAACTATGGAAAAATGAAACTTATCAACATTTCCAAACATACTATACTGACCAGCTTATTTTCTGGTTGCTGAATAAATTCTTTCAACTGCTTTACAGTAGCCAGTCTTCGGTCTCTGTCGTCTTCCCGAGTGATCCTCCGAAGAAGATTCGACAGTCGAGACTCATCAGAATAAGACATCGATCGCTCTGTGAATATAAACATTGAGTATGAATCAGCACAGAAACTTTACAGCCCAAATATTTTAAAGTATATTAAAAATCACAGTCCACCAGACAATACAAGCTCAATGAATGTAGGTCCTGTAACACTTCTGTTCATCACTATAAACCCAGCCCCAGCAGACTGTGGGCACACAGCAGACCCTCAAAAAAAGATACGCAAACACCTCATTCCAGAGGACCAACTGACAGAGAAAAAAGAAAGGCTTAGAAATTATTCTCTTCGAATCTGTTCCAAACTGTTTTCAACATCTAGGTAAAGAGCATAGGTAAGAAATTTCAACAGGTTAGGGATAAAGTCTCTATCAGGCAGAAACAGGTTTCAGGCTTCTACTTCTCACCTAGGTCTCCCACTGGAGGGGAGCCTCTTGTTCACATCATCATCATTTTCCTAGGACAAAGTTTTGGTGAATTGCAATCTCATATTCAGTTCAACAAATGTCTAATTACCACCTACCATGTGCAAGCATGCTGCCACAAGGAAAGTGGCAAATCAAAACTTTTCTTCCCTTTTTTAATGACAAGAACAAGCAAGAAGGCTCAAAATGCTGAACACTACTAATAAAGATGGCTTTAAATACTAAATTTTTCTTTTTAAATTTTCAGCTGTGCAATTTATCATAATTAACCGATGTACATTGACACAAACCACATTAAAGGGTCGGACAGTTTCATTTCTAATGAATGAAAGGAAAATTGATAATAAAAGAAATAACAACATCTGAGAGAAGGAATAAGATTTTTAAACATCCCTAGCCTATAGAGTATTTTCAGTAAGGATGACTGCTAAAAATGTATTTAGGTTACTAGTCAGGAAATCTAGGTCTATTTACAATTCTGCCCCTAGCAAACTGCCTAACTCTGAGCTTGCAAGGGAGATCTAGACTAAATAAGCTTTAGAGTCACTTTCTAACTCTATCATACCTAAATCTAAGACTTCAAACACTGGTTTTTTTTTTTTTTTTTTTTTTTTGGCCGCACCACTCAGCATTCAGGATCTTAGTTCCCTGGCCAGGGATTGAACCCGTGCCCCCTGCAATGAAAGCGCAGAGTCCCAACCACTTGACCACGAAGGAAGTCCCTTCAAACACTTTTATGAGACAGTATAGCCTTTGACTAGTCATTCCACTTTAGAAAATTTATCGAAATTTTTTAAAAACTGCATGCAAAAAAAAGCTATATACACAAAGATGTTCACCAAGATACACCTAACACACACACAAAGCCCTCACTGGGAAAAAATGGTCATAAACTAAATGTACAAAGAGTAATTATATCCAACAAAGTGTATAAATCAGAAATCTTGATTTCTTAAGCAGCTTTACCAACACAATAAATTTCTCTTTTACAAAAAAAAATGATCATTATCTCTAATCCTATGAATTTTCGAGACATTTTACCTATAGAGTGAGGCTTGTGTTATAAAGCAAGAAGCAGTAACTGTATTTAACTTCAGAAAAGGGCCCAGTCCATGTACACCCCTACCCTCACCCTAGAGTTCAAGGACTTGCTGCAGTAAGAGCCCACTATACATTCAGTATCCACTATAATCAGGAAAATCCTTTCTTTAAAATCTTACCTAGTCTTCTAATCTTATTTAAAGAGAATTCTCCTTTAAAAAGTATTAAAAACCTTCTTGTGGGAATTCATGGTAGGGAACAGTTCACAGGAAAAGGAATGCAAACAATTATCACCTGCACATGTTTCTCAGCTCAGTAAGCTAACCAACTCACACAGGTGCAAGGCACTGGTACAGAAAGAGGCATTTAGGAGATGTCTCAGCAGAGGCTTGTGTGATTGTCCCCAGTTTACCCAGCCTTACCCTGTGATTTCCTCATGTCTTTGATGGCTAACGCACGACTGCCATGCTGAATACTGGTGAACTCAGGGCTGGTCACATTGTTAACCCTCAGCTCTTGCCCCAACGACTTCCGACCATAAGTATTTTCCCCAGATCCTCCATTGACACTGTAGCCACCTAAAAACAGCAACATTTACATTATTTCAATAGGGCTCTTTGTTTCACTCAATCAATTCCTGATAGTTCAGGTTCTTCTGACCCAATCTGCAGTTCAACCAGCCTTGGCTTCTACTCATTCCCTGTGATGCATGCATTGATTTCATTTTGTTATCTTCAGTGGAAGATAAGAAGAGAAATGGAAACTAAATTAACTCAGATTTTGCACTTTAAAACTTTTTAGAAGTCTAGAGGAGAGACAGTAGTCAGGAAAGCCTTAGTGATAATATTGTATTTTGGGGGCAAGGAAACTGCATTTATGTATTGCGTGTGTGAAAAGTACATTTAAATTTTTTTTTAATTAAGGGGGTAAACTTAAGTTTCAAGAACAGCACTGTGTGTAATATTTATATTTTAAACATATTAGAAGAGAGAGGTGAGGGAGCGAGAGAGAGGGAAGGAGGAAGAAAGGGAGAGGCAGCTAGGTTAAGAAAAACAAATGCACAAAAAACATGCCTCTAGCAGCAAGGAAATATATATACCCTTTTCGTCATTCTGTATGTCAGCGTGGATTCTGGTATCATCGTGCCTTTGCCGAGACACCACAGCTGAATTTGAAGGTTGCAGTCCATAAGAGGAAGACCCACCCCTATCTCTGGATGAAGAATATTTTAAATTATCTGGGTCGGCTGATGCACTATCAGTTCTGCAAAAGGAGAAGAGTATAAGGTTACAACTTTAAACAAACATTTTCATAACCCAAATCATAAATCTTTCTTTCATACATGCCTCTCTCTTCTCATTACTATTATACATAAGCACTCCAATGTGTAATAAGTTTTCCAACTGGGAAGGGATTGTCAATGGATGAAATACCAGCTTTTCAGCCCCTTCTGCTATCTAAAGACCCATACAGAAATATGAGTAACTACCAGGACTAGGGTGGCCAATGCAAAACTTAACAGGTTTTAGCACTGAAAGTTCCATGTCCTAAGAATTCCCTCAGTCCCAGGCAAACTGAGACAGTTGGTCACCCTGGTCCCAGGATTCTTTTCACATGACCTGATAAAAGGAATAGTTCTTCCTAAATCTCCTCCTCCCAGAAGAGGGTTTTAACCAGTGGAAAAATTACAATCTTCCCAGTCATAAAAATAAAAAACAATGGCAACGTATCAGGCAGGGGCAATGTGTTACCAAATTATTTTTAAAGTACTGCCTCATGGCAATGTGGCTCTGTCTCTCTCTCACCTAAATCTGTAACTTGACTATTTGGTGGGAAAATAAATTATAGAATGAAATTTGAAAGCAAGCTCAGTAGGATATTAGGAAAGAACACATTAGCTGCAAAGATTATTTTAATGTATGGCAATACTGAGGACTTCATTGAAGATTCCTCATATAAAGAATATCTATTAAAATTATAAAAAGTGAGGAAAATAAAAGCAAGGTGTCAGGAATCCAATAAAGCTGAAGGCTGCAGTCCATAATCTATTTAAAATTCAAGTACCGCATAGAATAATCCGAGCTACCTGGATATTAACAAATTGCTCAGCCCCAGGATAAAATTAGTACCCTTATCTAAGGATCATCTCTATGCCTCAATGTCCCCATCAGTAAAACAGGAAGCTAAACTTTATAATTTCTCATGAGCCTTATTGTTCCATCAACCATAAGGTATCAAGAAATAAGAAAACACTAACTACCCTATGGCAGCATATGAAAAATACCAAGAAAAAAGTTCCTCTGCTATTGATATTTCTTCTGAGAGGAACAACCTTCTGGAAAAAAATCTTTTATAATACTTACTAAAACAGCTTCTGCACCCATAATTATCTGGAAAAGTTAAGGACACTGGCAAGAGCAGAAACTAAGCTATTACTCAACCCCCATGGCCCTCCCCTATGTGTAAAAAAAAGTGTCTGTGTATTTCATTTCGAGTTTATCATCCTTTCGTTGCCCCCCCCCACAAGAACTCTAAATATGAAAAGGTCCATAGGCTCAGACACCCTGATCTGTACCTACTGCAACCAGTTAATATAGAATGTAGACAAATAGGTTCAATTAAACTTGGATACCTACGTGGCACCAATCTAAATTATTCCTAAAGCCTCTCAATCTGAAACTTGATAAAAATCCGTAACCCTAGCATACTATGCATATAACTAAGGCTCCGTAGTGAAGTATCTTCTTCAAACATTCAGAGTTCACTTGTTGACAAAGCTCAGAACTTCCAACACATGAAAAATAAAATCTATGGAATTTCAAAAAAAAATGTATTAGGATATTTTCTAAGTATACTAAGTATAAGCATTTAAATACCTTTACCACTAAATGGAGCGTGAGAACTTTTTAAAACTAACATAATGACCTACCCCCATATATCTAAAATAGCACACTAAATGAGCACCTATAATAAACCATAACATACCATTAATTTCTAAAAGGGAACTGAAAAATAAAATAGAACTTATGAGCTTTTCTGGCAGATTTTGAACCTGTCTATATGTATAGCACCTAACACAACCTAGAAAAGGAAGCTGTTAGTAAATGAATGAATAAAATAATTCTAAAGCATCAAGAGAACTGAAGTCTATCAATATTTAAATGAATATTTAAATAATCTGAATTTCTAATTTCCATTATGCTTATGTATCACATATACTACTCTTACCATTGAGAGTTAAATATTTGTATCTTTTTCTGGTGACATACCAGTAAACACAAGGCAATAGAGAATATGGGTTAAAAAAAGATCTGGGCTCAAATCCCAGCTCTAGCACTGAAAAGGTATGTGTGACTTTGCACAAGGAACTTAATTTCCAAGCCTCAGTTGTCTTTTGCATAAAATGGGGATAATACCTATCTATTATGTTATGTTATTGTGAGGCTTAAGAAAGATAAGTTCTTAAGAAATACTTAGCTTACAAGGTACACTTGAAGTTATTATGACCATAATAGTAAATATACTCAAGGTTTTCAGTCTAAACAAATAAATAGTTCATAAACATATGAATATGATCAAAACAAGTTTTTATACTCAATATACAATAGCTGATTTTAACTTCTTCACTGAAGAAATTAACCAATCTACTGCTACCAACAAATCCATTTCTAACTAGGAAGCAATGATTTCAAACTAAACTGAAAAAAAACAGGAACAACCTCCCAATTTGTTAGAAATACACGTTTTTAAATCTCATTAGTTATAAACACCAAGTTTTTTTTTTTTAAGAATTTGGGTTTTCAGAAATATAGCAAAAAATTCACTAGGGTAGAACTACTGTCTCAGAACTGTCTAAAAACTCCCTGGTTGCTAAGTTCTTCTAATACAAACTGATCAAAATATTTCTAACCAGAATTCAAGTTATAGGTATTCTGAACCCAAAAGCACAAAGTAGTTCAGCATTTACATGAAATCTCTATTTTTATAATATCTAGACAGCTTAGTTCTCAAAAAGTCAATGTCAGGCAGTTAGCACCAACAAGATCATCCCAGTCCAATAAATAGAAAACTGTTAAGAACGGAAATGAGCACTTAAAATGAGGCAATCAAAGGCACAAAATAGAAAATGCAGATTTGAACTCAAAGAGGCAGGCATAAATGTTAAGCTAGTTATAAGGGCTGAAAAAGCTATCATCTGCCAGAATTAGTGTCTCAATCTAGTGATAAAAAGAAAATGTATCTGTTAAGACTAAGTATCCTAGCAAGAATCCAAAAATACCTCCACAGCCCCTTTAATACTCTAAAAATATTATAGAGAGAGAGAGGGAAAAAAAAGAAATGCATAAATTCCCCAAAATGATTAAACTGAAGTTAAAGCCTGATGTACATGCCACATGAGAGGTAAGTTTCTAAAGCTCATACCTCAAAAATCGCATACTGTATAATATGGAGCCTTTGTGATGTTTTTGCATCAAGTCAATCTGTAAGACAGTAGTTACAATATTAGTGAAGACAGTGGGTTAAAACATTTGTTGTTCAAACATGAAGCACATATCATTTATGGGTTAGGTGCTTTTAATTGCACTATGGCCCTCTAGGGTTCATATGCTGAAGCAAAAACTGAGATGGCATGCCACTCTGTGCCTTAGAGAATAGAGGCTTAAGGTGGCAACAAAAAAATTTTTAGTACAAAAGAATTTAAATGTTAACTATAACATACAAATCACATGCAAATATAGTTACCGCTCATTTTAGTCACCTATTCTCAAAATACAGAAAATGTAATAAATCTGAGGTTATTCATTTTCAATGACCCAAACCCTCAGACCTCACATCAACAACCTACCACGTGTTAGGGGATAGTTAAGTATCTCCTGGCTAAATGTGGTCTTGTGGTCCAGTTCTTGAGG
This sequence comes from Physeter macrocephalus, assembly GCF_002837175.3. NCBI lineage: Eukaryota > Metazoa > Chordata > Mammalia > Artiodactyla > Physeteridae > Physeter > Physeter macrocephalus. The sequence continues at coordinate 60,467,415 of NC_041227.1, forward strand.
AGGAAAAGTCCGCCTGGAAATGTGAAGTCAGGGAATTCCCTATCAGAAAACATTTCCATAAAGCACCCCGAAATGACTTGATGCAAACACCACACCTAGTGGTGCCACCGGAATAAGCATCATATCGCTTCAAGTTGTTTTTAACTAGGCTTATTAAGGGATTTCGTTCTCATGGTGAGATCTAATTTGTAATGGCTATCAACTAGGAAATGATATTTGCACTAAGGCCAATGAGGTGGGAATGCATTTATTCTCTAAAGCAATGGTACTCAAAGATGGATAGCATCACTGTCACAAAGCAGCTGTAGGATATGCTGTGAGTTTTTCATACTAACAGTTAATACCACTAAAAGTGATTTACTTTTAAAAAATAAATTCAAGGTTATCTCTGTGATATCTCTTACTCACCTGGATTCAGACATACTTTCAAAAAAGTATAAGAGAAAAGGTGAAACTATGCGTAACTCTGAGGCTTGTGTACATCACACTTTCACATTAGAGACATTGCTCTGAAATATGAGTTTATGGCTAAAAAATTCACTTGGGAGGCTCAGGAACTTCATTATATGAAACTGTTTCCACAGGAGAAAATAGTTAAGTTCAAATTTAATATAACAGAATTGAACCATCATTGCAAAATTATAAGTTTACCTCAATTTTACTATAAATATTAACAGTTAATATTTCTTAATGAAACTTCCTTAGCTACTTAAGTATAAAGTGTCTACAATACCAAACCCATTCAATTTATGGGGTCTTTATTACCAACTTTTAATCATCAATCAAACATCAACTAATTAGTTACTGCAGCCTCAAAATATAAAAATATATTTAACTATTGTTGTAAAACTGTAAAGAATTTTACCTTGCCCAAAGAGAGATCTGGCCTTAACCCTTGGCTTCTGGAAAGTAATCTCTAAACTCTTGGAATATAATGCCTAATAAGAGTGTCCTTGGGCTTCCCCGGTGGCACAGTGGTTAAGAATCTGCCTGCCAGGGCTTCCCTGGTGGCGCAGCGGTTGAGAATCTGCCTGCTAATGCAGGGGACACGGGTTCGAGCCCTGGTCTGGGAGGATCCCACATGCCGCGGAGCGACTGGGCCCGTGAGCCACAGCTACTGAGCCTGCGCATCTGGAGCCTGTGCTCCGCAACAAGAGAGGACGCGACAGTGAGAGGCCCACGCACCACGATGAAGAGTAGCCTCCGCTTGTCACAACTGGAGAAAGCCCTCGCACAGAAACGAAGACCCAACACAGCAAAAATTAATTAATTAATTAACTTTTTTTTTTTTTAAAAAGAATCTGCCTGCCAATGCAGGGGACACAGGTTCGAGCCCTGGTCCGGGAAGATCCCATATGCCGTGGAGCAACTAAGCCCGTGCGCCACAACTACTGAAGCCTGTGAGCCTAGAGCCCGTGCTCCGCAGCTAGAGAAACCACTGCAATGAGAAGCCCGCGCACCCCAACAAAGAGCAGCCCCTACTTGCTGCAACTAGAGAAAGCCCGCGGGCAGCAATGAAGACCCAAAAGAGCCAAAAATAAATAAATATTTTTTTTAAAAAGTGCCCTTGTCCACCTGGGAACTTTGGGTCACAGGAAAATGTAACAATGTGATCTATGTATGGTGGGGCCTTTGAGTCACACGGATCAGCTCAACCTCTAGTAGGGCTGGAAACTAAGTTCATGCATGTGGGCAGTCAGTCATGGAGCCCAAATAAGAACTCTGGACACCAAGGCTGGGCTGGGCTTCCATGGCTGGTAATACTCCATACGTATTATCACCCATCAATACCAGGAATGTAACGCTGCTCACTACTCCATGGGGAGAAGCTCCACATTTGGAACTGTCGTAGACTCTGCCCTATGCACCTTTACCCTTGGTTGATTTTAATCTGTATCCTATAGCTGTAATAAACTGTAACCATGAGTATAACAGCTTTCAATGAGTCCTGTAAGTCCTTCCAGTGAATTATCCAACCCAAGAATGGTCTTGGGGACCCACAAGCTTGCAACTGCTATCGGAAGTAAGGGTGGTCTTACAGACATGCTCCCTCTAACCGCACCTATATGACTGAATATACTCTAACCCAAAATTTAAAGGGTTGTAAAATTTTGTTTTTATATAGTATCTTTAAGCAAAACAGAGAAAAGATTCAACTTCAGTATAGTTTATATCCCTCCCAAGGAATCTCAAACAGCCTCTATTGACAGACCTCTCATCATATTAACCACAAAGGACAAACAAAGTAACTAGGAGGGTACTACATTAGATTTTAACCTTTGCTTCACGTGCACAAGTGTCTTCAGTGTAAAGGTTGGTGTATATACCACTCCCGTGTAGTTTCCTATCACTGAGTCTTCAATGCTGCCCGTGACTCCCTAGCCAGGGTTTTCTGCTTTCCAAAACAGCTTTCAAACTTTCTGCACTTTTCTCCTTCCCCCAGCACTACCACCGATAACCCAGATTCTTGCTATATAAGAAATACAAGTTTTTCTACAGCACTCTGAATAATAAGAGCTAAATTTTGAGCTCATAATAAAGTCTGGTAGGCAACCTCCCCAAGCAGTTTACATACATTTATCACCTCATTTAATCTTCAACATAATCCTATTGTGATTACTGAAGATGGTAAGTTACCTTCTTACAGATGAGGTAACAAAGATTCCATAACTTACCTAAAGCAGCACAGCTAATTAAAGGCAGAGCAAGAACTCAAACTCAGTTCTAACTTTCAAGTTCTTCAACACTCCACCACTGCCTGCCAACCTCCTTCCAGCAATCTACAAATTTACCTATGTCTGCACACAGAACATTTCTTCCCATCACACTCACAAAATGGAACAAGTAAACCTCCTATCTGCAGGAACCCTTTGGAGTCATACGTTCACCTGCCTTCTGAGGTGTGCCTTGCATCTCTGACTTTCCCACTGCTCATCACAACATCAACATATGAACACATTCAGGTCTTTCCTCTAAAAAAACAAAAACAACCTTAATTCTCTTTCTCCTTCTAAAGTTAATTGTCTAGATACATTCTTCACAGCCAAACCTCTTGAAAATTTCTTTTCCTTGCCTTCACTCACTTTCAACTCACTGTAACCAGGGTCCCACCCTCAGCACTCCACAGAAACTGCTCCTGGCCAAGTAGCAACTGCCACTGGTAGCCTACTTGTCCCTAAAATGCCACAAGCCCTTTTCAGTTCTTCTTGCTCCATGCCCCCAATGACTTGCTTTGCTTTTGACAACTCTCTACTACTCACACTTTCTCAATACCACTCTAAAGGTTTTTTTTAGTAACTTTAATTCCAGTGATTCTCTCTACTTTTTTCCAATCCAAATACTTTCTTTCTTCTTAACTTCCTTCTTTAACCAGTTTAGATTTCATAGTTTATCATTTCAATAACTCTTGCCGATTCCCTTAACTTGCCTTAACATTTCCCTCACACCAATCTGGCAAAATCCCAACCCTGCATAAACCCAATTATCAATGCCATCATCCATCAGTAAGCACCACATTCCCAGGTCCTCCAATGTTCATCGCCCACATGCACTATCCAGACATTCCCCATTGGGGCTTCCCTGGTGGCGCAGTGGTTGAGAGTCCGCCTGCCGATGCAGGGGACGCGGGTTCGTGCCCCGGTCCGGGAAGATCCCACATGCCGCGGAGCGGCTGGGCCCGTGAGCCGTGGCCGCTGAGCCTGCGCGTCCGGAGGCTGTGCTCCGCAACGGGAGGGGCCACAACAGTGAGAGGCCCGCGTACCGCAAAAACAAAACAACAACAACAACAACAAAAAGTTGTTCAGACATTCCCCATTCTCTTCCGATTCCAAAATACTCTCCTAAATCCCTGACAAATTCTCTTTCTACTTAACCAAGAGGAAAAAAAAAAAAAAAAAAAAGATACCGTAACACACCTGCACCCAACTCTAGGCCTTGATTAGGATTCTATCTATGTCTACCTTCCCGTAACTTTTCACAAATATTCTTTCTCCTAGGGAGTCTACCTTTCCCACCAAACTGAATGCTCTCCTTAAACATGTAAAATTTTCTAATAACTCCAATGTAAAAATACAAAAACATATTTAAAAAAAACACACAAAAAACAGAAAAACTCCATCAATTCCACGTCCCTCCAACCAAGCAATCTGTCTTTGCTCTTTGTAGTCAAACTAAGAATTGTCTCTACTCGCCATATCATTTCTTTACCTCCACTAGCTCCTCCAGCTACACCAATCCAACTTCTGCCCTATCACTTTTGGCAAAACCAACTAAGACTTCCAGGTTGATAAAAGCAAGATATATTCCAGGCTGCTTCTTACTCATCCTCTCATAGCTGGTTTTCACAGGGCTGCTGAGCAGGGTTGAGCAGGCTGTGGCCTACACAAAGGTGCCTTACAGAGGAATGAGGTGGGCTGAATGAAAACTTCTTTTTAAAATCCTTACAATAACTTGGGCTCAGATCCTGAGAATTCAAGTAATTCAAGAATTCAAGAATTCTTCCCTTCCTTTGGCTTACAGTATGTTATAGTCTGTATTTCTTGCTGCCTCTCTGGTTCTGCTTTTTCAGGAACCTTTGAAGGCTTGCTCAGCCTCCTCTACCAAATCACTAAATCTTGGAGTTTCTCAAAGCTTGACCACAGGCCCTCTATGCATCTCACTTTGTACTCTCTCCCGCAATCCATGTTGATGGCAGTACTTATCACCTATATGACATGGACTCCCAAATCCAGGCCTCCATCATAGATGTCTACTCTGAGGTCAAGACCTATATACCCAACTGTTTAAAAAAACAATCTTGGGGGGCTTCCCTGGTGGCGCAGTGGTTGCGCATCCGCCTGCTGATGCAGGGGAACCGGGTTCGTGCCCCGGTCTGGGAGGATCCCACATGCCGCGGAGCGGCTGGGCCCGTGAGCCATGGCCGCTGAGCCTGCGCGTCCGGAGCCTGTGCTCCGCAACGGGAGAGGCCACAACAGAGGGAGGCCCGCAAACCACACAAAAAAAAAAAAAAAAAAAAAAAAAAAAAAAAAAACTTAATGTTCTAATGCCTCAAACACAACTGGCTCCTTTCTTCCTGGAACCCCCATTTTAATAAATGGTACCATCATCAGGTATTATCCAATAAATGGTCCTATTTGGCCAGTCAGACACAGTATGTTTCCCACCTCCAACTCTCACCTCTCTCCCACTCTCCTCCACGGTGCAACAAAAATAATTCTCATAAAACACAAATCTGATGTCCTCCCACTGCCCTTTATCATCTTATGTACCTTACTTCCCTTTTCAGGTAACTCTCCACACTCTTGTAATCCTTTTACATTCTATGCCCCATCCATCCCAATCTTTCAGTCACCTTGCTCAGCTCATCTGCCTGGAACAGCCTTGTCCTCAGCACTTGCCAACCCTAGCTAATTTTTCAATGTCCTTCAAGCTTCAGTTTTCCTTCGCAAAGTTTCTGATTCCCCTGAGGGTGACTAGGAGTCCCGGCTATGTAAGTGCTTCCAGAGAACCTAACAGTTCCCTTAGCTCTTACCCCATTTGAGAAGTTTATGTAACTGTGTTCTGCCAGGAGACTGTAAATTCCAAAGGGCAAGAGCCTGTCAGTGTTGCTTATCATTGTACCCCTCATTGCCTTGATGGCACACAAATTACTCGTTGACTAAATGATTGCCTATTCTCACAATTGAAGCCTTTCTCTTGACACTGGAATGCAGTCCCCTAACCTAACCCAACACTAATTTTTCTTCAACATTCAACCTAGAACCCATACTCCCTAATCAACAATATTTCTTGGTTATCTTCTACAACAGGAGCACTAATTAGGAGTAATGGCTCCAAAACGCCAACTAAGTAAGATAGTTCCAACCCTCTAAGAATTTACAATCTAGAAAAAACAGAACTGTTCGTATAAGTTCCAATTAGGAGTATAAAATACTCTGTGCTTTCAGAAAAAAAATAAAATAAAAATCCCATCATTCAGCCCCTTTTTCAAACTCTCACAGCACTCAAAGAGAGAACCACACTAGCTTGCACTTTAGTTGTTATATACTAGCTTCAATTTGCCCACTAATTTGAAAAGATGCTAGTATTGAAGGCAGAGGTACTGTATTATCTAATACCACACACCTTTCATAGGGAAAGGAAAACAGTATAGTGGTTGCTGCATGGAGAGGGGTGGGGAACTGACTAGAAGATGACCTTGGATCAAAATCCATTGTGATTATTTAAGTAAAAATTTTGTCTTCTAAGGTAAAACTTTATATAACTAAAATATGGTCTATGCATATGATCTTAAGAATAACTTCTCTGAACACAAAAAAGAAGCCAGTAATAGAAAGGGATGGCTTCAGTAATATATTTAAATGATTCTGAATTTTTAAATTCTACTTAATATGCATTTTAAAAGTCTTATTTATTTTTGTGCAAAGGACACTATCAAGTGAAAAGACCACTCATAAAACCAGAGAAAATACTTGCAAATCATATATCTCATAAGAGTCTAGTATCCAAAATATACAAAGAACTCCTACAACTCAACAAAAAGACAAACAATCCAATTTAAAAATGGGCGAAAGACCTGAATTGATACATCTCTCCGAAGACATACAAATGGCCAATTAACACATGAAAAGTTGCTCAACTTCATTAGTGTATAGGAAAATACAAATCAAAACCGCAAACAGAAACCACACCCACTAGAATAGCCAAAAAAATTTTTTAATGGAAAATGTTGTGAGAGGTGGAGAAATTGGAACCCTTGTACATCACTGATAAGAATGTAAAATGGTACAAAGGACTTCAGAAAACAGTTTGGCAGTTCCTCAAAAAGTTAAACATAGAATTACCACACGATCCAGCAAATCCACTCCCAGGTATATGCCCAAAAGAACTGAAAACAAATGCTCAAACAAAAACTTATAGGTTACAGATTTGGGGAAATCAGTGTCTGTATGGTATATATTTTTCTACTCTTTTACTCTCAGTCTATATGTATGCTTTAGATGTACCTCTCTTTATTGAATAATAGTGACACGTTTGGGTTTTACCATAAAGCTTATGCTTTTTGTTTTCCTGTTAAAAAAAAAAAAAAAAAAAACTTATAGGTGTATGTTCACAATACTATTCACAATAGCCAAAAGATAGAAACTCAAATGCCCATCAAAGGATGAATGGATACACAAAATGTGGTATACAATGGATGATTATTCAGCCATACCTACTATAACATGGATGACCCTTGAAAATGTTATACTAAGTCAAAGAGGTCTGACACAAAAGGCTACATATTACATGATTCCATTTATATGAAATATCCAGACTAGGTAAATCCACAGAGAAAACAGATTTGTGATTGCCAGGTGCTGGGAAGAGGGGAAAATGGGGAGTGACCGCTTAACTGATACTGGGTTTCCACTTGGGGTCATAAAAAGTTCTGGAACTAGATTGTGGTCACGGTTGCACACGTTATGAATGTACATAATACCACTGAATTGTAAAATGGTAAATTTTATGTGTATTTTACAACAATTTTTTAAAACCTTATTTATGGGCTTCCCTAGTGGCGCAGTGGTAGAGAGTCCGCCTGCCGATGCAGGGGACACGGGTTCGTGCCCCAGTCTGGGAAGATCCCACATGCCGCGGAGCGGCTGGGCCCGTGAGCCATGGCCGCTGAGCCTGCGCGTCCAGAGCCTGTGCTCCGCAAAGGGAGAGGCCACAACAGTGAGAGGCCCGCGTACCGCAAAACAAAAACAAAAACAAAACAAAAAACCTTATTTATGACATTCTTGAAAAGACAAAATTATAGTGGAAAAAAGACCAGTGGTTACCAAGGGCTGGGAGAAGTTGACTCCAAAAGGGAGCAAAGAAACTTGGGGTGGGGGGAGGGAAGATATGATGGAACTATTTACAGCTTGATTGTGGTGCTCATGGTTACAATACTATCTGCATTCCTCAAAACTCAAAGAACTCTACAGCATATAAACTGAACCTCAATAAATTTGACATAAAGGAAAGAGTATGTTTCTTTACAGTAAAGGTATAAAAGTAAGTAAAAGACCACTGATTTATTTTTAATAATTCGATATTTCATGTCTTATATTGCCTGCCATATTTTGTAGCCATTCTCAATGGAAAAGCAAAAATGTAGCACTGGATGCTCTCCAATGAAACCAAAGACTGTCAGTGTCTGAATTAATCAGGCATGAGAGCTGGAACTTTAAGCTAGGGAAGGATTAACCTAGCCAAGGTACAGAAAGAAACAAAACAGTGCACTTATACCAGTAAAAGACAACTGTTACTAGACTAATAGTAAAAAAAAGTTCCAAATTTCTAGCAAGATAGTAATTTTACTCTTTAGCAAATGCCTGAGATAAGTCCTTATAGCACTTTATTTTTTTAAAAAAAGAAACACCCTGTAAATTCCTAATATTTTATTGCCTACCCATTTTGATAGCTTTCAAAAAAAATTTAAAGAGTCAAAGCACTGTCACTGGCAAAATCAGAAAAATCATTGAGAGACAGACAGGCAGTCCACTTCTAATTTATTTCACGTACTTAAGTATTATGAGGTTCTGTACCTCATCTGGCATAAATTCATTTCTTACTAGGCATTAAGAATATTGATAGTTATAAAAGGTGGTATGCTTTTAATCTCCAATACAGATGTGAATTCAATTTTCAGCATTTAAAAAAAAAAAACTTTGTTAATGCTAAATAATCATTCACCTGAAGGCTTCCGAATCTAAGGCACCACATTAACTGGACTCACTTTCTTCTGACCTTTATTTTTAACCCGCTAGTTTACACCCTTAAATAAAACCCTGCTTCAGCTACCATTTGCATCGCTTATCTTCCTCTTTTGTCAGCAAGTCCTGGAAGTACTTTAGAAACATCCCATTCAGCCTGGGAAATTGCCAAGATTGAAAGGAAATCTCTTACTGCATGACCTCCCTAGCAGAGGAAGGACAAAAAGACTAAAAGCCTACCAAGAAACATGTCCCACCCCCTCACCTCCACCCAGACTCTCCAGTTATATGCCAAACATAGCCACGTAGGACAGAGAAGATTAAGAATCACTAAGAGGTAAACACTAAAGAAATCCTAAAACGAAGTTTTGAGACCAGAGGGGGACTCTAATCAAGGATAGGGCAGAGTGTTTTATAATATAAGAAATGTGTGCGACCATCTTTTAAAAAGTCCTGGGGACTTCCCTGATGGTCCAGTGACTAAAGCTCTGCACTCCCAATGCAGGGGGCTGGGGCTCGATCCCGGGTCAGGGAACCAGATTCCACATTCTGCAACTTAGAGTTTGCATGCCACAACTGAAGATCCTGCATGCCGCATCTAAAAGATCCCACACGCTGCAACGAACATCCCACACGCTGCAACGAAGATCCCGCCACAACCAAATAAATAAATAAATAAATATTTTTAAAAATAAAAAGTCCTGAAAACTGGGGTGGCGGGGGCAAAACAAACAAATAAGTAAATAAAAATCAAAAGTCCTGAAAACAGGCAAATAACGACTGTAGAGTTAGTCTGATAAAGTTCCTCTAACTAATAGACTCAAGCATATACCCAAGGGACTAACATGCTTGTGAGATTCTCTAACAATTACATATTTTAAATTTTCCCTTTAAAAATAATCCAAAAGAGGGCTTCCCTGGTGGCGCAGTGGTTGCGCGTCCGCCTGCCGATGCAGGGGAACCGGGTTCGCGCCCCGGTCTGGGAGGATCCCACATGCCGCGGAG